>NC_090932.1:794769309-795072339 GCF_040938575.1 Ambystoma mexicanum | reverse complement strand
TTTTATGTTACTCTGGTTACTCCTATGCACAGTAGAGGTGGTTGTAATGAAGTGATGGAGGTTGAGTTCGCTGTCAAAAAGGATGCTGTGGTTGCAAGCTTGTAAGTGGTGAAGAGAATGACAGGGGGAGGCATTGGAAGGACCGAAGTAGATTGTTTCGGTCTTTGAAGAGTTAAGCATCAGACCTCAAAGTGCCATTCAGTGATGAATAGTAGAGAGTCAAGCATTGATGCTTTCAGGGAAATCTTGTGTCAGAAGAAGGAAGCAGGACACTAAGTGTGTGTCATTCACAAAGGGTTGATAGGACAGTCCAAAGGAGGATATGAGTTGTCCAAGAGAAGGAGTAAAGAGGGTGAAGAGTAGGGGGCCAAGAGCAGAGCCTTTGAGGAGGGGATTAGTTGAGAGGTGTCAGTTTTCCAGGAAATGGTGAGTGTTAGGGAGAATTCTCATAAATGGTTGATTTCCCTTACCTAAAGAGTCCCCCAGCAGCTTTGCTGGATTTCTAGGGTTTATTTCTTTCACCTGGTTAGAGTGTGAGCCTTTTTTCCCACTCTTACATGTGTTTTGCTATGTGTATTTCTACTTTCTGAGTGATCTTGGGCACTGGAGCCTCACCTACCCCATGTGCACCACTTTTTGTGTGTGTTTCACAGAACCTTCAGTGCAGTGACACAGGGTTGACTTTGAGACTTCCCACTGACTCCATTTTTCTGGGGCTGACTACTGTCCCCCAGAAACAGATAAAGTTGCCATTAACTTTATATAGTCACTTTAAACCACAGACCCAGTACACCCCATCTTACATGAAGTATTGGAAAGGGTTAACTCTTATCCCTTTTTGTCTGTACCTCTTGGAGCCTTGTTTCGCTCCCTTAACATTAAGACTTGACTGGTGGCAGTGGTATCTACCCTAACTTTTCTACCGCAATTATCTTATATAAACGTTGTAAGTTTTAGGCTATTGTATTAGCCTCGAACATAAACACGCTTGACCAAATACATTTTATTTTGGTTCCATCTGGGTTTAGTCACCATTTCTTTTTGTTAAAGTCTTTCTCGTGTTTTTCTCTGTGCTCCAAACCGGGGATGACTGTCTTTTTGTGGGCTTCTGCACAGAAGTCCTCCTTGAGGCACCTGATAGTCTAGGTAGGCAGGATGTGAGGGAGGGATCTTCGGACCCAAGTCACACTCTTGTCTGATTGGCTAAGGGGTCTGGCCTTTTCAGGCCAGCCACCCTGCTGTGTGATTCACAGCCAGGCTGTATGAATGGGGGGAAACTGCATAGAAAGCAGGTCTCTGGGACTGGAAGAGAAGAGTCGCCACTGGAACAAAAGAACCAACGAGGAACTGGAAGAGTAGGACCCCTACCATGACTGAACCGCCCGGCAAAAGCCCTGCTGCAGGATCCGAATCGCAAGAATCCGATGACGGAGAAGATCCTCCAGGAAACGTCTTCCCTTGAGCTGGTGGGACCAACCAGTTTGGCCAAACTACAAGCCAGGACCCCTGCTCTGGTCAATTCACTGTACAGTGGGCCGGATAGCCAGGAAGGTCTGACCCTGCTTGGGTTTTAAGGAGCGCACCTTTTATTCGTTGTTTTGCTCTGCTGCTGGTTTCTTCCATGGGTGGCGCAGTACCCTCCAGTCTTCCTACTTTGTGTCAGTCCGACAGTCACTTCAGGAACCGTGTGCCTGCAGGAACCACCAGGAACGTCCGCCTCAGCTACAGCTGCCTCTCTGTTTTTAAGGTACTGTGCAAATCCGGTTGTCCGATTCGGTCAGCCATGGTGAAAGTATTTGAAATCTTTCTCCAATCCGAGGGCTTGTCCTTCTCTTCTCTTTGAACTAACTCTTCTACCAACCAACCTCGTCCAAAATCTGTGCCACAAACTTTACTGGGAACTACCCTGAACTGTGTGATCTTGAGCAAAAGACTTTTGGCCCATTGACTTTGGCTCTAAGCCTTTTCTAGCTGATCTCCTCACTGTAGTCTCTCTTGTTCAATTGCCCTGAGTACTTACCTGTTGGTCTTGCCTAATTTCTAATAATTTTGTCTTTCCCTCCCTTTTAAATTGCTGGAGTGCCATTTTGCTCCCGCTTCATTTTGTGAGCTTAACTGGTCTGGAATTTAAGGGAAGTGGTGTGGTGTATTTATGATTGCGATTTTTGACTTTCTTAGAATAGTGAAATGTTATACAACTGTTGAGTAAATAAATATATATTCTTTTACTTAGAAACCTTGAGTCAGTGTTTGCCTGAATCATAGTAATTTCTATCCTTTGTGTAACTATTTGTACTGCTCACTTACTCTTGCGATAAGTCTGGCTGCCCTGCTACTGCTGCCACTATAACTGTGTAGTACAGGCTTGTACCAAAGATGGAATTGTACTGTCACTTGTAATCTTAATTGTGTGTAGTGTTCCCAAAGGGTTCTGCATATAATTCTGCCTAACAGTGAGGTAACGATAGGTAGGAAGTAATCCTGTGAAGAGCTTTGCTGTGGACTTGCAGAAAATGGTCATACATGCATGGCTAACCACCTAAATGCAGCAGTGGGCAGAGCCTACAATGATTCCTTATGGGAATTCAGGACAAACATAGACACCCTTAGCACTTAGGGGTTAAAGGTAATGCTTCAGGTTAGACATTAAAAACAAATACAATGAAGCACAGTCATCAACTGTAATATAAAATGTGTTTTAAAACAACTCCATGAAGCATTGTGTATTTATTTTATACAATTTAACTTAAAGTTTACGAAGAAATAAAATGCTAATACTCTCATAAGTGTGCACATGCAGCAGGTCTGAAGCGCTACTCTGCAGGGTGGGATTTTATTTGATGGTCATTGGTTATTCTTGGGGTAGGATAAAAACTGGTAACTATTCTGAAGAAAACATGCTTATCAATAAGTGATATAAGCAGTAAATGGGTGAGGCTAATTATATAAACCTTTGGGTCACCCAATCTCACATTAGTTAATGTCATTTGGTGCAACATTGTGCGACCTGGCCTGGTGGGGAAATCAACATTTAAACCGAGATCTCCTGAATCCAAAGTGGGGAAATTAGCCATTAGGCAGCGTTCCCGGTCACAAGATGATGTAAGACTCCCTGAGGAGCCAAAGCCTATCGGAATAGGTTAGTAGATGAATTAAAATGACAACATAGATCACTGCATTGTGAAGCTGGTTAGACAATTCGAGATTAGAGAAGCGATGATGTTCACCAGTAGAGCTTAATAAAGAAGAAATTATAAGGCGTGTGTGTGTGTATAAATATATGTAATAGGATAGGAGACTGTCTTGATTACCCTAAACCTAGTAAGATGTTTTCCAATTTTTACAGAATGCATTTCTGTGCAGTAGTTCGCAAAAATATTCACCATCTTGAGAACTGTACCTAAACAGTCGCTCACAGGGGACATTGAATGTAGCACTAAAACCTCCTACTTTTACATTGTGCATGACTATTATGTATTTTGAAACAACCCAACTTTCTTCTAAATGGAGTTTTAAGAAACATATTTTTATGGCATTAAAATTGATTTCATGTAACATATCATTTTTGAAAAAAAGGAATGCATGTCTTAATTGTCATGATTTTCCTTGGCATTCAGAGAGTGAATATAGCCTTACACGCCAAGGGAGGTGTCATTTTTATGGGATAATGACGCACCAGCAAGTTATGGCCAGAGGTAAAGACAAGAGCCATAGGTTAGGGAAGGGTTTTTCTCCAAGTGATAATTACACTTGCTGTGGTTTATCATGCGTTTAGCACATTGGGTTATAAATGGTGCCGGTGCATCCATGCTCCTCCTCCCAACTCTGCCCTATGGGGCAGAATGGGGATGAGGAGCCCAGCATTACTGTCACCCGCGAATGGGCAATTACCGGCCCATTTAACTCGTAATGGGCCGGTAAGTGCCCATTCTCGGGTGGCGGGGCCGGATGCGAGTTCTGTGGTAGCCATGCCTGTAATGCAGGCACGGCTACCGCCGAACTCGTAATGAGGCCCATTGAGTGTATAATTCTTATATATTACTTCACTGCCATCAAGCAGTTCAAATAAGGGCTTGGTGAAGATGTTGTACAATGTGGGAGACAAGCTGGATCCCTGAGGGACTCTGTATGTCACCACAAAATCGTCAGCCTTTGCATCAGCATGAAATACTCTGGCTGAGCGGTCTGGCAGGAAGAATCTGAGCCAGTTGGCCACTGCTGACGAAAAAGAGGCAGAATGTAATAGCCAAGAGACCAGCATGGCATGGTCAACCAGGTCAAAAGCTGCAGACTGATCCAGGAGCATAAGCAGAGCTGTAGCACCTCTCTCAATGACTTGAAGAATGTTAACCTTCAAGTCAAGTAGGGCTGATTCTGACCCATGCATACTTTGGAACCCCGACTGCTGCTGGCCTACGATGTTATTTTTAGACAGAAAATCCTGTACTTGAATATAGGCAGCCTGATGCAGGATCTTTAGCAGAAACGGGACATTTGTAACATTAGTATCAAGAGTTGATTTCTTGAGTAAGGATGGAATCCACACCTGCTTAATGCATGATACAGTGAAGCTTTCAGTAAAGGATGTATTCAGGAATTTAGTGATTAAAGGAATAAGCTTCACAGAACATGCCTTTACAACCAATGCAGGGCACACCTCTCCCTTGCAATGGGTTGGTTTCAATTGTTGTAATAAATCAGAAGCTTCAGGTTCCATAACCATTCTAATCTTAAATGCAGGGCTAGTGCTCTCAGGTCTAAACAATTCTAGGTTTGCCCTTGACCTTTCTAGTGCAAAACGTTTATTCACAATACCTTCCTGAAGTTTCTTGATCTTATTCACCATAGAGTCCTGGATGGATGTACACCAGCCTTTGTCTTTATTAACTGAAGGAGCAGGCGGGCAGGGGTCTTCTAACTCTGAGCGGATAGTGAGCTCTTTAGAATCAGAGCTAGAATTTTCCGACCTCGGGTCATAGGTACATTTTCTTGCCAGTATAAGGGCCGATTTATGGGCATAGATGCAAGATTATATTTGTTCCTCTTTTCCATTAAGTTGTCTATTTTCCACAACTTAAAAATCTTACAGTTGACAACTTTTACTTCATTAAATGGGAACTATGATGGCTGTTTGCCAAGAGGATGGTGTCTTTCTCTGCCCTATTATAACTTTGAATAGTATAGATAGAATGTGTGTCCTCAATGCTACATCAGATTTTAAAAGAACATTTCACATATCATTTGGACCAACCGCCATAGAACTTGATGCTTTCTTAATAAAGCTTTCAATAGTTTCTAAGTAGACATCTAGATCCCAATCCATTTTATCCTCTGGACATAATATATCCCTATCCGGATGTCTATATACACTCTGAAAGTGTTTCACCCACTCGCCCTCGCTAATGGGATTATTTTGTTGTGAATTCTGGGTCTTATCGAGGGCATTCATTGTTTGCCAAAATGTTCTTGCGTCCTTTTTAACAAGGACCTCGAGCATCTTGGAGGTATATTTATAGCACTTGATCCAATTCTTAAATCACTGTCTTAATTGCTTATAACCCACTAAGTACTGTTCCCCACTATATCCCTGGCTCCATAAAGCCTGTATGTATTTTCTCAGTTCCTTCTTTTTATTTTAGATTATTTTGTCAAAGGAATGTGTTTTAGGGTGAGCACTGTTCCTACTCTTAGATGTTTGCTTAAATTCATTCGGAAAGACATGAAAACAGCCTGGGGTTATTCTATCCACTTTTTCCTCCATTGTTGAATTCTTTATAAAGTCTTGTATTCTACTATTAAATATAGAGACATTACCCACAAACCTAGATATTCTATTACCACATGAATTTACTGCTGGTCCACTAAACCATGGGTTCTCTATAATACTTACATTGCATGTAATTCTAAGCTTTTTCTGCCACTGATCACTTAGATCAGTATCAGTGACCCTCATCTCTTCACAAAGGTCAAACAGATCAGAGGAAAGAATAACGTAATCCAATAAAGCAGACCGCCCTCAAAATATCCAAGTTTGTCTAGGTGGAATATCACCCTTTAACAACCCATTGGCCACTCTCAAGTTGCATGTTTGCAATAGACCAACCCATTTTTTCCCAGCTGCCCAAACTCCATTGTTACCACCCAATGCATCTTCATCATCATATAGGGAAATGAGGCAGCCCACATTTATATCTCCTGCATTAAAATGTGCCTCCCTCCACTTTCACATTCAAATAGTTCCAAAATGTCTCCACATTTAACCCAAATAGAGCGCCCGGGGACCACTGCGGTGGTGATAGTGCACGGTACAAATATCCTTTAAAATGAACATTAACAAATGCAGTCCATCTCGTTATGGCAAAGATTACTATAAACATTGACTAGCAATACTGTGACTGTAGGAGTCCCTTAAGTCTTGCCCCTATTGCCAAGAGACCATATGTTGAATCCTCATCACCTTGGACTCCAACAAAATCGAGTTGTACACCAATATAATTAGCACCCCTGATGGTCTACTCCCTGTTTTGTCAATCACTATCTGTTGGAAAACTGGGAAACCATCAATAACTAGGGAGGTACACAACCAGGCCTCTTGTAAAAATATAATATCATTGGACTGGCACATGTTTTGCCTGTCACCACTACTGAAAAAACGATTAAAGCCCAGAGAGTTCCAGCTCCCAACACCGACACCACTTGCTACCACTTAACATGCGCTTCGTGTAGTAACATTGGTTTGATGGGTAGCAGGTGAGGAAGCCCAGCACAGGAGGCAGAGCCACCTTAAAGAAGTATCACTGTTCTTCAGAACGCTGTTATCCAAATGAAGAAAGGCACAAGTCACTCAGCAAATGTTGCAGCCAAGGGTGTGCGCCTTGTAAGAACAAAAAGCAGAATAGCCGGCAGACTCTCACACTGCTCACCCCGACACCACTTGCAACCACTTTACTATTTCTATCAATATTGTTAAATGGCATGTTGAAATGTGCATGTCATATTCAGTAACACTGATTTCTTTTTTTTTTTAAATAAATTTGATTGGTTTTAATACAAACCTTTAAAATATGACCAGGCCCCTTGATTGTCAATTCATTTCGGCTGAATTATGTCTAATTTCAAGATATTTTCAATCACTACTAACAGAGACGTCAGTGGAATTATTAGTTTCATGCCCGTGCCATTAAACATTTTCTACCACCATTCGTCAGCACATAGAGAAGGATGTTTTTCACTCCATGGAGCCAAGTGAATAGATCTCTCAGTTCTCAGTTCACAGCAGAACAGCACCAGGTGTTTAAGGGTCTCTACTTCTCGTGTGCAGAATCTGCAAGATGTATCTAAGGTTGCATTATGTGTCCATACGCTTCGGCGCTCTTTGGTCTTGAAGGCATTCAAAAGAAATAACATAAATAGCCTCCTTGCATTGGAGTCCGGAAACAGGTGTACATAACTTTGGAGCTCATTAAAGCCCCTCGCTTCGATCAGTGTATTGACCATCAATCTGCTAGCGGTTTTCTGGGAACAGGTCATCTCCCAGTCCGCCCGCCAGATTTTTAATTTTGTGGCATTGGGATTTTCATGCAGTGCTTCCAGCTTGATGTCGAACTCCACTAGCAAGTTTTCACAGCGCTTGACCCACATTGAGACTATGTCATTTCTATCTGAAGATGCTCCATGGAAAATTTGGAATTGTGGAATTTTCTCGCATGCTCTTGTTTTGCGGTCTAAGGACAGCAAATTCCAACTGATTCTGGAATGTAAGGATATTAGTGCTAACTCTTACCTTATGCATGCCGTTGACACACCTTTTGGTAAACCCAGCACTTTTGATCAGAATGTATTCTCTAATGTGGACCAGAGGTCATGTGAGCAACCCAATGCCTTTTCGGCTCCGTAAGATAGTATAAGAGACACTTTTTGTTGTTAGAAGGTCCGCAACGGCATTAGGGAACATTTTCCAAATTTTTTGTGCAGGAGGAATGCTTGGCAAGCCAGTTGTCGACACTTTCTCTTGGTTTCGATAGACCACAGTCCGTCATATATACTTGCGCTCATCAGCATGCCCAGATATTTTTACGATGCTTGATATGTGCAGTGGTTCTTGCCCCAACTTCCAGGCAGCCTTTTTATCTAGACTGCTTCTAGCTGTTCTTAGATTTTTGAACAGCAAGATTTCACATTGAGTGGTATTGATCTTCAAATGATTCAGGGTCACATAATTTTGAACTGCGTCAAGCTTTCTCTGTAGCCCGATTGGTGTTACATTCAACACAATCAGATCGTCTGTGTATAAAAGCCAGCTGATGTGTGACGTGTGTAACTTTGGTGGAAACGGTCGCCCAGAGTTTATGGCAGCACCAATGTCTGATATGAAAAGACTGAAAATTGCTGATGCCAAAGGGCATCCTTGTTTCACTCCCTACTGGGTCTTGATCTCTGCAGACAGGTTCCCAGCCTGGTCCAGACGAATTCTTATCGATCCAAAGGATCCACAATCCAGTGGGGCAGCCCCAGGAACGCAGTTTATGCCAAAGGATTTCTCGATCGATTGTGTGGAAGGCATAGGAGAAGACAATAAATGGCAGGTAGACTTTTGTGTTGGTACGTAATGCCTCCATCTTTAGCAAGTTCAAGATTAGAAGATTTAAGGAGCAACCTCCATTTTTTACGAAACCAGCTTGTCTTGCATCTACACGTTTAGCTTTTATAGACCACTCAATCTGTTTTTTTTTCAGCACTGTAGTGTATATTTACATCTAACAGTGCTGCTGGGCGTTAGTTTTTAGGGCATGCTATGTTACCCTTTTTAAAGATGGGTACGATTGTGGCAGATTTCCATGACTTTGGTGTCTGATGAGTTTATCCTTTCGAATTGGTCCAGACATACTTTGGCCAAAAGAACTGGATGTTGTTTGATAGTAAAGTTTGTAAGACCATTAGGGCCTGGAGCCCTGGAATATTTTGCTTTTAATATTATCTCCGCAATATCGTCTTTTGAAAAGGTTAGTGCGCAAGGTTTGTCATTTGAGGCAGGTGTTATTGGAGTGACTTTGATTTTACTGTATAGGTTCGTAAAATGAACCATCCACTCTGCCTCAGTCACCAGACAAGCTTGTAGTGCAGTTTGAGGTGCCTCAATATTATTAATGATACACCAGAAGTCTCCACTGTTTTTGTTTTGTAAGCACCTCAGCATCTCCTCGGCGTCGTCTTGTAACATCAGATGTTTGTGCCCTTTTAACCAATTTTTGTAGTTTTGCTTCACCACGCGGTTTCTAGTTATTCTTACTTGTGTTGTTAGTTGTTTATTCTTACGAATCTCAGAGCGCATCATTCGTATCTGCCTCAAGATTTCTAGATCGAAACAATTTGTCTTTTTGAAGGAAAAGTGTCTTAGACCTGTATTTTTAGGTTTAAATTGTGTTAGCAGTTGTCCGTATTCAACTGCCGCACTTCTCAGCCGGAATTGTTTAGAGAAGTGAGAAACTTCGGATTCGTCTAGCCGCAGTCTTATTCTGCTTGCTTCAACATTAACTTTCATTAGCCATTTAGAACCTGGCTGAGAGTTGACCATTAGAAGCTCCATCTTTAGCATTTCATGATCACTATTAAACATTTGGGTGACCTTCAGTGATTTCACTCGCGGGTGAAGGGTATCAGATATAAAAATGTAATCAATGGTAGACGACTGATCGCCATGCTTCCAAGTTGACCCCGGTGGTATGTCGCCACGAGTGCAACCATTTAACATCTGTATGTTACGTACGTGTAATTCCTCGAGCCATTCATTTGCTAAACGTGCTTTTTCCGTTTTTCAGAGGCTTGAAATAATCCATGTTTATATCACCGCAAATTATTAAACTTGCACTGCTTGTGGTTTCAAACAGGCTGTCGAGAATTGTTGATACTTGGTCTATGAAAGAATGAGTTCCTGCGCTGTCGTGATTCCAGTACAGGTTCACAACTGTAATACAGTCTGAGCAGTTATTCGAAGAATCTATCTTTCCAATCTCAGACACTTGGATGTAGGGTGAATAGTTTATAGAGTTTATTAATCGGTAGCCTGAAGATCGCTTAATGAGCATTAAGAGACCAGCCGTTGGGCGCCCCTTCTCTGACTTGAAGGCTGGATTAAGGGCACACTCAAACAACTGGTAATTGACTCATCCAGAATTCCTGTAAACAGGCAAAGTGCAGATCTTGCAGCCAATTCGAATTAAATAGATGTATAAAGCCCCTCGTGTTCCATGACGCAAATATACAAACGTGGATAGTTTCTTCTGTCTGGCATTAACTTCGGGGTTTGCTATTCAACGATTTTACTAGCCATTTACAATCCCCATTTTGAGCCTTGATGTCAGGGTTGGTTACAAGTATGTTCTCTGTGGGGTCAATGCAATTGAAGCCATTTATGGTTATTCTGATTTTGTCCATGGAATGGTTTATTGCCTCTGATTGGGTATCGGCAAACGATACTCTAAGAGGCCCCAGGCTTCAATATGCCATTTCTTTTCTGGGTGTCCGTTGTCGGAGAAATTACTACCCTCACTACATTCGCAGAGTGGCCAGGCACGTTCTTAGAGATCTGGAGAAGAGGTGTGATGTTAGTTGTTTGAGCTGAGGTTGAGGATATCGCAAGCTCTTCATACTTTGTGTACGCTGATTCCTCTAATTTGTAAGTGTCAAAGCCCAATGACAGTAAGGCATCTGTTGCTTCTAAGATGGTTCCTGCAATTATATTTGATGCTGGGTGCAGAACTACCTTGTCATTGTGCCTTTCATCAGGGAACTCTACGATTTTTACATCCCTTGAGCCTAACGCATGTAGGCGAGGAATGTGGTGTAGTAGTTTTATCACGTTGACACGATTGAGAATCAACTTGTCACATGAATCAACTCTCTCCAACATGATCATAGCCGCCAAATATTGTTCAGCATGATTTTCTGCTTCAAAAGTTTTGAACGCGTTGGGATTGTTGCAGGCTGTTTTCATTGATTGTCTTTCCTCATTTAATTGAGCTGAGGTTTTTTTTGGTATTGCTGGTCTACTTAAAAGATCCCTCTCTACTTCGGCGCGTATTGCTTCTGATGACGTTTGAGTGGCCCTCAGGATACCAGAAACTTTCTTTTGTAAATTTCCATCTAACTGTTCTCTTTTTTCCTGTAATGTAATGAACACAGGGCTCAGAGGAGCCTGCTCAGTTGGTGTCAGGACGACGGGCTCAGCAATTATTGAGCATGTTGCACCGCTGTTGAGGGCGACCGTACCAACTGTCGATCTTGCCGCGGGAAAGAGCATAACCGCCTGGGTCCGTGCACTTGCACCCTCACAGTAGGTGAGTCATTTCCAAGGGCTTCAGGAAGATTGGACTCTCGTGGTCCATTGAGTATCAAAGGCACAGCTGCGGACCTCTCGCTGTCATCGCATTCTGTGTCATCATAAACAGACATGTTTAGGAGCTTGTCAGAAATGTTGTGTCCAGAGTCAACGATATGTACCGCCTCGTCCTCGTGTAATTTGGCAGGCTGGACTTCTGTAAGTTTCTTATTCTTAGTAGACTGCGAATCTAGACATGTAAGTGAGGTATCAGCCTTCTCCATCACATGTACCGCTTTGATGTTTCTCAGAAATTTTCTTGCCCCTGTTAAATGAGTGTTCTTCCGCCCTGGAAGATTTTTAGATTTCTTTGTGAGAGGTTGCAGTTGCCGTTTTGGTTTCACAGATTTCTGAGCTGCACCATTGAAGATGGCGAAGACCCCCGGTGGTTTAGCTGTATGAGCCGCCGCAGCTGATTCGTCAATATGACTGCCCGGATCATGGGTTTGTAGTAGCGAGGGCCCTGCTACTTGTTCGTTGAGATGTGCCAGGTTAGCAGAACTTCTCACTGGTGAAAAGCAGACATGAATGAAGTCTCAGCCATATTTTCAGACGAAAGATTGTCAGATACAAAGCAACCTTTGTTCACAGTTGACAAGAGATCATCAGACGAATTCAACGTTTCTGCGCTGCTCCCAGAACTTATTGCTGCTGAAGCAAGACACAGCACTTCTAATAAGTTGTCGGGGATTAGTCTTTTGGCACCAACAGGCGGAGCTGGATTGGAGTTTGTGGCATCGTGCGCACCTGTTTTTGGCGCTGCCATCCGAGGCTGTTTGTTTAGAGTCTGAAGTAAGGTATTTGGTGCCATACTCAAGACGCTTGGGTCTTGAGTTTGTGAAATCCTCGCTGACTCTATATGATTATTTTGAAATAAGGCCAGTGCCTCTTTTGCGACTTCCGCAAACAATTTTTTGTCGAGAGTGTCGCTTTGTTTTTGATCACTCACAAGTGTGAGAGATGCCATCAACCTTTGAGTTACTTCTTCCTGTTTATTATTTTGCCGGCCATGTATCTCTTCTAGGTGCAAGAGTTTGCAAATTCATAAGTGCCACTAGAGTTGTCAAGTCCTTTGTATTTTCATGAGTGGACTTGTATAGTTTGGTAAAAGGCGCAAGTGAAATTGCCATTGAGGAGAATAAAGTAGCTTGCAACTCACTAATGGGCACATGTTCACAAGTGTCCATTCGAGCCCTTATGCCATTGTTTAAGTCTTCATTTGGCTGTGTACTCTGTGCGATGACGGCATTGGACCTCCTTACTTTCGGAAAGCGACGGGCCACAAAAGAAGAATCCGAAGTTGAGTTTTCATCTGAGTCCGATTCATCACTGGACTGCAAGTGTCATTTTTTCGATATTCGCTGACCGCTTTGAGACTGAATGCTCAGTTTATTGCTGATTCTTTTTTGAGAGTCAGGCAGTGTCCTGGGAGAGATTTGAGCTGACTCGAGGTTGGACAACCCCTCAGTTAATTTCACGAGTTTATATGTAACGCTCGCCCAGATGTCTCCATTTGTGCCTGTGAGTTGTGTATTGTTTCTCTTTAAAGACACTTTTGCAGGAGGCTCGTTTTCTAAAATTGTTTCTTGAAGCTGTTTTGTAGTGCAAGCTTTATTTATTAGGAGCAAGTTTTTTAAGACATTGTTCACAATTTCTAATGAGTTGCTCCTGTCCGAGCTCGCATCAGCCGTTATTAGAGCATCCTGCAGACATCCAGCACATTGGAGTGCTGTAGCACCTTTAGTCACGGTTGCCAAATTAGGAGTAGGTGCTGTGTACGATTCCGGCAAGGACGTTACCGCAAAGACTTCGTCTTGGGGCTCTAGGTCAGTAAGGTTCATAGACACATAGTTCCCAGGATGTGAACCAAGCATCACTGCTGTGTTGAGACAGCTTGTTTCGAGTATAGCGTCCCCCTCCTGACTGGTATCAATCATGTCTCTTTTTGCCAGTACAAGGTTGGTTTGATTTTGTGCGATCTTATACTGTGGTAAATTATTGGAAGAGACGTGAGACCGCGGTACGAGCATTTCGTCAGCTACAGTTGGTTTGTCCATCTGTGTCAGAGCAGGAGCTCTGGACCAGTCTCAAGACAGGACTCTGCTTCTTCAAGCCGACGCCCCCCGATCCAATGTGACCACAATGGCCCTCATCAAACGATGCAGCTGCCGCCTGCGCCAAGTCACGCAGAGAGTGGGGTGGCGTACAAACAGACACCCATGCTCCCACATCCCGCGGTACCAGACGAGACCGCCGAGGCGCACCCTCCCAAGGAAGGAGGCAAATCCGCTCCAGATATGACAGTAAGACAGGTTTGTGGTTGGGCTGATGACAAATCCACATAAGCAGCGCTAGTAATCACGGTGTGCTCTGGAACAGAGATGAGCAACAAATTATTTGCCTGAAGTGTTACGTCTGAGTCAATAATAATTACGGTAGCTGAAGTCGGAGTGGTGCCTTGTGCATGTCTGGTTAGATCCTCTGCATCAGATACACACGAATAATAACGACTTACATGAGTTTGTCGGGGTCATTCCGCCTCAGCTTCCTCATTCTTGGCGTTTCGCTTTCGTTGTGCATGTGTCCGCGGAGATGCAATGACAGCGAGCTCCCACTCGCACTGCACAACAGGCATCTTCTAAGCGGATTAAATGTGTTTTTAGGGTGGAAATCGTGTTTTCTCAGAGTCTGGTGCCGCAGCTGCCACTCGCCACAGCCAAACAGGATAAACTAGCAGTTTCACCTAAGGGCCTACGCGGCAAGGGGGATCGAGGCAGCCTTTTAAGGTCAGCTGACACAAGTTTCTTAAAGAAACAGGCACACTCACCTCGGAGTAAATGGCAGTGGCAGTCACAGGGCTTCTCACGGTGCTGCTCTCCACTCGCCACAGCCAAACAGGATCAACTCGCCCTTCCACCTGAGGGCTTACACTGTGATTTCATCAACTTCTAATGCAGGCACCAATCCTCAGCCCTTTACCAATTGCCCAAACTTTCGTCCAATGTAATTATGCACTTACCACAATGCCTCCTAAGTAATTTCTACTTGAAATGACATATCCTTAAGGCTAGAGTGCCAGCAGCATACCCTTAATGGTTTCATTGCACTGGCAGACCAAGATTTTCCATCCCACACTTCTTTTTTATCATGCTCTGGTTCTCTTAGTTCTGACCTGATGAGTGTTCATCTGAGGACAGATAATAGATACAATTGCTGATTACTCCCCTAACAGATCCTACATCCCTCAGCATCCAGGTGCACAAACTCACCCAGTTTCCCTGTGTTGTTATGCTACTAAGCTTTTTACTGTGACAAACCACCACCATCGAAGCTTCTGAGTGTCTAGAACTATCTGTGCTGTGGCATACTGTCCCCCCTATGGTCATAGTGACACGATGCAGCAATTTCTGAAGGAGACAAATGAATGAAGTGACAATCAGTGCACGTGGAAAGTCATAGGGATACTTGTAATGAATGTGCACCTGCTGGGGGGAAGCTAACAGATTTTGTGAAATTATAGGGGCTCTAGTAAAGTAATTCTCCCCTGGAAGTCACATCTACTATAGCGTCTCCCTTTCAAACAACACTCAATCTGGGTTTTAATAACTGGTGATGATGGTGGTTTTGTACCCAGATGGCTTGCCTGCCATTGGGTGTTTAAATGAACTTTATACTGCGGTCTAGCTGATACTCCTTTGTTGATACTCCTTAGTAGGCATATCCAACATATATCTAACTCCCCTCTCTCTATATATTCAACCTAGGTTGTTTCACACAAGGAAGAGACAGATATTTTTACCCCAACATGTGGCCACTTCCATCCTCGTTTACTTCTACAGGCGATTGTTCAGGAGATGCATATGACAGCGAACTGTCTAGATATCTTTGAGTATTTGGAAATAAGTTAAAACACCATACATCATTAGCTAACTTTTATTATCTTTATTATTTCTTCATTTGTGTATACAGATCAAATCAGATTGAAGGTGGATTGCTGAAAAATGTATGGGATTCTGCTCCTGACCAAGGGACTATAGTCCCGAAACACGTAGAACTGGCTTTTTACATACGTTATACATTGTGTAAGAATACTACATGGTCATTGATGAAATTAATGTAACATACAATATGATTTAGAAAAATATGTACAATTCATTTTATCTTATGCTGTTTCAAATAAAATACTTTGGAATCTAAACGTCAAATGGTGAATTAATGAAACGTGAACTTTTTAAATAAACGTTTGGTTTCTGAATTTTATTCTAAATATACCTTAACCATTTTTGTCTTCGCAAACACTTTGGGTGTGCAGGGGGAGGGAGCGTTCCACAGTTTGTGGACACCGGTTTAGTTTGACTCCTGTTCTTCCAGCCTAGTTTCAGGGCTCTGGCATTCTACCCCGCACCTCACTAAAGTCTCTAAGTGACATAATTTTGTACTCACATTTTGGTGTGAACCTATAGACAACCCGTTTTCACTTGTTTAATTGAACTTACCAATATCCATACATAAGAAAGAACCTGTAATCTTGCCTTTGGTTATTGGCACGCCAGCAGTGGTTAGACCACACAGTAGAAAACATAAAAGTATGCACAGATGTAAATGGGCACATGCAGAAACAGTTTCTCGTGTATGTTTCTTTCTTAAAGCACAACTGTCACTAAAGAAATCCTTTAACATAATACAACTGTCTATTGACACCTCTCACCTTATTAACCCAGTAGCACAGGATGACAGAATATGTAGTGTGAAATTATAAATCATTATCTAAAGTCAAATTCATTTTTTAGCAGCACTGGGGTAACATTTTAGACATTTTTCAGCCAGTTTATTCATAAATGAGCCCGTTTTGGATGGGCAAATCTACTACAAAAGTTTATACATTGACTACTTCAGGTAGGTGCCCTCCAAAGGATGTCATGCTGGCGTGTCTAAAAGTTATTGTACATTTCGCATTTCACTGTTCTGTGATAAAAACCTGTATCTCTTTGAATGACAATAAAAACAGCTACATTTTTAACTGTGTATCTCCAATGCCTGGAGGCCGATTGATAAAACAAATGTAATGCAAGCTATATCTGGCCTTTGAGAAGGCAGTGGTGTTTCCCCATTTACCATTGGCGGACTCGTTACAATACCGGCAGCAACCATGGTGCTAATAGCGCCATTGGTTACCGCCGGTGTTGTAATGAGGGCCTAAATGTGCCCCCTCCCCAAATCATGCAGACAAGGCACTCTAGGCTGACATCAGAATGCAAAACTCTTGTTACAACAGAAGGTTTGAAATTGATGGTGCGGAGAAGCCCATTTAAAAAGAAGGCAAGTGCAACATTAGAATAAAAAGTTGCTTGGACACATAGGGCCTCATTACAACTCAGGCGGTAAGGGTTTTACGGCCGCGTAATCAGCGCCGACCCTTACCGCCTGAGTACGAGGTCCCTTAGCGCCATGGAGGTTTTAACACCTGCTTTTAGCAGGTGTTAAAATCCATGGCGCTAAGGGACCATGGAGTTAATTACGCCACCGTAATTTACGGTGGCGTAATTAACGCCTTCCCCACTCCCATTATGCCCTATGGGGCAAAATGGGAATGGGGAAGGGTAAATGGGAAAATGGGGATTTACCGCCCCGCCAAGGTTGGAATGGGGCGGTAAATCCGCCAACCACCATGGCGTAAACGTAGTTTACGCCATGGTGGTAAAGTCACGGCCCAGGCGGTAACTTACCGCCTGGCGCGTAATGAGGCCCATAGGCTTTTAATGGCATGGTGGATTATGAAGAGATGTGTTATTTAAGTTACTAACTGACACATGATGGTGTTTGCAATAAGCGGCATGATGGAAGCCATGTAATCAAAAATAGCCAGAAGAAAGGTCGAAATTATGTTTTCTTTCCCTCTCTGTCACTGTTGTTGAGATGATTAATCTAAATGATAGGTAACAGCCTGAATTTTGGTACATAGAATTGATCTTTGGTTACAGAACAGGGGAGAGGTCTCACTGATTTTTGCACTAAATGATTTCTAAGTGATAATTATTGTCACACACACTAAGGTTATTAATATGAGGTTGCTGTTGTGGGCCGGACCAATGCATATAGTAGAGCAATGGATTAAATGTAGAGGTGATGGGTTCCTTTGTTATGTCCGGTGTTTTTTTTTTCATTATGTAGTGGACATGCACTAGAAGCTGGGAATACAGCACGGATGAGCCATGCATCGCTCGTCTACCTAATAAAAAGATAATGCAACGCAATGTGTGCTAACTATGAATTGTACTTAATTAGTAATAAGAGTGGTATGAAGCAGTTGTAACTGATTGTGTGACTTTTTTCACTGCCTGGAGGCTTGTCATCATTACTTTTAAAGTTGTTTGAATTGCCCAATATACAGAAAAAAGTCCCACTAAATGAACATAAGATTGATTTCCAGTGGAAAAGAATGATATCAAAATTGAGAAGTTGCAATGCACTATTGCATGTTTTTGATTAATTGTAGAGTTAAAATGATATAACAATTGGATAATTACAGACCATTTCACTTGATTAGTTTGCAGCAGCGTGTCATGATGATGATATGGATAAGAACAAAAGCAGTCATACATTACATGAGCAATCTGATAGCTGATTGGGTGCTGTTGGATTACGGAAAACTATTGTGGACACGTTTTTATAGTTGTGTGTTGTATGTAGTAATGTTATTGAGGTTGAACATTTTTTAGGCATTGGTAATGATGAGTGAAAATAATATAAACATTGCATTTGAGATCACTGACTTGGACGAGTGTGTGAGACCTTAATCCTATGACTAATCGCTGAAGAAGTTCTGACACTAATAGGACAGGACCGAAACATGTAGTGTTTGTCTTTTTAGTGTGGATCTGAATACGTTAGGTTTTGATCATCTTTAGATGTTTGTCTTTTTTGTATTTATAGGGATCAAGTGTACATGTTTGCAATTGATGATTGTTCTTGTAATTGACAGGGTACACATCCATTAATGCTTTTCTATGTAATCATCTTCAAACTTGTATTAACAGAATCTATCCTTATATCGAAACATTGTGTGAACTGATAAAGGTGATGACAGCCTATAGTTTGCGCACTGTAGGGTGAGACCTGTTGTTAAGTGATGTAGTAATATCTTGGGGAGTGTCTTACTCTAGACTACCCCCTCTGTCCCTTTTGAGTAGTGTTTCTTGAAATGATCCAAGCCACTGTGGCAAAATAAATATATAAGAATGTGAGACACTCCCTTAAGGGAATCATCTTTGGACTTCATAAGAAAAAGGAATTTGCTGGAATGTTATTGCTGTACAGTCTGCCCAAAGTCCTCAGCCACTGATGTAACAGAAACTCCTCCCAAGGGAGGAGCAAGTTCTTCTATCCATCAACTCCTTCAGCGGAGCATTGGAGTGTCATGCTGTTTGGACAAACCTTACCAGCTGCACGGACACTGGTACATAATAATCTGCCTAGTGCATGAGGCAGCCCCTGCAAGTGCCCTTTGCAAACTTTGGCTGGGAAGGTTAGTAGATTCACTCACATTTCCTCACAGACCAAGTGCAGGACCTCACAGCAAATCAAGGGCATGTTGCTTGGAAAACCTGCCTGTAACTGGAACTCTGGTAGGCAGATCTACTGAAAGTGTACAAGTGTTCTCTGGCAAACATTCTGGTTGTGAAGAACAGGAGGGAGACTCCCTTTCCTTAGAGACGCAAGGAATGGTCACATAGCACTCCAAGCAAGACACGAATATATTTGTGTTATTTGTGGTCTTGTTTTATGGATTCTGGTTACATTAAAACTCCACTTCATAGCTTTTTAAAATACATATACTTAAACCTGAACATTTCTGCAAAACAATTGCCTGCATATCTTTTTATACCTAGTAAAATAACTCAGCGGATTGAAAGCTTGCTCCTGCAATCCCTGTGTGATCTGCAGGTCACAGGTTTGATCCCTAGCAAGGCCAACTCAGCCTTTCATCCTTCCATGGTCGATAAATGAGTACCAAATTCGTTTGAGTATTATTGTATTTAAATACATTATATGTAAAGTGCGTAGGCTGGCAAAAAGGCTATATAAGTAACACTTCATTATCATGTATACCTAGATTGCTCCCTCTTTCTTGCCTTTTGAGTTTGGATGCTCAGCTTTTGTAGAAGTTGTGAGGCTGTCATCCTTTTATTGATGTGGAGCTGGAACCACCAATGTTGGTGGTGTGGGTCATCGCCACATAGGCCAGGCGCATCATACTCTTTTGGATTTTTGCAAACATTTTGGAAGGTGTTAGGATTATCAGCTTCAGGAATATCAGCTTTAACCCCATTAGTGCTGTTTGCACGCCCTTCCATGGTCTCTCCAAGCAATTGGGTCCCAACCACCCTACTACCGTTTGCCTCTCGTCTTCGGTATCATCTCCTCTTTATCTGTGTCACCATCCTATTGATGGAACTTCTTCTCTTTTCCCTCCACATATGTTTCATTGCTCCCTGGCACTTTGTTTTGTTTCTGTTCCCCTTCTCCATCTCTCTGTTTTTCTCCTCTCAAATTAACCCCAACTCTCCTTGTTCTCACCACTGATTCTCTTTATCTCCACCTCCTTAAACAGCTTGGGACCACCTCCTTGCTATTATCTTTAGACTCTATTATGTTCTGATGCATAGACGTTGTCCCTGCTTCCCCCTTGTAACTTGTTTCACGCATCTCCACCTCTTTTCCCTCAATTGTTATTCCCTCCTTCTCTTGATGATAGCTCTTCCCATCCTACTTCACCTCCTTTCTTCTCCTCTTAATCCTCATCACCCCCTTCCTCTTGGTTGTTTTCTCCACCTCATCCTGATAGCTCCTCCCATCCTCCTACACCTCTTCTCCACTCCTTTTACACTCGACCACCTCATCTTCACTTCTAGCTTTCTCAATGCATCTCCACATGCTCTTCTAATCATTGTGAATCAGTTTTCTTACCTCTGCACCTTTCAAAATGCATGGCCCTTTTAGTAAGACTAATCTCGGACAAAAGGATCCAGAGGATACAATTTTGAAAACAAGGGAATCAAGGAATTTAATTAGACCTGATCCATTATTTAAATATCAGAATTTTAAACATGATTTAATCATAGCACTCATAACAATTTTACATCGCAGGAAAGAATTTAAGAACACATGATTTTACATACAATTCATATCATTCATACACATGTGTCCATTAGCCATTCATACATACACAACAATAACAAATATAAGCTAAAACTTTATCCTAAAAAAGTCATAACAATCGATTACTTATTGTGTTCATTAAAAGGAAAAGAAATATATAATCAATATATAAGAGACCACAACAAATTGCCCAGGTGGTCATGGGTTGGGATGGGTCACGTCGGTGTCCAAAATCGACCTCATCTCTGCCTGCTGACATTGTAATTCAGTGATGGGGAAATCCCTTAGTTTAAGGCACATTTAGGACTCTGAAACTGTACAACCCTCTTCTACTGGCTTAAGTAGGCTTTGGGATTTCCTTGCCACTCCCTTGATGCCAAGCGACCACGATAATCCTACTGGGGGGAAAGGTGTGGGGTCTAGTCTTCCAAACATGATTACTATGGAGTGGTGACTTTATTGCCTGTCTTCTTTGTCCTCTTAGCTGTGGGTAGCTTAATAACTCTGCGACCTGGAAAGTCTAAAGGGTTCTAAGGCTTTCGCACCGTGGAGGCAGTCTAAGAATAACTGTGGGGTCTGAACCGCCCACACATGACTTTTAGGCATTGGCACCTTTGTTACTTGCCACTTTTCCCTCTCATTTGTGGGCAGGTTAAGAACTCTGTGTCCTGGAATGTTTGTGGTGCTCTAAGGCCAGCGACCCCAGGATTTTTCAAGGATCCTATATTCAGGCTAATCAGTGATAGTGGACTACAGAATGTGTAATTCCTCTTGGATCTGCATCACCAAGTTGTTGGTTGAACACAGAGTGACCCCAGCCCTATCACTCATTCTCCAGAAATGGACTTCATCACATAAGGAAGAACTAGCTGTGCACAAGTTGATAAATGAGTTGCTGAAGCCTAAGGCAACAAGATGAATGAGAAAGAAGACAACATTTAGCTTTCATAGTGTTCAATATTAGCCGGTTAGATGATGCATAGTCACTAATGTTCAAGTGACAGTTTGCCAAGAGTTGTATATAGGTTTGGAGCAAGACTTTCAAAGTGTTGCCCATGCATTGGTGGTTAGAGATGGACATCCAATCACCTTTTCCTGCAGGGATACCTTGTATAGATAAAAATACTTAGATGACACAATCAAACAATTTAGCTGACAGTTAGACTTTAAGGGGAGAGGATGATGTTGCACACCATACATTATATGTGGGGAAGATGGGATAGGGCACTAGAATATGTAGATCACTGCGCTGATCAATACAATATGTGCAGAGACCCTGGTGCCTGTGATGGGGTTCAAGAGAGATGGTGCCCTTCCATCCCAAATTGGGCTAAACAGAAACAAGTGTAGAGCCCTAGTCACATTGGCGCTGGGTATCTAGTTCGAAATATTTTTTCTTATGTGTCAAAGAATTGACCCTGAATAATAATGTTGATCACAAGATATATTTTAATTCAAATTCCAGCCAACACCTTTTTCGACACTCTTTGATCTTTCTCAAGGTGTGTGGTCTTTAGTAGGGTTAAAGTGGTAGATGCAGTTGCTATATTGAGTCTAGATTCTGTTAAGTATCATATGACACACAGAGCTGTTTGTACTGAAAAGAAGCAGTTGGGTCCCTTTTAAGGCCAGGGATGTTGCAGTCCTTGGTAGTTATCCTGGACGGGTTTAATCCTGATAATGGTTGTGGGACAATTGTTCTGCAAGGCCGTGTCGGGCCTGCAGTTTTGAGTCTGGTCTTGGGAAAGTGATCTTTCGATATCCCTTTTGATCAACATTATTATTCAGTGTCAATTCTTTGACACCATAAGAAAATCTATTTCTAACTAGTTACTTACTCAGCGCTGATGTGACTAGGGCTCTACCCTTGTTTCCATAAATTATATGTGCAGTTGTGATCCACAATATGCATGTTGTCACAACCTCAGCTTCACTGTCAACCCTTTTCATGTGAGAAAAGCATGGGTAAAGACAGAGAGGAGGAGGTTTTCTTGTAATCTCTCTGGTGTAGTGGTAGGGTGGTGAGGTGATAGATTATTACAGAAAGATAATTTACTGAGACATCATTAATGGGGATTTTTATGCTTTGCCGTGCTGATACAGAAATGGCAATTTTGAATACCAGTCCCTTGGCAGTCACTTAAACGTCCACCTGGCACATCGAGTTTCTTTTGTCTGATCATCTGTTGCTTATCTCACTTGGAACGCACACTGGAAATCTGGAATCCCTGCTCAAGAAGCAGAAATATGCACTGACCCCCAATACAACCCATATTGCACCCCACTATAAAGCCCCTGCTGATTTGATTCAGTCCCCTCCACTTACTTATGGGCTGAATGATCAGCAAAGCCTCCACATATCACTATTCAAATACTTGACTCAAAACGCCTCACTGTTATCTTCCTCTTTCAACCTCCATGCTCACCAAACTTCTTCATCAACATTGACCTCCTGCAGGAAACAATTTCTCCTGATACTCTTATTACATTCATGGGCTATTGAAACCAACTGCACCTGTCCAGTGCAAATCAATCGCTCCACATCTCTGCTCTGACTGCTCTCACACCCTATACAACCAAGCAACAAATAGAGTAATGGCAACCATCCAAGTATGAATGGAGAACAATTGTTTAATTCTGAAAGGCCCATAAACAGAATAATACTAGTAGGCAAATCTACTAACGTGAAAAAATACAAAGCTCTATCACCAGAATGTCTACCTGAGGATGTTTATTAACCTTTATAGTGATGAATTGTAGTGAGCACAAGGATGGGTATGGATAATATGGCCCACTCGGCCCTCACTTTTCTACAAACAAAAACACAATGCAATCATAAAGGTAAAAGAGGGACAGTTATGAGATAAACCTCCTTCATCTATTGTGGTAACATGGACAGCGGGAATGCTGTGCTCTTAAGAGGGGTGTGAAGGTGAACCAGTAGTGGCCCAAACACCACAGTATCAAAGTCCAAAACAAAGGGAATGTCCAACCAAGGTTATATAAAAATATAAATACTTTCATTAAAAACACCATCTGCATGTAGAACAAATAGAGAATACTGTACAAATACCCACCCCATGGGAAGAACAGAGAAGATGGAAAAGACTGGAGAACTGGAGAAAATAGCACTCTGAGAGTAGGCTCAGGGGTGGTAGGGAAGGTACTACCATAAAAAGGATATCTTGTAGAAAACAGGAGTGAACATGACCTAACCAGTCTTTACAGTCCAAGTGGACCGTGGGAGCAGTTCAGAGTCAAAGTTACCTGGATTCAGTTCTTGGTATGTTGACGCAGTCAGACCTGGAATCAAACATAGAGCGAGCTGATCAGACTCAGTTCGGGCACATATGATCGTGGAGGCCCGGCGGCAAGTAGGCTTCGAGTAGGGCCAAATGTGCTTGCTTTGTGAAGTAGAACAGAAGCTCTTCAAAGATGAAGGTCGTGGCCGTCCCAAGAAGGCTTCGCAGTTGGACATGCGAGGTGAGCTTTAGCCGCTTTAGCCGCTGGGAGGGGTCGATAGGTGATGCTCTAGTGGTTTGAGTTGGTGGGTGATGGTCATCAAAGTGGTGATCTTAAGTGTGTCGATGTGCAATCGATAAGTAGCAGTTCATGGGCTAGCTGGTCCAAGCTGTGGTTGTAACTCCCAGTTATAGTCAGAGATGATTCGGTTTGTGTCCCGGTTTTGAGCACTCGCATCAGTACTACCAGGTGATGAGCTGTGGCTGGGATACAATGCTGTGTGAATATGGTTGAAGGTACAAGCAAAGGTTTGATTGGTGGAGGAGCACAGCAACCAGTGCCTTCCCCACTTGTTCTAGGTGAAGTGAACACAAAGTAACCAGTCGATGTGGTAAACAGGGAGCCTCGGCTAGTCTGGTCCGCCAGTTTCTTTGAGGACATTTTATCGGGACTCAACAATAGGATGATTCCTGATCAGGGTCCGCTCTCCCAGTTTAGGAGATTCTGGTGCCGAGTGGTAGGTCCTGAGCAACTGCAGAGGTTAACTCCTGATGTGCCCTGGGAGCGATAACGGACTGATCTTCCTTCTGTCTTGAATGATTCCTTCTTCAAATCAGACAAAGAGCTTTGGTCAAAACAACTATTCGAATGGAAGTCCAGTGAGATTAAGACCCCCTTCTTTTCAGGGCAAGAGTCCCCAGGTGATTGCACTAAAGCTAGTCTGCCTTAGTAGCCCAATCACTGCTCCATGATGGAGTGAACTTTGCCTGCTGATGTAACGCCAAAAGTGACTTTCTCCAGAGGAAGCCAGGGGACAGGAAAGATAGAGAGGGACAGTGAGATTTAAGATGGTGGAAGGCTCCTTCCATTGACCAGAGTGCTCCAACCTATTTTGATTCTGCCCTTCCCTTCTCACTGAGAACAAAGGCCTTTAAACTGCATCACCCTGGTGTGAAGATACTCCTTTTGAATGGGTGAGCTCCCTTGATGCCCATGATCTGGACAGCAGCCTGCTGTGTGACTGTCTTGGATAGAAGGTGTTTCCTACCCTCACAAAGAGATCAAAAAGGAGGCCCAGCCCTCCAAGTTCTTGTCCTGCCATTTGGCGGGCATCATCTGGCTGACCAGAATGCACATCACCTTCCACAGCAGAGCTCATTCATGGGAGCTGACACGTTCAATATCAATTTGAATGTGGTGTTTGTGATCATAAGTCGTACTAAGCACTATGCCTAAACGCTGTAATAGCTTTTATTTAGAGTTTACCCCGCCACCAACATGGGCGACTCATGATCATCATACTTTTGGATACAGTAGGGCATATCCTAAATGATGCCACTGTGCTGCAGGGACTTGGATGTCTCTGTGGCTGTCAAGTGGTTGCCTTGTGACTTTTGAACCGACTCAGTGCTGCGAGTAGAGCAGTTGCGGCGGATCAGGCTACTGATGCGACAGGACATGCATGCACTTTGGTTTTGCATGGATTTGATGGGAAAGGTGTAATCTGGTTGGCAGATTACCCCTTTTTGAGATAGAATTACCCTCATGATTCTATTTGTTAATACAAATTTAAAAAGTCAGGGCTTTTCTCCTTGCCAAATGGCAATTCCTCACAGTTATTGTTCAAGGTAAAAACCTGGGGAGTATTTTGGCAATGTACGCCAAAGTAAACTCTGTTATTGGCTTAACTTGTTATTTTGCCCCGCCCTTTAGGAAGATTTAACCATTGCTGGCTTGGATTAATGTAACTCTTGTTTATCTGGATGTACTTACCTCCAAAACTCACATCTTCTAATTTGACAGAACCAAGACGCCCACATAGTGGCTAGCATCCCTTTATTTGCACATATTACACCAACTTTGTATAGTTTGCATTGACTGCCAGTACGGCATAGAATTTTGTTTATAATTCCTATGTTAGTCCACAAGTCATTGTTTGACAGCTCTAAATCATTTTTAAAAAGGTCCACATTTTGGTAAAGACCCAGTTGCACTGTCAGCTCTACACATGCACATCTTTAATGTGTCCCCAGACTTAAAAATAAAAGACTCTGAGGCATACAATTTGCAATTCAAGGGCCGCTAGTATGGAATATTGTTCCAGTTACACTGAGACACCAATCAAGCTATGGAATATTTTAGAAACAGGGGGTGCTGGCCAATCAGGAGTCTCAGAACAGGAGCTTTACTCTATGGTACAATCCTGTGTTCCAAGTTGCCTGGTAAACCAGCACCCACTTCCCTTCCCTGCCCCCCATTCCCTCTTGATTTATTTATTTATTTAAATTTATATAGCGCGCAAGCAGCCCAGGGGCATTGAGGCGCTGTTACTTGCAATAACTTAGTTACATGGTACATATGATAGCGATTGTTGACATATTATGAGTAGTACAGGAAATCATACTGTTGTTACAAATATTGCATTTGGGCGTAAATTACAAACCTAAATGATAAGTATTTGTGCTGATGTGTCGGTCCTTATGCGAAGAGGGTAGTTTTCAGTGTTTTGCGGAAGGTGGTGAGGCAGTCACCACCTCTCACGTCAGCACCCGTGTAGTCTCCTACACGGGTGTTAATAGTGGGCCTCATTCCGAGTATGGCGGTAAGGGATAGCGGCCACCGCTAACGAGAGCGGTGGCGGTAATCCCTTACCGCCATACTCCGAGTTCCCTTTGCGCCATGGAGGTTTTAACACCTGCTTTTAGCAGGTGTTAAAATCCATGGCGCTAAGGGACCTTGATGTTAATTACGCCACCGTAATTTACGGTGGCGTAATTAACGCCTTCCCCACTCCCATTATGCCCTATGGGGCAAGAATGGGAATGGGGAAGGGTAAATGGGGATTGGGGAATTACCGCCCCGCCAACCTTGGAATGGGGCGGTAATTCCGCCATCCACCAAGGCGCTGCCGGTCCGGGTACGGCGTCAACCAAGGCGTTAATAGCGCCATTGGTTAGCGCCGTACTCGGAATGAGGCCCAGTGTCTTTTTTTTGTAACAACAAAAAAGTAACGTACCTTTATCTCGTGATATCACAGCGATACCTTTATCACAGCCAAGTGTTTGTGTCCTTGGAAGTTCTTTTTCAGGCTGAAAATGAACTTCGCTGACAAGCAGCACTACATGGAGCTGGGTCACGAGACAAAGGTTGGTTGTCTTTTTTTCCTTCTTTCTGAAAAAAAGACACCATTAGCACCTGTGTAGGCAACAACACAGGTGCTAAGGGCGATATGCCCCTCAGCAGCACGGCGACCCTTTGGTAATGGCACCGCAGCCCTCGTTAAGGGGACCTTGCTTTGTTCAGGCCATTAAGTTGTGCGGTGGGCATTTACCAACAGGGTCAGCCCGCCGCCTCAAGGCATATCGGGGCATATCGGCTCAGTATAAGTGCTTTAATGCCTTTTGGGTATTCGAAGTTATATAAAATCAAATAACATGACGTAGCCCTACAAACTTTTACTATCACAGCACAGTGAGGTGGACAATAGACAAAGGGCCCGATTCATGGAATTATTTGCATGGAAAATAGAGAATGTGCCTGCCAAACTGTGTGCGTAATCCTGTTTGTCGATCCATGGAATCGAATGTGCAGGATTTTCCTTGGACTTGCATGGATTTTGCAGCAGCCTGGCACGCCCCTGCGAGTGGGCGAGTGCCTCGCGCAAGACACCACGCAGAGCGTGGGCATAGCTTGCGCAGAGGGTGGGGAAGGTGGCGGAACACCGAAAATGGGGAATAACATGCAAAAAAGTGGGCATTACAAGGGACAGCTCGCAGGCAGTCCATCGGACGCCCACAATTTTGTGGAATACTACGTATTCATGGATCCGACCGCGCAACCTCCCGGCAGAAAAATGGCCATGCAAAGCTCTCATACTATCTGTCTTCAGAAGGCAGGCGTACAAACACTTGCGTATAGGAACCACCGTGCAGTGGTAAGATCAGGTGTCAGAATTAGGGGTGCGTGCAAACAGCCGGGCTTCCGATCTAACTTAGGGTTTCTCATATGAAGTGCAGCAGTGTGCAGATTTTCTGAGTTTTACCTGAGTTACGATAAAGTGTACGCATGTTGTCGGGCTGCCGGTAACAGTTATGGAGGACCCCGCATTGGGTCCTTGAGAGGCAGGCCTTTTGCGTGGGAACCCACGCAGTGTTTTGAGGGTGCATGTATTCGTGCCTGGGGAGCATGCAAAGGTGGTTGGTTCTGGCTGTTTTTGATTTGCGTGAGGGCGTGTCATGGGCGTTCTGGCCATGACTTGCATATACGGTTACTCTGCACACTTTTTCATGAATTAGGCCCAAAATGTGCAACACAAAACAAATTAAATAATCAATGAAATACAACGGATCACATAAAGTGCAAGAGTTACACGCGAGTTAGCCTGGTTCATTCGTGATTTGGCAGGCTTATGGGCAATTTTGAAGTTGCATTTGTGCCGACTTATCAGTATAAAGAATGGCATTAAGCAGAGTGACCAGTGCAAAAATGGCATCTACACTGTCTGACAAGTGCATCATTTCACATCATCAGTGTACTGTAGGTGATTTGGCCCCAGATGATCCTGCCCAGGCCCTCGTACTGTTTCAGGGGCAATTGTCTATCAGGAAAAGCATTGTGAAGCCCGGTCCACCAGGATGACGAGAGAGATAGACAAGGGTAAACTCTAAAATTTGAAATAAATCAATGAGAGTCCTCTAGATTAAAATGATGGTCCAATTGTATTTACATTTTCTCATTGATATGCATTGATTTGATTAATATTAGTGAGGTTCATGGGGCCAGTAGATGGCAAAATGAGGATTTTGGCAATAAAGCTTACCTGAGAGCTATGGAAACGAAGGGCCCTTTGAAACTGTTTAGGATGGAGAAGAAGAACAATGTGCTGAGGGAGAGGGGAACTTTGATGAGAGAGAAGATAGAACTGATGACCAGGGTATATGTACAGAGAGCTATGGGCCTTTAAGTGCATTAAGATGCAGTCAGAGGTATATAGGGGAGTAGGAACACCTTATAAAACTGATAAAGGGAGGAGGTGGTGAAAAGCAGAATCTGCTGACTGATGGAATAGAGAGTGCTCTAGATACGAACAGGATGGCTAGCAGGAGCTACCATCCTCCTCCTTCTATGGACATGTATGCTTCCTCCCAGTATACCTGCATTCATCCTGGTTGAGCAAACGTAAATGGTGTGCATTGCATGCTTTATATGTGTTATCGTTGCACGTTGTACTTTGTGTCTTCTATCATGTGGCGGTAAGATCACAAG
This sequence comes from Ambystoma mexicanum, assembly GCF_040938575.1. Lineage (NCBI taxonomy): Eukaryota > Metazoa > Chordata > Amphibia > Caudata > Ambystomatidae > Ambystoma > Ambystoma mexicanum. The sequence goes on along the minus strand of NC_090932.1, from coordinate 795,043,076 downwards.
GTTTGCCTGTGACTTTTCCCAATGTGAAGTTGCACGATGGAATTCATGAATTTGGTTAGGTATGCGATTGACTGGGCTTGTGATTTCTTTGTGTGGCACGTCCCTCAACATGCCCACGTTATTCCTTGTTATTCCACATTTCACGAGGAGAATGGGGAATATGTATTTGTTTCTTTGTGTTGGCCCGTGCCACAGTTTGTGTGGTGTGTCGCGCGAAGCACTCGACTGCACGCAAAGTCATGCCGGACCCGCGCAAAGTCACGGAAAGCCGTGCAAAGACCGATCCATGAATTGGTAAAATTAGTTTTGCCTGCTGAAAAGTGTGCAAAGTCACTTATCAGCACAGAAAACATTCTATGAATCAGGCCCTTAATGTTATTTCTCGTTATATTACGCAGATGTAATCCAATAGTGGCTTGTAGAACTCATTTTTCCCCAGTCAGGAGTACTGTACCATGTGACGTGTCTGTGTCACTTTCACAGTTGGGGCCATGTTGTGATCTTTCTTTTAGCAGCCAGATGGAGTTGGGCTATATTTTGGCTACTTCCCTGTCCCCTTTGGGCTACAAATATGTTTCCCTTTTTGGCTACTGTTTCTATAATTGCAATTATTTTTTGGAGAGGTGCAGTACCACTGATAACATACAGATGTCCTCATAAGAAATCCCAGATGTATTATGAGGACATCTGTATGTTATCAGTGGTACTGCATTTCCCCAATATTAATGTGATTTGTTATGAGGACATCTATATGTTGTCAGTGGTACTAACTAGGTCCAATCAAATAAGTTGTGAGGAAATAGGTTGTAGTTCATTTGAGAGATGCATTATGTAAGAAAACCAAAATGTGTCTCACCCACCAGTGCCTGGGAATCTGTGATTCAGGTGGCCAGGACAAAGCCATTGCTTTTGGATCCAGTTCCTGGGGGTCGACCAGTGTGGGAGGATCACCTGGGTGAGGGGTATTCGGGGACCGGGAGAGCGGATGGTGAGAAGTGGTATCCCCTTCCTTATAACACCTTTTCCCAATTCTACTAAGGATATTTAGGAACTCCAATCCCCCACCGCTTTACAAAACAAACACGCTCTCACGGACAGCCCGTTATGAGAGAAAATGGACAAACACCCGAGGCATATGCCTGACGTGTCCCACTACGATGATCAGACAAGGTCAGGCAATTACTGATCATCACACACACCTGACTTCCATTAAGCTACCCCACATGGATAAAAGGTGAGGCATAAGAGCACATTATGAGCGAAGAAAAGCACACGAGAAAACAGCAGTTTGAAGATGCCAGTTTAACAAGAGGAGGAAGGCGGTGAAACAGAAGGGGGTTGTAGGGAGGGAAGTTCCCTTGACCTTTTCGACAAGGAACTGTTACTTTCATGAGCCCTCGAGATTGGAAAGCGTGAGACCAGGAAAACAGACTGAAGAATCCTGCATTGTGTGCCAGAGATAGTATAGACCCTTTTATTTTGACAAACTCGACTAGGACTGCGTTATTATTATTTGATAGTCGTAGCTTGCTCCCATCTTTAGAGTTAGGTTTAGATAGGCATTGTTCAAACCCAATTGAAGTTCAATAAACACCCTTGAACTTTGATCACTTGTGTCTGTCTTACTGTTTCATACCATGCCTTCCTTACACTTATCACTGACAAATGTTTTCTCCTGCTCACAACCTCTTTCCATTCATATTTCCTGTTTCCCTGGTTCTTGTTTATTTATTTATTTATTTATTGAGAGGTGCAGTACCACTGACAACATACAGATGTCCTTATAATTAATCTCAATGTGATTTTTTTATGAGGGCATCTGTATGTTCTCAGTGATACTATGGGCCTCATTACGAGTCTGGCGGCAGCCTTGCTGGCTGCTGCCGTACCCATGCATTTTTCCGGCACCTGGCTCTACGGAAACACTGGGGAATTACAACTGCGATGTTCCTGGAAGTCAAGTGCTGGAAAAATGTAAATCCCCACCCCCATTTGAGTCTGAAAGGAATCAATGGGGATGAGGGAAGCACCGCCACCATTAATAACGGTGCTGGTGCTTCCCAGAAAGTGTGTGAGCTGCTGCTGTTCTGCCCGCCAGGTCAGACCTGGCGGACGGGACTGCAGCCGCACGCAGACTTGGATTGTGACAATCCGGTAACAACGGTACCGGTAGGCTTACCTGCACTGTTGTTACAGGACCGGCATGCTCATAATGAGGCCCTATTTCTCTACAATGAAATAAATTGTGAGGACATTGGGGGTCATTACGACCCTGCCAGTCGGGTAAAAAAGTGCTGGTATTTTTGTGTACTGGCACTTTTCCGGACCAGCAGAGGCCAAGTTTGCTGATGGACGTTGACTGATTTATTTCCAGCCAAGAGCTGGAGGTAAAGCAGGCCCCCACCAACAAAAAACAGCTGGTATTACAAGCACCAGTATTACTGGTGTGGGTAATACCGTCAATCCCCCCCTATGGGACTTCATGGAATGGGGAAGGACAGCTGTTGCCTGCATGTGTAATATCCGTATTGGCCCCCATTTATTATTATTATTATTATTATTATTATTATTATTATTATTATTATTATTATTATTATTATTATTATTATTATTATTATTGTCAGTTTGTAGTTCATTGGTTAGATGCAGTACCACTGACAACATGAAGGTGTCCTTGTAAGAAATAAGATTGAGATCAAAACTTCAGTATAGGACAACTATGACTATAGGCGGCTGTAATTCTACATACCAGCAAAAATATGTCACTCCCCATGTGCGCTGTTGCTCCTTTCCCCACCTTGTGATGCCAGGCATTCCCCCTTCTGTGTCCCGCTTCACTCCCTTGCTCTGTCCTCCTCCCCACTGTGCGCTATCCCTCCTTCCCCCTTGTGCTGTCCCTCCTTCCCCCTTGCACTGTTATACCATCCCCCTTGTGCTGTCACTCTTTCTCCCTTGTGCTGTCACCCCTCCCCTTGAGCCGTCCCTTCCCCTCCTCTTGCACTATTCTTTCTCCCTCCCTTGCGCTGTCCCTACTCATCCCCTTGTGCTGGTAATCCTTTCCCTTGCGCTGCCCCTACTCATCCCCTTGCGCTGCCTCACCATCATCCTTGTGCTTCCCTCCTTCCCCTTTGCACTGTCACTTCTTCCATCTTGTGCTGCTGCCTCCCCCTTCAGCAGTCGTGCCTCTCCCCTCACGCTAACATGCCTCCCCTTGCACTGCCACTCATCTCCCCTGGCACTGTTGCTCCTTAACCCGTTCACTGTCACTCCTCCCCCTAGCACTGTTGCTTGTCCACCTTTCGGCTGTCAATCAGCCCTCATGTTATGCTGTTGCTTGGCCCCCTCTTTGCCTTGTCTGTCACTTCTTCCTTCAAATGTCCAATGCTCCTGTGCACTGTTGCTGGCCTAGATTTCATCTATTGGATTGTTTTAACTCTCCCTGTGTTGCCATTTATTTATTATTTCTCCACCCCACACTGCTTCGTGCCCCCCTGTGCTTCCCTTCGTGCCACATGTCATATCTTCATCCCTGTGCTGTCATTTATAATGTCTTTCCTCCATACTAAATTATTGCCTTTGTCTTTGCTTGTTTTTGGTTGTGGTATCTTTAAGCAAATAAAGAAACACTTGTGTACGAGCGCGATAGAAATAAAATATCAATATCAATACCAAAAGAATAGAGATGCTGCGGCCCACTATGGACCCGATTAATGGAAATGTGCGCAGAAATCCTGCAAGTGCCACGTGCTGAGAAGGACACCGTGAGAGCCTGCACGCTGATTAAAAAATGTGTGTGCCGCGTATTCATGGAATTGTTGGCGCAAAGTAACCGTGTTCGCAAGTCACAGCCCCTGACACACCCACATGCAAAGCGTAGACAGCCAAATCAGCCACCTTTGTGCCCTCCCCCGGGTGCGAATACACACACCCTTGAAACAGTTCGTGGGTCCCCCGCAAGCAGGCATGCATCTCGAAGACCCTGCGCAGGGTCCCTCATAACTGTTCCCAGCACGCCAACAACCTGCGTATGGAAAATCGTATCTCTGTCTAAATTCTGCATGCAACCCCCGTCAACCGCTCCTGCACCCCGCTACACTACTTATGCGCACGCCTAGGCAAGTTTGGAAGCCGGGTTGCATACATGACCCCGAAATACCAAATGCATCCGAACCTCTGCGCTGCTGATACCAACCACAAGTGTACTTATGCCTGCCTTTGAGTGGCAAATTGTATGAGGCACTTGCATGGCCATTTCCCGGGTGAGAGGTTGCACAATCGAATCCATGAATAGGTCTCATGCCGCACAATTTTGGGCATACGAGGGACTGCCCATTTCTGGTGTTCCGCCCCCTTCTCAGCCCTCTGCACAAGCCACGCCCATCCTGTGTGTGGCGTCTCGCACAAAGCCCTTGACGACTTGCAGAGACGTGCTGAGCCAGCATGAACTTCACGCAAGTCCAGGAAAAGTACCGTGCATACAATTCCATGAATCGATCAACAGGGATTTGCGCAAAGAATGGTGTGCAAGTCCCTATTTTTCGGCACAATTAATTCCATGAATCGGGTCCTATGTCTTCAACGACAATGTCATAAATTGAAGGAGAGGGGGCAAAACAGATTATTTCAATGCATTTTTTCATCATGACAACGTTTGCCCTAATGCTAAAATGGAACGTAATTAGCAAAAGGGAAAACCAGGGGCAAAAATGCATTGAAAACATTAGAGCAATTGTTGCTCTTGTGCTAATATCATTCACAATTGCACTTGCACTGGTGCAAAGTTTCTGTAATACGACCCATGTGTACTGAAATCAGAAAAACAGAGTTTTTGTAAAAGTCCCTCCATATTGTGTTCATTGGAAAAGTAACAAGCGTCATAATCGTGATCTTGATATTTGTGATTTTATCATGAAACCGATTGCATTTGTTTCCTTAACAAACATTTGAGATCAGTCAATTCCAGTTAATTCTTAGAATGCTTTGTGTATTTGCAAGATAAAACAGTTCTTACTTCACTGGCTGTTCTTTCCCGGCGCGACCTGATGAGAGTCATTTCCCTCTGTACTAACGGTAGGGAAAACTATAGATCTGGTTCAAAGTGTGGTCATTTCTACCCCACAGCACACAGCTGATCAAGCTAATTCTGCTTCTCTATAGGTCTTTTGTTGAAGGTGTAATCTTTTATTTTCTTCTTTCAAAAATATACTCTTCTTTTCAGAGGGTTTTTGCATGATGGGCTAATTGTAAAATCTGACAAGGAATTCTGTAATGAGTTCATATCGCATGAAAAGGCAGCTTTTGTGAAATAACTTTTTTCCAAATAGCTTCATATTTTGCAATAGCTTGATTTCAGTAAATCATTGCTAGCTTTTTAATATTTGATGGTAAAATGATAGTGACCACAGATCAAGAGCTCTATACTGCTTATTTAATGTTGTTCGATTTCATGCTAGTTATGACCTCTACCTATTGATCTCTTGTTGTCGCAGGCAGTGGAGGGAGTAGCTTGTATATACCATGGGGCTCATGTCGAGTTTGTCTGTCCGGAAATAAGGGTGCCGGTAAGCTCACCGGCACCCTTGTTTCCGGACCTTCAAACTACGAGTTTGCCTGCCGGAGCCACTGTGCCCGACACATCTGACCCTGCCGGTCACATCGGTCACGGTAGGCAAAGCTGTCATGGAAGCACCGGCACCATTAACAACAGTGCCAGTGCTTCTGTGTCCCCACTCCCATAGAGTCCTGTAGGACTGCCATAGTCCTGTAGGACTCTATGGCAATGGGGATTAACAAAACTACCAGCGCCTGACTTCCCGGCCACCGGACTTGTAATAGCCCAGTGGCACGAGGAAGTCAGGCAGCATAATTTTTTACAGGTCCGGCGGCAACCCGCCGGTAGCACCGGCAGGGTTACCGTCTTACTCGCAATGAGGCCTCATGTGTCCGCAGTGGTGTAACACAAAATGTGGGGGCCCCACTACAAGACCTCACAATGGGGTCCCCCCTAAGCTCCGCCCCAACATAGGTATGCCCACCAATTTAGAAAACGCCCACCACCATATGCCCTGCCCATACAAATGTGCTTCACTCGTATATTTATGCTCCACTCATGGACATTCATCCCACACATACCTTGATGAGCATCTGCTCTCAAGTACAACATTGTAACTTTTATTTAGTAAACATTGCTATTAATTAATGTATAATGTATTGTATCTACTACATAATACAGTCAAAATATAATTCAATACTTATGTTATCCTATGAGTCACATATAAATTAAGCAAATATACATAAAGAAGTGATTAAGAAAACAAGCCCCAAATCAGAGTATAGTGATCGAAGTCAAATATTATAAAATATATGCTTCTGCTTGTCAGTAACACAATACAGTCATTATCCCAAATCAGGTATTGGAAATTTGGAATTGCAGGATTCCAAAAATAAAACAATCTTAATGACATATGTATATTCACATATAAATACAAAGAAAAGGCATGTGTGCATGCCAATAGACAGTGCATAATCATCAATGGGAAACAAAAAAGGCAATTGAGCAGGGTAAAGAAAGAACAAAATGGTCTCACCACGCTAGACACTGTGACACTGCATCAATTTAGTGAATGAAGTTCCTGCAATTAATAGTGTCACATTGACAGATCCTTGTACTTGGAGTCCAGAACTATAATTTGAGGAAAGAAACAAGAATGAAATAAAGTGCCTTACCAGGAACATACACATCATACATTTAACCATCTAGCAAACTACTCTATAATTTGAAAGTAATAATGTATTTGTATATGAACTGCCTTTCGATTGTATTTACTAACAATTAAACAGATGCACTACTTCATTGTTAAAAATGCTAAGTGAATGGTTGCTAAAAACAAAACTGCTAATTAAAGTAATTTCAACATCACTTGTAAAAGACATTTTTGGAGAAAAAAGGAACATTACAAATAATGAATACCTCATATCTATGAAACGGTTGGCTGTCACACTGGACTGGAGACTGACTGCTTGGCTGGAAAACTTGACTGTTGGCCGCTGGACTACACGAATTACTGCTTTGCTGTCACACTGGACTACAGACTCATGGCTGATTGACTGGCAACATGATTGTTGACTGTTTGACTGGCAAACTTGACTGTTGACTGATTGATTGCCAGACAAACTGCACTGCACCAATTACTGCTTTGCTGTCACACTGGTGTACAGGCTCATGGCTGCTTTGCTGGCAAATGTGACTGATGACTGCTTGTCTGGCAAACTTGAATGTTGACTGCTTGATTGTCAGACAAACTGCACTACATCAATTACTGCTTTTCTGTCACACTGGACTACAGACTTGTGGCTGCTTGGCTGGAAAACTTGACTGCTAACTGCTTGGCTGGACAGCTTGGCTGTTGATTGCTTGATTGGCAGACAAACTGGACCGCACCATTTACTGCTTTGTTGTCACACCGTACTACAGACTTGTGGCTGCTTTGCTGGCAAACCTGACAGATGACTGTTCATCTGGCAAACGTCGACTGAAGACTGACTGGCTGGAACAAATTATGACTGCTTGTCTGGCAAACTGGACTGCACACTCATGGCTGCTTGGCTGACAAACTTGATTGTTGACTTCTTGACTGGAAAACCTGACTGTTGACTGCTTGACACCAAGACAAACTAGACTACACCATTTACCGCTTTGCTGTCACACTGTACTACAGACATTTGGCTGTCAAACCTGATAGATGACTGCTCATCTGACAAATGTAGACTGACGACTGACTGGCTGGAAAAAAATTATGACTGCTTGGCTGGTACACTGGACCACAGACTAATGACTGCTTTGCTGTTGGCTGGTACACTTGACTGATGACGTCTTGGCTGGCAACCTAGACTTCAGACATTTGAATGCTTGGCTGGCACATTTGACTGTTGACTGCTTGAATGGTTAACAAAATGGACTGCACCAATTACCGCTTTGCTGTCACACTGGACTACAGACTCATGGCTGCTTGGTTGGCAAACCTGACTGTTGACTGCTTGGCTGGAATTCTTGACTGTTGACTGCTTGATTGGCAGACAAACTGGACTTCACCAACTACTGCTTTCCTGTCACACTGGACTACAGATTTATGGCTGCTAGGCTGGTAAACATGATTTTAGACTGCTTGGCTGGAAAGCATGACTGTTGACTGAATGATTGGCAGACAAACTGGACTACACTAATTACTGCTTTGTTGTCACACTGTACTACAAACTTGTGGCTGCTTAGCTGGCAAACCTGACAGATGACTGCTCATCTGGCAAACGTGGATTGATGACTGACCTGCTGGAACAAATGATGACTACTTGGCTGACACCCTGGATTAGAGATTGGTGACTGCTTGTCTGGCAAACTGGACAGCGCACTTATGACTGCTTGACTGGCAAACCTGACTGTTGATAGCTTCAATGGAAAATCTGACTGTTGACTGCATGATTTGGCAGACAATCTGGACTACACTAATTACTGCTTTGCTGTCACACTCTACTACAGACTTGTGGCTGCTTAGCAGGTCAACCTGACAGATGATCGCTCATCTGAAAAATGTAGTCTGATGACTGACTGGCTGGAGAAAATGATGACTGCTTGGCTGGCATACTGTACCACAGACTAATGACTGCTGTGCTGTTGGCTGGTGCACTGGACTGAAGACATTTTGGCTGGCAACCTGGACCTTAGACTTTTGGATGCTTGGCTGGCACATTTGACTGTTGACTTCTTGACTAGCTGACAAAACGGACCACCCCAATTACTGCTTTGGTCTCACAATGAACTACCTACTGTTGACTGATTTTCTGGTAAACTAAAGTTGTAGAGTATTCGGGCAAAATATTCCTTTTGTACCGTTAGTCAAGTACTGACATCATACCGCTGTTAGTTAAGCACTTTCATGTTGTTAGTCAAGCACACTTTAAACTCTCCAAGTTGAAAATTAATTTTATGTCTTTTCCACTACTTAGGTTTGAGGTTTGCTTAACATTGTTTTTTCTCTGGGAGTCCCTGCAATCCGGAACATGTTTTTATGACTAGATAAAAGATGCATTTCATTAGGAAGTTTACTCCACTTGCAATCAGGAAGTAGAAGTTATGTTGATCTGTGATCTTGAATAACACCTTGGATTAGAATTTAAAGGTTGCTGAAACCTTTCTTTGAAACTCCGGTACCGTCTTGGAATAAAGTTTGTCTGCATGCCTTTTATTGTGCAAACTCCTCTGTCAGCTCTTTAACATCTACTTTCCTTGCTCTTTCACTCTCTATAGTCAAAATGGACAGTCCCGTCAGTCTCCCCTGTGTTATGAAACTTCTAAGGTCATTATTTTAATACATTTTAGCTTAGAAAAAGATTGTTCCGCAGTAGCAAGAGTTGCTGGAATGGTTAGGAAAAGTTCACTAGCTGTTGCACCGTCCAAAACACAAGGCAGAATTCCACTATTTTTCAAAAATACTAAATCTGCCAAATCTTTCATTGTTCCCCCTGAAATGTTTTTGATTTCCCGTTTCAATGGTGTCCTGAATTTTAGAAGTTGTAATGGGAAGTTAAAGGATAAGTCATCCTTGTATTGAGCTGCAAGGGATTCTGCCGATTTTAAAAACAAATCATCATTTACTTTTAGAATTTCTGATGAAGTCATGAAATGAAATCCTTAAATAATGGTATCTATACCTGAAAATCTTTTTTGTAACTGTGTTACAATAATATCAATATTGGTGTAAAATACTGATACCCTAAAATTATCTTCAGGGTTGGATAATCGCTTGTCTTCGCACAATTCATCGAAATAATTTTTGTGTACCAGATTTTTTTTTCAGTAAACTTTGGTTCATTTCCACAAGCATTTGAAAGAGAACAGACAGTGTTTTAATATTGTGAAACTGTCCTCTGAGACTTACAAAAGTTGTAGTTCTGCTCTTCAACACACCAACTGCTTGCAAAAGGTCCACGTTGTTAGATTGTAGCAGTTTTGGAACTATATTAACATTTTGTAAAACTTTGCGTTGTACTAAAACCATAACAGCAAACTCAAATGTCTGCATGCATTTCTTATGCCCAGCAGCTTCAGTACGTTCATCTATCTTTTTAGACAGTATAATTATTTGAGCCAGTGCTTTCATGACATCCGGAATGCGAAAACGTAGGGCATGAAGAGCATCATGTCTTGATGCTCAGCATGTTGGACACAGTTTTTCCAATGTGGGATTTGAAGATGAAGCTGCTTCCCTTGAATTGTTAAGTAGTTCCCACCATTTGATGCTGTCACTGAGGAATGTATAAACTCGCCGTACAACATCATAACATTTTCTAATTCCCGAAATATTCATACAGGCATCATTTAATACTAAATTTAAATTATGAGCAGCACAGTGTACATAGAAAGCATTCGGCTCTCTAGAGCATATGCCAGTTTGGACACCTGAGTATATCCCACTCATAGTGTTAGCACCATCATATCCTTGGCCTCTACATTTTTCAATTGACAATCCTTGATTTTCAATCATTTTTAGAATTCCTTCTGTAAGGCCTTCTACACTTTGATCTTTTATATTGTGAAACCCTAAAAAACATTAATTGATTTTCACCTCAATTGATTTTTCACTCTCATCATGGATGACTGTGATGTACCTGAAAACCTGACTTAGCTGGTCTTGTTTTTTTTAATGTCCTGTGTTGTATCCATGATTATGGAGTAAAATTGTGCATCTTTAATTTCTGCAACTATTTCATTTTGTACTTTATGTGAAAGCAATTCAATTAGTTAATTTTGTATTTTTGTGCTTAAACATTTTATTCTTGTGTCATTTTCAATTAGTTGATTAAGAACTTGGTCATACTTGCTGAACAGCTCTATGATTGACAAAAAGTTACCACTATATGTCTCTCCTATTTTTTCCCTGTGTCCTCTGAAAGCTAGATTACATGTAGCCAATGTGAGGGTGAGATAAATAATTCTTCTCAGAATTTTACTCCAAAAGCTAACCTGTTCTCGGTATTTAGATTGCAATATTGTGTCAACTGTGTTTTAGTTTTTCCACATGTCATGAACAACACATGCCCCTATATGGTATTATGTCATTTCATGCTCTTTCATTTTCCTAGAAATGCATTGCCATTCTTTTATTCTGACAGCCAATTATTGTTGTTGGGAAGAAAGTCTTCTGTCACCAAACAGCCAACACGGCTCACAATATGCGCAATCCAATTCAACTGAGCAGGAAAGACAATTTCGGGGTACATTTTCCCTGCCTTTGTTAATATGTAATAGTATGAATTTGAAAAACACCTCTTCTTTAAATTTCTTGGGAAGGGCCCTGTTGGTTTGCAGGGACCGTTTTTAAGAATCCATTTTTTTAAAGCAGTATTATGGTCAAAGTTATTGGGAACGTTTGCTTTATCTGTAGGGAATACATCGGGGAGAGTCAATGGAATGATTTCAGCGTCACTGTCAGATTCCATTACAGTCAGCCTCATCATAAGTGTGCTGGTCCGGAAACAACGGTGCTGGTAAGCTTACCGGCACCGTTGTTTCCGGACCGGCACACGACAGGTTTGCCTGCCGGAGTTGCTGTGCCCAACAGGTCTGACCCTGCCAGGCACAGCTGTCACGGTAGTCAAAGCCATCACGGAAGCAACGGAACCATTAACAATGGTGCCGCTGCTTCCATGGTCCTAATTCCCATATGGGAATTGAGATTTACAATTTATCGGTGCCTGACTCCCTGGGCCGCTTGGGTCGTAATCCCCTGGTGTTACCGGGAAGTCAGTCGCCAGTAAATAATTATGGGTCTGGCAGCAACCTGCCGCTAGCACCGGCACTGTTACCGCCATCCCATAATGAGGCCCACTTTCTCAGTCCCTCCATATTCATCAACATTTAATGGATCTATGAACATCACTGACATAGCTGTGTTTACAGAAGGCAAAGCAGGCTAATATTGGCCAGAGGATGGTTGCTCTGTTGACACTTCAACAGTAGGCAATGAAGCAGTATTTACAGAAGGCAAAGCAGCTATGTTTTGGTCAGAGCAGGATGGTTGATCTGATGGCACTTCAACTGTAAGCAAATTAGCAGTAGTTACTGGAGGCAAAGCAGCTAACATTTGTCCAGAGCAGGATGTTGGCACTTCAACAGCAGGAAATAAAGCAGTATTTAAGGAAGGCAAAGCAGTTATGTTTTGGCCAAAGCAGGCTGGTTGTTCTACTGGCACTTCAACTGCAGGCAAATTAGCAATAAGTATTGTAGGCAAAGCAGCTAAGTTTAGACCAGAGCAGGATGGTTGTTCTGCTGGGAGTGGCATCTGTGCTTCTTTCTCTGCACAAGATATTGCATGAACACTGCTAGGCTTAAATATAGATTCCATTTTTGGCTGTTTGCTCTTAAGAGTTTCATCATTATCTTTACGTCCCTTCTGAGCGCGACTTAAATACTTACTTGGTTTACTCACTTTCTTACTTTAGGAATGTTTAAATGATTGTAGTTAATTTAAATAATGATTGTTGTATCCCTTGTAAGCTATCTCCTCTGTTCAGATATTTGTTGCCCTAAGTAAGGAGAAATATGTGAAATTATTCATGCTTATAACACATTCAAAATGAATAGTGCAGTATTACTCCCAAGCAATATTAAACGTGCAATAGAAAAAAAAACGTAATACAGTTATTTCACCTGTGTCAAAATATGAATGGAAAAGATTAGACTCTTTAATACCTGGTGTTTCATTTTACAGTCACTGATATCTAGAGTGACCACTGCAATCCAGATGCATTGCACTGGGAGTGTGTGTGGGGTCCCTGCTAAGCCAGTGCATGAGCATAATGTTTTGCACGTTCCAGGGTAAATGGGAAGAGCAGTGAAAAAGAGTAGCACAAGAGAAACAAGAGAAGTGGGAGGGAGTAGTGCAAGGAGAGGGAAATTAGAAAATGTGAAACACCTTCCTCTTTACATTTTTGACAATTAGACTTACCTTGAAATATGCTTTCTGCAGGGTGTTGGCCACAATCCTCCTGTTCAACACAGTAAGTGTCCTCACTGCCTGGCTCTGTACCTTGAAGGCTATAGAGAGACAAAGATGAAAAACTACTGTAAATAGACTGCTGTACACTACACACCATTGTCTTAAGCCATTGTTTCATACAAGCATTGTGTGAAAAAAATGTGCAAGCAGCACAAAGCATTAATAGCACACTGCTTTCATACCAACAAATTAGACACATTACAGACTTGCATTGGTAAACTAAAAAAATGCTTATGTGGTGGAGATATTTAATGTGGAGTTAGCACACACAGGATGAGGGACTGCTGTGGGTGAGTTGGCTGTGAGCTAATCACACCTGTTGAAGCAACTTTTCAAGATTCTTGTCAGAATGAGCAGTCTTCATGGGCATGCACATGTGATCTGACTGATATATGGAGCTTGTACGATTGGTGTTGGCCAGAAATAAAAATTATTACATCCAGAATAAGGCTGAAGAGTAAATTCAGAGCTTGGCAATCTGGCCGGTATGAAAACATTGGAAATTCCCTTCAATACCCCATATATGTATAGCAATCATTGGTAAAGCCAATAAGCCTTGTTTTGCAAATGTAAAGGATAACCTTTTTTTGTTCTATGGGACTTTATGAAAATAAAGACGCTCTACATTTACACAGCCTTGCCAATTCGCTTTGCAAATATCCAATGTGTACGGCAGTAATGAGCCCCCATTTTCACTTGTTCGCCATTAGGTCGTGCCAAGGGGAAATCTATAAGCTAAAACTAGTGAATTTTAATACATAGGTGGGAGATGGGATATGGGAAGGGACACAAAGCTGGTAGGTGTTTGTTAATTTACCCACCCATTCACTGCATTGGTTCATGATAATGATTATGGCCATTCCCACCCAAGTCCTGCCTCTCCCCCTCCAAGCACATCCTCCTAGTGTCTCTGTGAGCTAGCTTTATCAAGCTTTAACATCAAACGGTGTGCTCACAGTGCCTGACAAGGTTATTTTAAAAAAGTTATCTGACAGTTAAAGGTTTAATTGAAACTGTACATGTGCTGCTGGTGTAATAAAAACGTCTTTAACTAGTGCTCTTTAAGCTTCTTCATGTGTAAGCAGTGTGCTTGTTCTTCACGGAAGTCCTGTTAAAATAAGCATTGGCTTCACCAAATGTCTTTTCATGTGCATAGGTATTAGATGGGCCTTTGCCAGGCACTGCTGTTCTATGCTGAGGTACTCCCACCATTTTGTAGCTGGGCCTGGTACCATTAATGGCTAGTTAGACATTTGCCAGGCATTGGTGAAATGGGGTAATATTTCATGACTACACAAAATCCAAAACTGTTGGCACTGCCAATGATTGTTTGAGTTGAATCCCCCACTCAGAGCCAGCTGTGAAATTATTGCTGCAGCACATCCGGTTCTGGGGCAAATGTAGGCAGAAATCTGTTTCCTGAAGCCTTTCATGGAATAAACCCACTGACATGTACATTGTTTAAGGCGCAATGTTGCATATGGGGATTGGTGTCAAACCTGATGGATGATTTGAGCCAGTGTGGGAGATATAGCCTCGGATCAAGGCAGGGCCCCAGTTGCACAGGGGCCTCAGTATGATGTGAAGGAGCTGGCGGATATATAAAATGAAGGGAGTCAGGCTAATCTGCAGTTGGATAGCTGTGGGCAATATTCCACTGTCTGTCCCATGGAAAACACATAAGAGTCGCCTCTTCACTCGACCCTTTCTAGTAAAGGCAGCTTGTATAACTAAGCAGGAAGCCTAGCAGACTACAACATTATTTCTCATATATCAGGTGGTCCATTCATGCATCATCTGCTTTGTTTGCCACAAGTTCATGCCCAGCCCACGCCCCAGTTTTTCTCTCTTTCCTTCAGATGGCTCGCCAGAACGGTACCCAAACACCTCATCATGGCCGCTTCACTGCATTTGGCGAGACAGTCATTTTGCTAAATTTTTCACTGTACTGGTTAGGGATTAAAAAGTGATTTTTTAAAAGTGTGTGAGATGGGGGAGAGGCAGGGGCGGAAGTGGGGATGGGGTGCTTGCCCCCCTAAGATAAATGCAGTGAAAAATGTGGCAAAAAGACCCCCACAATGTGATGGGCTACATCCCTCCAGAACGGGTACAACTATGCAGTCCATGAGCAAAGCAGATCAGAAGACGACTGTGGGGCACTGTGGCCCTCGCACAGCCTGGTAGTAACTCGAAATGTTGAGCTTTTCCATGTGGCTGCCAGGAATAATTTCTAGAGAGAAAACACCCTTTCATCTCTTTACATCCTATCCCCGTCCTTAGAACAGTAGCACAGACGTCATAACAGCTGGCACCCGCACATCTGCTACCATACACCATTTTTAAGACATATTGCACAACACTGGCTGGACACATAATGGGCCTCCTGCTCTTGCATGCTATCCAGATGAATGCATAGCACCCATCCACATGCCATTTTGATATGGGTAGCTAATAAGGACGTGGCCATCCCTGTCCTCCTTCTTATTGGCTAAAATACACACAAGCATTCTAAACTCCTCTGATGAATTTCCTATACCTTGGAATTTGGTCCCATGAGGGTGTTCACCTACAGCGCTATACGACCATACCAATGGGAAAAGGCACTATACAAATGACAATTACATTACATGTAGGCATTGCCCATGCCCAGGTGTCTGAATATTGTGCACTCCATCGCTTTCAGCCATGCAGTAAGGAGGAGGCACCAGAGCACTCACACAGTCTGTAGGGACCCACCCAGCGTGCTCAAAGGACCACACCTGGCAAGGCAAGTTGTATGACCCACCTATGCAGGGTCCATAGGGCATGCACAGCATCTCAGACTTTCTAAGGGAGGCGGACAGTGCTCATGTGTGCTTCTCTCTCTCTCTCTGTCCCTCCCTCGTTGTCTATCTCTCTATCTCTCGCTCTCACACTCTCTCTCACTCTCTATCTCTCTGTCACTCACTCTTTCTTTCTATGTGTTTTAGTGCTGCTGACTCCTGCATAATGGACAAATGAGTGGCTGGCCCATCCAACAAGCATGCCCATGCACAAGGGTGTCAATAGCAAAGCTGAGATGGTGAACAGGGTGTGGGAGGTTGTGCTCACAATGTGAATTCAGCAGTGCTGCTTTAGAGACATTCACAGAGTCATCCATGAAAGTCCAAATATATGATGTCAAATCATATGTGAGCTGACTCAATTTATCGCACTTTAATTAGGGGCTTGTTGTCCGGTGCAGTGGGTGTGCCGTCTAACAATTCAAACCAGTGTGAAAATGTAACAATGTTAGGAGCATATTTTAAATTTCATATCCATATAGATAATACCAACATGCAGGTCCCCAGCAGAGGCATCGCTAGGGAGGCGGTTACAGGTGGCCAGACCATGGAACACTCTGCCTTTGTCATTGTACTATGATGGTGCGTCCTCTGTCCATGGCCCATAACACACATATGGGCCAGGCCACGCAGTCAGCATGTGCACATGTCACAAGCATATGATGATCAGCCACACAGAAATAAAAGTAACCATCACAGTACAAGACCTGCAGAGTCCAGAGTAGGTAAATAACGTACTTACCTACGTTCCACCAGACAGTCAGAGTCTCGAACTGAACTCTTGTGATCCAATTCCGGATGAATCTCTGACACACAGTGGGCCGGCACTCCGTCTCTGTCACTCTACACACGGTGACCCGTGACAGGTCAGCGTGGTGTCAGGGTGAGGCTGAGACGCTCTAAGATCTTGTGCAGCTGGTGCAGGAGGGCAGGGCTTGCCATAGCTGCACATGTGCTGTCCAGCATGCAGCACACACCAGGGCTTTAAGTGGGCCGGGGCCAGCCGCGGCCGAGCCCCGGCAGGCTCCGAAATCTCGCCTTGAGGTGGGGCCCTGCTGGGGCTCACTTGTCTCCCCTGGCAGCCCCAGCCACTACATGACAAGGATTTTTTTCTAAAGCCTGAAACTCGTTCGTGTGCGAGAGCTTCAGGCTTACGAAAAAATGCCTTTCATCCACAATGGTGGCTCCGCACCTGCGAGGCATCCCTTCAAGCAAGAGATGCCCGTGAGCCATCACCACCATTATGGAGAGAAACATGGGGCAGCTGGAAGCAAAGGCCTTGTTTTCTAAATCCTAAAGCTCCCGCGCATTCGCGGGAGTTTCACTCTTTAGGAAAAAGGCCTAAGCTTCCAGTGGCCTCACTCACCCTTTCAGCCTTAATGGTGATGCTGGCCCTCCCCAGCTGGCGAGGGGCAGCGCCACCATTAAGGCTGAAAAGGCGAGGGGCTGTCCCCTGCCCGGCAAGCTTATAGAAAATAAATGCAGAGATCAGCACCCTCTCCCCGAGGAGGAGAGGTTGCTGATCTCTACAAAAGGCTGCCTGGCAGGGATGCCAGTAGCCCATTGAGCCGGGGCTTGTCCGTCAAGGGGGCGTGGCCTAACGGGCCATTAGGCGACCCCGCCACTAGGCAATGTTGTGCAAGGCAAGCTGTGTGTGCCTCACAATGTATAATGTTGCCCAGCCCAGACCCACTGCTGTGCAGTGCATGGTCGGACCGTCAAGGCAGACAGTGTCACCCAGACAGCACCATAACCACCCAGCTGAAAGGGTCACTACTACTAGTCTCTCCTCAGCCTGGGTTATTACGGTGCCCGAGCCGCCATGAGGGCGGCTCTAGTCTGAGCAGTGATGTTGCTGGGAGCACCCGTGTGGCCCCCCTCAGCAACAACAGTGTGGGGACCCTCCACACCACAGGGACTGCAGGGGCCCCTGGTACACCACTAGTCTCTGCCAGTAAAGTACAATCCATGTGGTGCTCGCAAATGTGACAGAGCATTCTGCGTGGCGGAGTATAAAGCGCAATTCCGCCTCCACCGGGTGCTCCATGGACCAAATCTGCATGCAACTCCACCTGCACTCAATTTACATGGTATCCACAATGCATGGAGTTGGCATTAACCATTGTTTTTTAATGTGTGCCCAACAGCATGAAAACCTGGGCCCCCACCTGTCTATCCGTGCATGCATTACATCCATTTGCAAACACGATCAAATGCTACAGAGAGGATTGTGAAAGTGTCTTAGTGGTTGGTGACCTCACTGTGCTATTTATGTTTAAAAGGACCAGCATTGTGCTTTGTTTCAGAAAGTTGTCACTTTTGGATGTATTATTCCCCAATATCTGAAAGGCTACAAAGGCCCTCAGTCTTTGGCTGGTGTGACCTATGGAATGGTATGTGACGTCATAGGACCTGAACAAGGTAAACTAAGCAGTTTCTTTCCCAACTGAAGAAAGTGTGCAGGTCAAATACGCATTTGCCAAGAGAACAGATGTCCTCATAGCATTGCTGTCTAAGTATAAAAGGTGCAGACCTTTTATGTCTAAGAATCAGTAACAAAACATGTCCTGTATAACAGAATATCAATGTGAGAGATTTTACAGATTGTGATCAGCAATTTCAGTGGTCTTGTGGGTAAATGTCTCGCCTCATAGCTGCACTACCTGGGATCAAATCCCAGTGATGGCTCTGTTTAACACAAAGCAGTTTTAACTACCTTTGTCCTCTGAAAAAAGTGGGCGGATACCATCCACCCGCTGTTCCCTCGACTTGTGACTGGTACCCTCACACTACCTCTGTGGACGCATCTAAACTCTTGTAGCCCACTAATCTATTTTATGTCTTTACTCTCTCCTGATGTTACTAATTTGCGTGTGCTAAGGTCATTAAGGATGTGTTATTTTCCTATATTTCCAAGGTGTCTCTGGCAGGTGTGTCCTCACACTATCTGTGTGGCAATTTTGCCAGTGATAATGCCGCCGAATTGGACAATTTTGGGCAGCAAAGTGATAGAATTACCTCCAACTCTCTTGCTGGAGGTTTTTACTCCACCTTACCCCCAAACTCACAGTTGGGCAGTGCAGTAATGCAGCAGTGTACGGTATAACCGTCAATTTCTGCCGCGCCACCCAACTTGTAATGAGGTACAGAGAATACTTTTTTCCCTACCATTTAGACTTTTTAGGTTTAGAATGCGACAAAAAAGGCTCTAATGTGCTTAATGCTGATTGACAAGGGCAACCAAATTATTCAATATTAAAATCAAGAATTATAATATAGGACTTTAATAAATTATAATTCTAAGGAATACATCATGATTTAATCTATTTTCTTCCTTAGGGAATTCAGAGAGGAGTCCTTTAGTTAAATCTAGTGTTTGTTATTTCATGCCTTACCCTTTTGCATCAATAGGGAGACAATAATCTCACCTGTCATTCACACCATTTATTCTATTTGTGTAAAAGGATCTTTACAAGTAGCAAGCACATGATACCCATTACTTTACAACGTTTGAAAACGTGTCTGTCATTTCTTTTATTTTCCATTCAGTGGTAAAAGATAAATAATTAAAAACGACTCTCTTCCAGTATCTCTTTAATTCGAGCGTTCTGGAAGGTAATATAGTTACTGCTAAATGTACTGCCATCTTCCCACTTTTATCTATTGCTCTTTCTTTCTAATGCCCCAGCTCTAAAACACCAATGCAAAGCATGGAATTTGTGTTGCACCATGTCCAATTTGAAAGCATTCACTTGAAAAAACAATTCTAACTTACACTGCAAGAGCACGTTATAGGGCTCATTACGAGTTTGTTTGTGCAATATAAAGTGGCGCTAGTTCCGGTATCACCACTTTTATGGGTGGTAACAGAATTACTGCATTTTTTACTTCACAGCTGAATTTTGGCGTTGTAGGAAAAGTGGTGGATTCACTTTTTGCCAGATGTGAATCTGCACTTTTCTTCCAAAAATGTGTTGATTTACAGCAGTAGAATTACGGCTCGCTGTGAATCAACCAAAAGCCTCTTGGAGCTCTATGGAATCCAGAAATTGTGAATTACACTGCCCTACCACCAATCGTAATCCTGTAGTAACACCACGTGACCGAGTGGCAGTAACAGTAAACAGTTGATAATATATTGGCTGTAATTACTTCTTACGTGCGAGTGACTGCGGCAACCAGCCTTTGAACTCGACACGTGAGGATTGGAAGCAGCTGATGAGGTGTTGTTCTTTTGTTTGTTTTTATTTTGTGTAAGAATCATTGAGTAATCAAAAGTTGAATAATATATTAGCTGTTATTACTTTGTGTGTTCAAGTGACTGCGGGAGACGCAAGGATTGGAAACAGTTGATGAGGTGTTGTGGATTTGTTGTTTTATTTTTTGTGTTGAAAGTATTCAACAATTGAAAACGGAATAAGAACTTAAGAACCCAAATTGTACCTTTATCCTCTTCTGTGTACATTGTGGTGTAAACCATGCTAAAGAACTATATCTAATTTGTCAGTTTTATCTGTATTGTGTAACTCACACCCTGCAAGCTTTTACTCCATACAGTGCCATTCTCCACTTGACACTGCAGCTCCCACCAAGAGAAGGTTTGGTGTGGCTCATAAATTGTAGGGCTTGCCAGGACGAAAAATCTGATAAACCAAAAAGGGAATCTAGTCCTTGTTGGTTATTGTGGGACTCCCTTTATGAAAAAAATGAAGCAACAAAATTGTCGAAGAGTCACACTTCGAAGTGATGCAGTACAACAGACTGGAAAGACCGTCTCTAGTCTATCACAGAAGAAGACAAAATGCAGGTGCATTGAAGGAACTAGATTTTGATATAATGGTTGGTCACCCTTCGGCCCATGAAATAACTGCCTACCCAAAAAGCAAAGTCAGAAAGAGCCCATTGATTTCGGGGGTCGACTAGGCCAGCCTAGATTGATGGGTTACTGGTCTCCGGTTATTCAGACCTCAATTTGACCATCAGGTGGGAACGAAGGGTGCTACCTACAGGTAGTATCCTGGAACTCAAGGGGCTATAGATCCTTTCTGAATTATCAACCAGCTTTGGATGTTTTAAAGACCTAAAATATTTTCTGCATACAAGAAACATGGCTAACCCCTCATTTTACATCTGGTGGATTTACCACCTTGTTCAGTCTTTTAATTCGCCCAGAGAAGGGTCGTGCTAAGGGTGGTCTTTGTATTGGAGCTAGGGCAAGCCTGAATCTTGTAGAATTTCATCAGAACTTAATTTGTGGACATATTACTAATTTGGGAGGTGGAATAGGGGCCACACTGGAGGTGACCTTTTATGACCCTCCAGGCGGGGACCATACTGGTGCTTTGAAAGAAGGGTTGATAGATACCCTTCAGAACTGGACAACCAAGTTCCCGAAGGGAGCCATTATCCTGACGAGCGATTTTAACATAGATTGTGTCTACTGTAGTTTGGGCTCCAAAGGCAGTGGGAGGGGGGGGGGTGCTGGCTTTGCGAGGAAAGCAATGGTGTGAGGCTTTGGATGAGTTTGACCTTTGCCCACTGATTGTGAAAGAGGGCAAAAATCTACCACAAGGTCGAATGGCACTTATAGTAGCCGCATTGATTCTATTTTTGTAAAGCAGATACTTAGGAACTACCAACCTCAACTTGAAATTACACCCATGACTAGGAGTGATGATGATATTCTTAATAAAAGCTGAGGCTGTGTATAAAAAAGCCAACCATTATGGGTGGGGGAAACCCGGCAATAAATGCACAAAGGAACAGGTTTTGTTGGATGAACCCAATAACTGCACAAAGGAACAGGTTTTGTTGGATGAACCCAATAACTGCACAAAGGAACAGGTTTTGTTGGATGAACCCAATAACTGCACAAAGGAACAGGTTTTGTTGGATGAACCCAATAACTGCACAAAGGAACAGGTTTTGTTGGATGAACCATCAGATTGCTAGATTTGGGTTATCACTTAAGGAGCGGGGGGAATAGAAATCCTCAGCAGACATGATTGGGATTTGGAGAGAATGGTTGCCTGGTTTATGTCGTCTAGTCCTGGATACCTTACCATGGCAAATTGCTGTGGGATAGCAGGAAAATGGTTTGACATTGGCATAGCCAAGAAAAAGAAAGAATTAAATATATTGATACGGAAAACTAAAAGAAATATAATTATCCTGATGAAGGACAAGATAAAGAGCTTGTCTAAGGCACAAGCAAATTATTAAACCTGACTCCAGAGTTATAGACACAGGGTACACTCTGGTGCCTGGAATTTTATTAACTTCCTGATCAGGACAAATAATTCCCAAAAATCTTGGTATCTGATTCGATCTAATTAGGTGGGGGGTTTCAGCCAAATAAATATGTGGTGTTTCTGAGGAACGATGGTGCACACACATTGAAGAAACTTATTGGTTAGACACTGAAAAAAGGGGAGAGGGGGAATCCTTTCAATGCGGTCCTCATTGGTCGCTGATACCATCAGGGATACAGATTTGGTGGGCATGATACTTAAGATGAATGCCTCTATGGCCATGGAGCTGGATATCTTATCCAATACAGTCATAAAGAGTGATCCTATCTTGTGGGGTACTATACTATGCCACTTATTTTTACACATTTGTGATAAGGGAAGGATCCCAAGTACATGGAAACTTCTATAATCATTCCAGTCCACAAGACAGGTCCTCATAACTTGCCGGCTAACTTTAGACTACTTGTAATGTTAGATGGAAGTGTTAAGCTCTTTGCATTCATCCTCCTCTCACTCCTGTTGGATTGGGTAAAAAGAGAAGGATTACTGCCCTATCATCAGACAGGTTTAAGAAAGGGGAGCGGAACCACAGATCGGTTGTGGGCTCTGCCCACCATTATTTCTGACACCTACTCTTATCCAGGTACAGCTATTTACCTCACCTTCGTAGATTACTCCGCAGCCTTTGATGGTGATATCAGGTCAAGGCTGTGGGAGAAACTGGAGAGGTGGGGTACAGATCCGACTTTGCTATATGTCATCAAAGCACTCCACTCTGATACTGAGGTGAGGGTGCATACATCTCAGGATGGAGCCCTTACAAAGCCTTTTGCCACAAATAGAAGTCTTAAGCAGGGGTGCCATTTGCCCCACTGCTTTACAATCTGTACACGGCAGAATTACATTTGGTATTAAGGGCGGTGCGTAATTTTCCCCTGTGTTACGCAAATGAAGGGCTACACTGCATTACCTATTCAAATGATACGGTCTTACTGGACCATACTGCTGTAGGTCTCCAAAGATCCTTACAAGCGTTACATACTTATGCAGCAGAGTTGGGGTTGTCCCCCAACCCCTCAAAAACTAAGGTGATGATTGTGGGCAGAGGGGCCAATGGAGTGCCATCCCTCAAGTGGAACCTGGGAGGAACTACCTTAGAACGTGTTGCCGAGTACAAATATCTAGAACTGGGAATTAGACCCAAAATTACCGTGGCTCACTTAGGTGAGACAATTGGCAATAAAGCCTGGAAAAAATGGAGGACACTTAAGAAAATCAATGTCACACATGGAGATCGTTAATTGGAGGCAAAAATTAGAGCGTACAGGACCGCGATAGTGCCATGCATTTTGTACGCAATAGAGGTTTGTGTTCTGAGGCAAATTAATTGGCTTGCTAAATTAGGGAGGAAAAACATACGCTCTATGGTGGGCCTGCCGATAATGGTCCCGGTTGAGGTGATCCATCTTGGACTTGGGCTTCCCTCCTTGATGTCTATCTGGAGGATGGCTGCATGTAAACTATGTCCCAAGATTAAGTTTGGCGGAACACAGGAAGTGACCCTGTTGAACCTGACGATTTTACGTGCTAAGCGCCATTCAAAAAGCAGTTGGTATAATGAATTGGTCCAACTGTCCCTGCTATATTTTAGAGAACTTGGAGTTGATATACCTCCAAGTTCATGGCAGCACTTTTATCTTTTAAATTTGGAGCATAAAACAAAACAGCTGGACGTGATTCAAGCAATTGACCATCTAACAATACTTGGGGCTATGTAGAGTATTCTCGTTCGGGGTTTACAACTGGTTCCCCTAAGACATACCTCACAAAGCTATGTTCACCCCGCTGACTAGATTCATTCTTGCCATGCGCTTACATTTTCTTCCAATTTTGGAAAATACAGGATTATGGCTGGGGATCCCTTGGGAAAAGTGCATTTGTTCTTTGCAGGTGGAGAACCAAAGGCATATTCTTACTAATTGTGTATACTTAAAAAAGGAATATGCAAAGGGGTATCTGGGTTCCTATTAATTCTGGTCTATGCTTTGGACAGCAGACTCACTTGTAATAGCCGCGGCTGCTCATCATATCTATATTAAGGCCTTGGAAAACTGAATAATCCTATCCAAATTTAAAAGTTTGGGTCGGATTGCCTATGAATAAACCAGGAAGTTCTACTCTGCATGTTATTTGATTTATGGAATATTATAACGTTTTTAACTTGGTTCAAAAGAGTATCTTATGGACCTAATGAATTGTAAATGAGTTTGCCTTTTTAGAATTTTAATGATTGGACTTTTATAAATTTTAATGTCTTTTATGTGTAAAAGGAAGACAATGTTTCTTACATGTGCACTTAAATTGTTTTATTGCAATGGAGAGTTTCTGTCCGTTGATTTCCTGAACACAGAAGTGCAAAGTTTACCATTATTTGCCTTGATTTGTAAGTACAAAATGTGCACTTCTTCCTTATTGCTGGTCTATGTGAATTTCAAGTATTTGTTACTGTTGTTAAGCCAGGTGATGAAGGTGCCAAGCTGCTCCTGGTCTCCCATGTAGATCAGTGATAAATCTCTGAAGATCTCCAGAGCAGCGGGCCCAGACGGGATTTCAAACATCGATCTGAAAAACAACTGCCAGGAATGGGCAACACTGTTAGCCTCCATCTTTCAGAAATGTTCTGAGCTGAAATCTCTGCCGCCGTCCTGGACAAAAGCTATCATCGTCCCCATCTATAAAAAGGGGGACATCACTGACCCCCGAAACTATCGTCCAATTGCTCTGCTGGATTGCATCAGCAAAATCTTTGTAAGCTTACTCCTGAATCGTTTTCAATCCTGGGCTGAAACAGCCCCATGTAACGATAACTACCAATCAGGCTTTAAGAAAAACACGGGCACGATGGCGAACATCTTAGCGATCAGTACCCTAAAAAGTAAAGCTTGGGAAAAAAAATCTCGAATCTTCATCGCCTTTATCGATCTTACGCAGGCGTTCGACCTCGTCGACAGACACCGCTTATGGGAAAAACTGGAGAGGTGGAGCTGCCCACAAGAAATACTTCAACCAATCAAAGCTCTCCACACAGACACTTCCCTCAGGGTTCGACTTTCCCAAAGAGGTGATCTATCAGATGAAATCCAGATTGGGCGAGGGGTAAAACAGGGATGTCCGCTAGCACCTGCATTGTTTGTTGCATACATCGGCGATTTCGGCGACTCAGTGGACCTGGAACACACTTTTCCGCCGACTCTCGCATCCTCGAAAATAAGCTACCTGTTGTATGCGGACGACCCAGATCGGCCTCCAGAGACAACTATCAAATCTCCTGAGCTACACTGCTGTCAACAACTTAAAAATAAACCAAGAAAAAACAAAAATATTGATACTGGAAGGAGGACAGAAGAAAAACAAATCCTCTGAAAAATTTAAATGGCGCCTTGATGGAAAAGAGATTGAGATGGTCTCCGATTATAAATATCTAGGCATCCAGATCGACTCCTCAAAAAACGAAACATCTATGCAGTTCGCCTTGGAAATAGCCTCCCAAGCAAAGGCGATTGACACAAAATTCGGCAAATTTTCCTGCATCTCGGTAATAGACTTTTATAAGAAAAAAGTTGTTCCTTCAATTACCTATGGAGCCGAGGCTATGCCAACAATCCCAGAAAGAACCTGGCAAAAACTGGAGAGCAAGTTCTGGAAAACAGTCCTGAGTCTTCCAAAGTCCACATCTATTGCTGCAATCCGCCAGGAACTAAGCCTATTGTCACTAATAGCAACAGTCAACCTAAACTCGCTCAGGTTATTCAGGAAATGCATCACGGCCGACAGTGAGCAAATCTTTGGTCTATTGAACAAAGAACTACAAAGCGGCAAAGTCAAAATGCTAAAAACCTGGAAAAACAAAATTACGTCCATTTTAGAATCAGTGACGTGCACGGAAGCAGACCTCATTACAAACCCTCTGAGAGTTTACAAAAAACTGAAAGAACTAGACTGGATCCAGACCCAAGACCTTGTCATCAAAAATAAACTCCTTCTCCACCTTCCCCCCTCGCTCTCGAAACTAAACGAGCCGATGCAATATCTCCGAAAATTTCCAAATAGGAGAGCAAGAAACTACATGTTAAGAATCAGGCTAAATTTGCTGGAAACAAACGAGATCCTAAACATCCGAGGCCTATCTAACTCCAACATATGTCGTCTGTGTAACGCCAAAACCGAATCCATCAGGCATCTACTGATCTCATGCCCAGAAACCCTAGTCTTAAGATCGGCCTATATAAAGCACTTTAGCTCAGAAGAATACGGGTGGGACGAAGACACCTGTTGGAATAGACTGATAGCAGGGGATCGAACCGCCTGGTTACTAGCTTCAATCAAAATACTGCATCTCACCATGCAGAGGATAGAGGGCTGACGGCCCTACCCCTTGTCCAGCCATTGGACTCTGTTTCTGCTACCCCTGCGCAAGCTATCTCTTCGTCTTTTTTGTAAAGTTCTAAACGAACACACACAAATAAAAAAATAAATAAATAAATAAATAAATCGTCCATGTACCTATGCCAAAGCGCAATCTAGCCAAAGAACTGGTTGTTGGTGTAGATGTGTGTCTTTTGAAAGTCGGCTACATATAATTTGGCCAAAGAAGGGAAAAAGTTGCCCCCATTGCGGTACCTGAAGTATGTTCGTAAAAGTCATCTTTTTACAGAAAGAAGTTCTTTGTTAGTGCGATTTTGGCTAGTTGTAACAGGAACAGCTGTGGTATCTCTAAGGAATTTTGGTGATGACCATGAGTGAATCCATTTACGGGATGGAGGTGCACAGGGTCGCTGTATATAAAGTCACAAGTATCTATGTCTGTGGATCGAACTGTATATCTTTTATCAGATTTAATACTGCAGTGGTATCTTTAATATAGGACTCCATCCTTGGTATTTCCCCATTGTAGTAAAAAGTCAACAAACTGTGAGAGAGGTTCCAGGATGGAGTTAATTCCTACAACCATTGTTCATCCAGCTGATGGTGATAAGCCCGTATGTACCTTAGGTAGAGCATAGAAGGCGGGAACGCACGGAAAGGGGGCACAGATAAATTCTGCCTCTATTTTTGCTGATATGGCCTTTGCTTGCTGCTTCTTCTACCAATGTATAAATACTGATTCTCAAAGTCTCAGTAGGGTCTCATGGTAAAGATTGATAATGTAGGTTATTGGTAAGAAAGGTGGTGACCATGAGTTTGTATGTGGTTCTCTTCATCAGAATGATGGCACCTACATTGTCTGATGGTTTAATTAAGATATTCATGTTGTTACTCACATTTTCTAGATCTATTCTCTCTAGTTTAGATAGATTCTGAAAGTCAACGTGATTTTCCTGCTCAATTTCTTCTAGCATCTTGGTAGGTGTTTTCTCGAAGATTATGGACTCCGTTGTGATATTGGTCGGGTAGAATTCTGATTTCGGATATAATCTTGCGCTGTCCCCCATGTGTGCAGTAGTCTTAAAAAGGTCAGAGTCTCCAAAGTAATGTATGAGTCTGATCTTATGTAGTAATTGGGCTACCTTGATAAAGGTGTTAAAAGAATTGTACCTTGCTGTTGGCACAAAGCTGAACCCTTTCTGGAGTACCCCAATTTCATTTTGGGAACATCAGTCGTGCATATGTACAAAAAGACTAAATGCACCACTAGCGGAACATTTTCTACAACAAGGCCCCAGGGAAAATGACTTAGTTTTGAGCGATCCCTCAAGACATGACCATTCGGTCAGGCTTTACCCATCTGATGGCTTAAACAGCTCCACAGTTGCCCCATTCCCTAACATCTTTCAAAATGTTCAGGCATCATGGGTCATCATATTAAACTGTGAGACTCAGATGAGCCTACACTAGAAATGAAAGCTCTATTTGAAAAGAGTGTTTTTGTTAATTCAACATCGTGCCGAGTAGGTTAACAATTAATGGGAACAGAACATTAGTATTCACTAAAGGCCCACCAATGAACAATGTCCAATAGTGAGCCTGGCAAGGAATATCTGTTACCATAGGGCCAACACATGTAAATTGTTGGAAACGCACCACAACAACTGGGCGTTCTTTCATGTAACATACAAGTCATAACACCTGATGCATAACACTGCCCTGATTTGTGGCCTTCCACTCTTGGGTCCTGCCTGTCTCCAGTTGCTTTGGTGAAGGATTTAGGTGTACAAATATATGCCTCTCTGTCAATAAAGGACCAGATCTCCACTGTCTGTCAATCAGGTCACCTAAAGCTGTGGATTTTCTTCAAGGTTCTTCCTTTTATCCCTTCCTGTTTTCATGCCCTAGTGGGCTCTTCTCTGGTTCTTAGTATTATTGACTACTGTAACTCACTCGCCCTAACACAGCCAGCTTATCATCTTCAGCCATTACAAAACATGGCAGCTAGGGTCATTCTCCACCCTCCTTTTGGCTCTCGTATGACCCCACTTCTCCACCAACTACACTGGCGAAACTACACTACAGTAGAGGAACATATCTTATTCAAGTCTTTATGGATTGTGCACAGAGAGTTGTATAAAATTGGAGCTGAATATATTCAAGCCAAATTTGTCGACCAATATTCCTGCTAGGGTTTTGCAATCTGAATCTTCTCTGACAATTCAGATTCCATCTGTAAAGCGCTCTTGTGTAGCGGGTCGAGCCTTCTCTGTGGCTGCCGCAAAAGCTTGATACTCCCTTCCCCGTGCTCTGCGAGCTGTGATGCTTCATCTATCTTTTCGCCATTCACTAAAGACCCACCTGTTTTAGGTTCGCCCCCTCTTTCATGATGTTCTAGTCTGGGCTTGATGGTTTGTAGCACCAAGATGACTTCCGGTGAACACTGCGCTTTAGAAATGCACTTAACATCACATTGTAGATTGGTTATTTATAACGCGCTTAATACCCAAAGGTTTCTAAGCGCTGACCCCCGGGATTGAACCTGTTTTGCTCTGCGTCTTCTTGCTTCCAAGGCGAGCTTGTTGCCCCTGAGTTATCCTCCCAAGACAACTCCAATGGTAACTCCAAGGGCTTAAGCCTTCATTACAAGCATCACCGTGCAAAAGCATATTACATGCCGCCAATTATAGAATTGGGCATTGCACTTTATCGCCAAACGAAATATGGCACTATGATCATTTAAATACTGAGAGGCACAAATTGGAATCTAAAGCTGGCTACCCGTAAACTGCTTGAGTTACAGAGGCAGCTAGTTACACTGATACTAATACCAAAATTCTCTCTCCAACATGGCCGATCCATTGGAATGTTATAGCGCAAAGCTGCACACACAGCATCGCGTGATAGCTTAGTTGAGATGGAAACAGCAAAACACATATAGTAACGCCGTTTCCCTTCTGCCAGGTTTAGCGGGATAAGATGTGCAACGAATGCAGGACCTTTGCAAACCCATTGAAGGACATGGGGTTAGCAGACCATTATCTTTGCACCCACACGATTATGAGACACAAATGCGACACACCGTCATGGAAAGGAAGTAGGGACTACACGTAGTCGCTTCTCTCCTTTCCATAATGGCAATTTTTTTGTTTACCTTTTTAATGGGTGCCATGGAAAGAGAGAAGGGACTACTTGTAGTACTTGTGTACTTTCCATGGCGTCCATTTTTGTTTACTTTTTTCCATTTTTTTCAATGGCCGCCATGGAAAGGGAAAACAGACTTCATTTTCCCTTCCCCGGCAGGCAATTTTGTAACATTTTCTTTTCCGTTCCGATACACTTTTAGTTCCCCAGTCTTATGGGCCGGGGTACTAATAGCAATAGGCACCTCGCGGGGGTGCATTACCACTTCAGGTAATGCCCCAGGGCCTTCATTAAGACCCTTGCTTCACTCGGGCCTGCAACTCTGGTCCCCGAGGCATTACCTGAAGTGATAATGGCCCCCTGCTTGGGGCCTATTGCTTAAATAATACATGACAACCTTCAATAACCGCATACGGGCCTAAAACATAGGTACTTATCAAAGGCTCATTGTTACATCGCTACTGATCTATAATAAGAAAATGTCAATTGAACTGCTCTGTAATCAACTATTAGCGTTAGTTGTGATGTCACAATGCTAGGTGCTTCAGGTAGCATAGAGCGGAGGTTCAGCTGTCACTACAGCACTTAATGAAAGCTGTTGCTAGCGTTTTAGACCCATTCCTTGTAAAATTGCTTTCTTTGACACTTTACAGTAATTTCTCGATAAGGAGTATTCTTATGTTGTGTACTGCTGGAGTCAAACATGTGTGAGAAAGAATCTATCTGAACGTTCTTACTTTAAAGTACAAAAAGTGGTAAGATGCATTTTTGAAACCACTTAAACTATTTGTCTGCAACACATTAGAAAAAGCTTGTTATTTTTTTTTCATCCAAACATATTCTAAAGTGGTTATATGTATCAGAAATTGGAAGATCTCTTTTAAGCAAGGTGCCAGGTATTAAATCAGACAGCAGTGTGTGGTCATGTATTATAAGGAATAGAATAACTGCTACATACATAAAATGAGTATTGCAAATCACCCCAGAGTTATTTCACCCTCTGAAGAAATTTGGCCTTAGGCATTTTACCTCTATTTGGCCAGGCAACTACTCGATGTCTTGCAATATCCTTACAATTTACGGTAAGGGGTTGTTAGGAAAGATTTTATTTTTGCTGCTTTCCCTTCATACTTCTAAGGGGCACCCTTTCTTTTTGCTTTGTTTTGAGTAATGTCCTAACATTTAGCATGGTAATTAAAGTCTTCTGCTTTGCTCATCTTGCTTTGTTTTCATTTGTATGGGGAAACTGATCATTCACAATACAATCAGTGCCAATAAACTACAGGCCGGATTCACAGAGGTTTTTTATAATGGTGCAATCCCATTGGAAAGCACTATTTGAATCAGGCCCTAAAGTGAAGTGCGGTTAGGATACTTTGTTGCCTAATATCATTTTGTTTTTGTAACTTCTGGGTTACAAGTATGTGACCAGGATGGGCTGGTGGTAGTGGATGTTTTTCTACAGTTGTTTGAACTGTTTACTTGTGCACTTGTTCATTTACTGCAAATGGCTAGTAAGAGCAGCTAGCATTCTAATATGCCTGTGCCACATGGGGTTTGCCTGTCCTTTGTCCATATTGTTCTTTGACTTTCTTCCTGCCGTCTCAGGGGTGGAATTTCCTTATATGGAATGCCCTTGCCTTGGGAAAGCTGCTGCTGCGTTTGCAGGCTAAGGCGTGGTCAGTGTGTGTGGTCAGATGTGAGGGCTGGGACTGTGTGGTCTCAGTCCACATACTGGTGATGAGTGTCTGTTGCTGGGCAGAATGTGTGTCCAGTGCTATCCATCATTGGTGGATCTGGGTGAGATTTCAGTCCAAATCCTGCGTAAAAGGAGTGCATTTTGCAGCCATTCTACAAATCAACGTTGGCGCCAAAACCCCTTTGAAGAAGTGCAGCTCGCTGATGACTCTTGCAGCTGACCAGTACACAGTGGTCGAAATGTACAAAAAGAAGTAGTGGAACTCTATTCCCTGCTGGCCTACCCCAGCTCCCCACAAACCCCATCGCAGAGCCCCCTCCCACGGACAATCCAAACTTCCAAACAAACACAACTGCTGGTTAAGGGAATGTTTATTGCACTGCACTGAAGTGTAAGTTTCAACTTGTTCCGACACTTTTAATTTAAAACGAAACCATTCCGGAACAGTTTCTTTTGAAAATAAAAGCATGGGAACAGTAAAGCTTAATTAAAGAAAGTAGAGGAGTATCGCTCCCAACCGGTCCCGCCTACTTAGACCACCGCCAGTACCAACTCAAGTGAAGCCCTGATGAAACCCTACTCATCTGCCTGATCTCAAGAAGACCCTTGTCAGTGCTTCTACCAATGGACCAGTGGGAACAACCAGACTCGGTCCCTGCTTGAGAATCCATGCCTTCTGAGACTTTGGAAGGTCTCTGGACTGACCTGCCTGGAAATTGCGTTGTTTACTTGTCCACCTTTGAAGAAGAAATGTTCAGAATGCAGTCAATAGCAGTAGTTATTGACTGCACTCTGAACATTCTGATTGACGTTGGGGAGGTCAATAACAATCTGAATGTGCCAATACAAAATATTAAAACTTATTGTAGCCCGTTTTTAATTTGGGTTTCACTATTTTGAAAAAAACACACTGTCGTTGTTTAGGTGTTCCTAATGAAATGTACATATTTGTATAACTATTTAGTTCTCTTGTTCTCCAGTTGCAGAAGACGCAAGAAATGTGATACTTTTTACCCCCATTTACATCATTTTCTGTCATAAACATAATATCGAACACTGTGTTGTTTGTTGAATGCTGGCAAAGAATATGGGCCTCATTACGACCCTGGCGGTAAGTACCGAACATTACCGCCATGGCGTAATCAACGTTTACGCCATGGGTCGATGGTGTAAAGTGCGGCATATTCCGACCCATCGGGCACGTGCATTACGCCATGGCGTTAATGTAAAGTACGGCATGGCATAAATGGGGCAAAAACGGCCCTTACCGCCATCACACGCCGCGCAAGGAGCACTACCGCCACACACACCATAGCGGCGACT
This sequence comes from Ambystoma mexicanum, assembly GCF_040938575.1. NCBI lineage: Eukaryota > Metazoa > Chordata > Amphibia > Caudata > Ambystomatidae > Ambystoma > Ambystoma mexicanum. Next base: position 795,010,360 of record NC_090932.1, on the reverse strand, counting down.
GCAATTAGCGGTCACCGCAATTAGCGGTCACCGTAAATAGGCGGAACCGGAAATAGCGTCATCGCGGCGGAACGGGAAGCGGCACGACGGCCATCTTGAAAAACACAATCCATTGCCATCCTCCACAGCCATACCTGATCCAACCCTGACACCTATCCACACCCAACACCCACCCAATTAGCCAAGTAAAAATGCCCAAAGCCGTTAAAAAAGCATGTGACCGGCAACGTCAAGACCGTTTCTCAAGGGAGGAACTAACCATCCTCGCAGAGACTCTGCAAGAAAATGCTGCAGCTGTATTCTCCGCGCAGATGACAAGGCCGGCAATAGCGAAAAAGAAGGCCATATGGGCCCTAGTGGCACAGCGTGTGAGTGCAGTGGGGGCCGTACCCCGTACTGCCCAGCAGTGCAGAAAGCGCTGGGACGACTTGAGGCTCCGTGTCTGAAGCATCCTCTCAGCTATCCGGAACCTAGCCACGTCAACTGGGGGTGGATCCGATTCGCCCATAAAGCTGCAAGCATGGGAGGAAATATGTGCATCCACCATCGGGATGGAGAGCATCCATGGTGTCGGAGGGATGGAGAGAGGAGCGCCGACCTCAGGAGATGCAGGTAGGTGGCCAGAGCAAGCCATGCTAAACTCAACAAAGTCCCATCATGTGAAGTACCATGTAGCCCCATAGTGCATATGCAACACATCGGCAGGTGTATGTCCACAGACACATCCAGACTCCACCCTGTACACATGCAGCATGCACACCCTAACTGCTGGCACACACATACCACCATGCTACCTCCACACAAAAGGCACAAAACCTGTATGCCCCTGCCTGAAAGGTGCTGCATGTACCCACTGTATAGATGTCATCCCTCACAATGCACGGCCAATGTCCGCAGACCCATCAATAACACTATCCCTCCTTTGCTCCACCACAGGATCTGACACAGACCTCCAGGAAGAGGACAACACTGCATCCAGATCCACCAAGAGGGCCAGGCCACAGGCATCCACCTCAGCCGTCCTGAAAGAAACACACCAGCAGCCACAAACCCTGCCTGGGGAAGAGGACAGGCAAGTGCCAGCCCCCACAACAGCAAACACAGACCCAGCAGCAGCACCGCACATGTCACTAGTCGTGCCCACTGAAGGGACAGGCTCTGCTGCAAGCAGCACCCTGGGTGAAATCGCTGCCATAGCGGCAACCTCCGACAGTGAGGCAGGCAGCATCGAGGTCATCGATGAGGGAAGGCCCACTGCCCAGCCACATTCCCCCTGCACATCCCTAAGCCCCCTGCAGGCGGATGCCACACAGGGGCAGTCGGAGGCCGAGGATTGGCCAGCCACCCCATCCCCCCAGCCTGAGGTGAGCAGCCCAATGGACATGCAAATGCCACTGGGCATGGGCCAGCGGAACCAGCAGACACTTGAGGATATAGTTACCCGCCAGCAGCAGCTATCCGCCCTCCTCAACGAACATGTTGCACAGTGTGGGGTGCCAAGGGATGGCATGGAGAGTTTGGCAGACCGAGTCACAGCTGCCATAGAGTCCTCCACAAAGGACATATGCACGGAACTCGCGGCTGTGCGCAATGTCCTCACAGAACTTGTCCAGACCATCAGGGACATGCGTCCAGATGTGCAGGCCGGACCGTCCTCATCAGCCAGCTCGGCACAGAGCAGCCCCATCCGCAGATCAGGGCACAATCTACGCAGCACGGGCAGGGGTGCCCCGGGGGCCAGGGGAGGGGATTCACATTAGTGGCTTGACAGTCGAGCAGGACTACTGCACACCCTGCTGCACAGACACTATCGCACCTTCGTAGGGATTCCAGGGTGGAGGGGGGAGGGGGTGTGTTGGGGTGTTCAGGGGGGAGGGCGGAGGGGGTGTGTTGGGGTGTTCAGGGGGGAGGGGGGAGGGGGGAGGGGGTGTGTTGGGGTGTTCAGGGGGGAGGGGGGAGGGGGTGTGTCACGACGTTTCATAGTTTGAATACACTTTTTTCTTTCCCAAAATGAAATGTGTGGACATTTTCATTGCATATGTGTGCTTTATTGGTGTACAGTCCACAGTGTGCATGTCCCAGAGACACACAGTGCCCCAAGTGCAGTCTCCATGTGATTCACACCAGCCGTGTGTGCTAGAAGCAGAGGTCGATGATACTTTGGCGCATTGCACACCCCTCCTGTGCGTCGCCTCCTCCATGGGGTGCTGCCCCATCGGCACCCTCCTCATCCTCATCGTCAGGTGGTTGCAGTCCTGCGTCAGGGGGCAGGGGCACATTCCGTCTGACGCACATATTGTGTAGCATGACACATGCCATGACGATCTTTGCCACCTTCTCATGGTGGTACAGGAGTGCCCCACCAGACCTGCTGAGGCTTCGGAACCGTGCCTTCAATAGGCCGAATGTCTGCTCTATGACCACACGAGTACGTGTATGTGCACGGTTGAAGTCCTCCTCGTGCTGGTTCTGCGGGTTCCGGACTGGTGTAAGGAGCCACCTCTTCAGGGGATAGCCTGCATCACCTGTATGTAGGCGAGAATGTATGTGTCAGTCATGTCGTCTGATCAAGAACATGATGTGCCACCATGGCTTGCATCCAACTGTTACTTCGGCTCACTTCTACATGCATTAATTGATTCACACAATGCAACCAGTATATGCTCATGGCTCCCATGGCCTGTTTTGCATGCCATCACCCAATGTATGCAGAGGGGTTGAGTGCATTGTGAGTGGCCATCCTCTCACAGCCAGGTGGAGTATGCATCATTCCCCCCCCCCCTTCAGCCAGGTGGAGTATGCATCGGTACGTCATTCACCTGCCCACTTCCATGACATTGGACTCACCGAGTAGCCAGGATCTTGGGCCTGCATGTCGCTCCATGTAGCGTGGTATTGTGGAGTTCCTCAGGACCATAGAATCATGGGTTGATCCGGGGAATCGGGCACAACAATGTGTGATGATCTTGTTGGAGTCACAGACCATTTGCACGTTGATTGAGTGGAACTGTTTCCGGTTGCGGTACGGTACCTCCATGGCACGTGGAACCACCAATTCCACATGGGTGCAGTCAATGGCACCGATGCAACCGGGTATGCCGGCTAGTGCATGGAAACCCACTTTGGTGTTTGCAATGTCCTGGGCAGTCCGTGGTAATGAGATGTGGTCGTCTGTGTGCTTGAGGAGGGCATCGAGCACTTGGATGAGTGTTCGTGAGAATAATGGTTGTGAAATGCCATGCAAGTGCCCCACTGTGTGCTGGTAGGTGCCTGTGGCCAGGAAGTGGAGTACAGACACTATCTTCAGTAGGGGGGGGATGGCGGTTGGAGTTTCTATCATGCTGACGATGTCGTTGTGTATCATGTCTGGCGGTGATGGTGTCCCGGTCCATACGGTACAGGGTGTGGATCTGCTCAGCAGTGAGGTTGAATGGATTGGCTCTGATGCGTGGGATTGGGGGCTGCCTGCGTGGTGGCACTGGCTGTGCTGGTGGGGCTTGCTGGGCCTGCCTTGCCCTCCTTCTCCTCCTGTGTCTCCTCTGTGCAGCCTGTTGTTGTTGTTGTTGTTGTTGTTGTTGTAGTAGCACTTGCATTGCTATCAGGTCCTCCAGCCCCAACATTGCTAGTCGTATTGGTATCATTGTGGAGTGTGACTGGGTGTGGGAAGGGGTGGGGTGTGCTCTTTTTGTACTTCCTGAGTCTGTATTGCCTTCACCTGTGCTGTTTCTGTGCACCTGTGGCAGCTGCATTCACTTTACATGGCCCTTTACGGTTGATTCGCGATGGCGTAATTAGCACCATGGCGATAAGGTTCTTAACGGGCTGGGTGATGGCGTTAGGTGCATGTCCGCTTGGGTCGGCATTTGCGTACCTTTCCGCCATGGCGCTAAGTACGGTGTGGCCGGTCGCGTGTTTTTCACTTAGCGCCAGGGTCGTAATGAGGCCATATGTCTTGCAGTTTCACGACCTCCGTGATGAGGAATTCATTTTTGGATTGTTCTTCAATCTCTTCTCTGTTATGACCAGTGAGGACCAATATTTGACCTTCTCCTTTAGAAGTATGTTTTTATTTCACCTCTGTTGCAACCAAAAGGGAAGTAGCACCCCTCTGACTATCACCTTCATGCTCTTATGAATGCTGCTTATATGTTTAAATGAACTCAGATTATTTACCCAGAAATATGTAATCGGCGACTGTACCTTTTCCACTATCTGAGTGACAGGTGTGCACTTGTGAAGATGATCCATAGATTTTGTGTATTGGACGTCTGCTGCTTTTTGACTTATATTACTCAAGGTTAGTACTGAAGAAAAGAATGTGAAATAAGGCCTAATTATAAGTGTGGGACAACAGGTGGTATTTCTGAATAGCGACGGTTTTACTGCAACATCGGATTGTCGGTTTGGACGCCCATGCACCAAAAAAAGTGCCTGCTTGTGAGTGGAGATATGACCTCCACTCACAATAACAGTAGTCCTTGCAATGGTGTTACTGACCACCAGGATACTGTCACTCGCCAAAGGAGTGCTATGAGACTCTAAAATGATGACTATCGCAAACCCTACATTGGGTGGTGAATTACCATTAGCACTTGCTTAAAATGTGCCCTTTTTATCACAGCTGACACTGCCAAACTCGTAACGAGGCCAACTGAAGCCAATCTGAAGCTGGCGGGACCATAATGCACATTTGCAAACGCGAGTCACCAAGCCTTGGTTAAGGGTATCTCAGGGATGCACCCACCAGCTCTGACTTCAGGCTTTGTGAATCAAGTATGAAGAAGCAGGAGTGATTCAGAGATGCTCAAGGCTTCTCCTGATTTGCTCAACTAAAAATCCTTGTGAAATGGGTCCCATGGGTGCTGTTCATCAGATTGATTACCGAAGCATGGAAGGCTCTTCATACCCAAATACATGTTTTAAATAAATCATAGAAGCCAAATGGGCAGGCACCCCATATGCCTTCAGTTCATGTGATTATGCATACCAGAAAATATTGACTACTGTAATATACGATTGCTGGATTTCTTTTGCACGGTTCAAAGTGACTTTGCACTGCTGAAAAGTGACTTTGCACTGCCGACACAAACCCTGATTCATGGAACAGTGCAACGTGTATTTTTGTGCAGTACGAAATGACTTTGCACTGATACACTTTGCACGGTTCCATGAATCAGGGTTTGTGTGGGCAGTGCAAAGTCACTTTTCAGCAGTACAAAGTCACTTTGAACCGTGCAAAAAATGTCATTCCTCGAGCCCTAAACATACAAAATACAAAAATAATGAGTTGACTAGCGAAACTGCAGCTTTCTGATCCCATCCCAAAAACATTGAGTTCACCACCAAATATATTGACTTAAATATGTGTTGTTGGTGTTGTTTTTCCTTTGTACAATTAATCACTCTACTTGTGAATAAAACAGTGCATCACTCTGATCAGAAATTGATATATAGCCAGGTTTCCTAAATATCTAAATTCACTTAAGTGAGAAGTATCCCTGTGCTTCAGCCTGGGCTCTTCTACCACAATCACTCCTGAGGTGAAGAAGGCACAGCGTTTGTTGTTTGTTGTCTGAACAAAAGGACTGAGTGGAAAAATGCAAAAATGGTTGGTTCTGCAATGCCATGGAGAGCACAGGAGTGGTTTTCTAAGCAGTTGCAACGCTGTCTATCAGAATGCTGATTCTGACACGCAATTCAGCGAAACTAGCGAGCACTGCAAAAGGTTTATTTCCACAGAAAAGATAAACCCCGCAAAGTGCTTGTCCTGCAGTAGAATAATGACGACATCAAGCAGGAGATTTTAAAAATCCAGATGGGTGCATTGCATTGATCCGCGCATTTTAATCAACGCCACAAGATGGGACTTTTTTTTTTTACAAAGAGCAGAACAACTCAGCAGCAACACATGTGCAACGCGGACTGATCCAAAGACTACTTACAGGCATGCCCACTCCAATCAGTTAAATAGAAACAGCACCTCAGCGGCTCTGACATTCCAGTGCTTTCCCATAAACTGTCAGTGCATTTCTGGCGGAAGCATACAGAGCTTTATCACATTTCCATTGCAAATGCAGGTTCCATTTTATCCTGTGGGGCCTGCTGTGTATCACTGTCGTCTTTCATATGATTAAAGTGACAAATCAAATAGCCTACCGCTGAATGGTTTGTCTTCATTTGGACAGACAGATGTAGAAAATTGTCGAGCTGCAGAAGGCGAGTTGAAATCGCTTTCTTGGCAGGGGCTGGCTAGGGTAGTCTGCTATGCGAGTTACGTTTTCCAGTGTTGCACATTTGACCACAGGGTAACAGCATGCAGTAAATACAATTTTCAGGACATTTAATTTCAACAAATGTTTGCTGTTGCATTTCTGCCCATGTTTCACTGATGGGATTGCTCCAACACTTCACAACATCCGAGAATCCCCAAAAGAAGCATTGCCCATTTTAGTTGTATTGCCCTCTCACCTGGACTCATTAGGTTCCTACGGAACGAGGGCACTGAGCCATTACTACAGGCGTAACCTGCTGGGGAGAGCTATCAAGTCTTTTTAAATACTGGGAAGAGGGTGCATGTGCTGCGGCAGTCCCGGGTGTACAAACTGTTGGGGGAGAGGTGAAGCTGTGGCGGTGTTGACAGAGGGACAATGGAGCCGGGGAGAAGATGTAAGAAGATAATGTGGAAAAGAAAAGAGACAAATGAGTTCCCTGCATGTGCCCGCGGCGATAAGGACAATAGGACGGGAGGCAGGGAGCACAACGTGGCCGTCGGAGCTGGAGCAGCAGCAGAGAGGCGTAGACACCGCTTAAGAAAGAGGCTCAACTGCAACTCTGGGCTCTGTCAGGAAATAGAACTTGGAGTATAGCAACAAGTCGCTGCAACACCAGTTCCATGGGCACTTATCATTTTTGATTTGCTTCTATGGGCGATAAGAAGGCTGAGGGCAGAGGAGAACATGCTGAAAGTGGAGCATGCATGCTGAAGAAACAGTGGAAGGCAGAAGCATCAGCCCTCAGGCAGCAGGGTTCTGCTGCTCATCCGGGGAAGAAAAGCCAAGCAACCCTTCGCTCTACTCAATAGCATAAATGGGTGCTTGCGATGCTCAAGAGGACAAGTCAAATCTGTCCTTTGACCACAGGCTCCTCTGTTTGCTCCATCTACAGTCATGTTAGGACATACAGATCCAGTCAACCAACTCTCTTCTCCACTTCAGCAATGCCACATCAGCATTGCCATAAATATTCAACTTCAAGATAAAAATGTTTATCATGTAACATGTAGAAAACAAAAATCCAATTAGAGAACCATTTGATTATTAAAGTAAATGTGTATCATGCTGACGGACATAGAGGAACTAGAAATTGAGGATCACTGCTCTAGATCCGCGCATTCGTGAATATCATGGGTTGACCACAAGGTCTAGGAGTCCTTCATAGAACTTGCATAAAAGAGAAGCCCTGGCAAATGACACAGACTTCATTTTGGTGCACTTCAGCCAAAGTAACCTTCCACGGTTCCGAGCTGTTGAATGAGAGAACCTCTCCTTTGACGGTAGCTGTGGATCGAAGACTTGGAATCTGCAGAGATATGGACTGGTCTGGACTTGATACCCTTTAAAAGCAACATCTTATAAGCCAAAGGATTATGCTGTCTGCCTTCTATTAATGTTGTCTGCATCCTTTCATTTTCTTTAGGCTTTCCTGGCCCTCCCTTGTGATGGATTACAGAGTATGTGCTCCTCGAATGCGTTAATGCCTTTCCATTGCCCTACACATAAAGTGTAACCACTCCTAACCAGAGGTTGTCACCTCATGTATTTGCCTAATATGTTCTTTTGTACCTTTTGCTCACTCGGGGAACATGTTTAAACGTGTATTACCTTAATCTTTACAATCTGTATGCATAAAATACTTGATAGGCAAAATGTTTTTTGAGAAAAATCTAGTATTAATGAAAATAACATGTTAACTTTTGGAACCCTTCAAAAATCAATGTTGATAATTGTTGGATGGTGAAATGGACTGAGTGCAATAATGTAGGGTAGGGTCTGTAATTCATATTGGGTGCATTCGTTTTCAAAGAGGGTGATAAGGTGGGTATGCCAACTTGGTCACTCTCTTCGGAGTATCTCACCCATATTCATTCTCGTGGAATGGAGGAATGCGAAGATCATTTCACTTCAGGATAAGAACATTGGAAGATCTGGGCGATTTTAAAAATATTTAACCATACCCTTTGAGGGTTGGCAGAAATATAAACATTTTGGTGGTTGAAAGCAACCTCATAAAGGTTGTAGTATTTACTGTTTAGTGGTATTATTCTGTATACTTCATAACTTGTAATCAAGTAGAAATCGGAAATGGGCTAATTTAAAATGTAATGAGGGCCTACGTGAAACTCCAACTTCTCTGGGCACAGAGTGACCACCGACCATGGCTGCCCCTTTCTGGAATTCCTGGCCTCCATCTGACATCTCAGAGCCGTGCTCCATCTTGGTGGATGGCAATGAGTGCCTATCCTGCAGGGAAGCCAATAATACAACTTGCTCAGTAGGGATAAAAGTTTGGGAATGGCCGGTGAGGTTTGCGTCTAGCACCATGACATGGAAAAACTGAAAAGGTGCTGTTTGTTTTAAGGGATATCGGTGACGGGGGACAAATAAATGAATTTGTCTAAGGTGAATCTTCGAGAGGGAGGATATGGTTTTCACGCATCATGAATTCCATGTATCAGCCAGCATTACAAATGCCGATCAGAAGAACTGACATGGCAAAACATTCAAATTGTTAAACAATGAAGTTCAGCCTGCTAATGAAAATACTTAAATTTCTTTAGGTACAAAGAGTGAATTCAATTTCGTCAATGTACTTGGGTGATTTCTTCGCACGTGGCCGCATGAATATCGGCTAGTAGATTTGATGGTAACAAACAATAGTGTACTCTTTTCTCCAAAATAGGTTTGTAACACGGATGTGGGATGTGAATTGATTGGAGATACAATTGCAAGAAAAAGTAAGGTAAAAATACCGTACTTAAGACTGGTGCTTCTCAGTTGACCTTAAATAAGGTTGCTCAATCATATAAAGTTCTTGCGTGAAATAATTAAATGTCAAACAAAATATACTTCCAAATGATACAACGTTTTCCAAGAAAAATGTTTAATTCACATTCCTTGGTTTTATATTTCTGATATTACGAGGCAACTCAAAATCCATAGGTCAATTATTCACAATAGTACATATGCCAATGCATTTCGGTCTGAGACCATCTTCAGGGCTGTACTGAAGTGAGTGCAGAATCTGCATAATGTAAACATTAAACATTCATCGCAATACACATAGATATAGATACAATCGAAAATTCAAAATAAAGCAAAACACATACCCCAAATAGATCCAAAAAGATGTTGAACATGTAGGGAAAAAATATAATGATAATAAATTTAGAAATATGTCAACACACGTCATATCTCTAATCAATCATAGTGTTTTAACATCTTTGTATCCCGTGCACTGTACCTGCTAATTGTGAGTTGTCCTCCCCTGTGAAATGCGTTCGTGGAACGTCTCCAATATTCCTGTTAATTATCAGAGGGGTAATAAGTATTACTATTACTATCGCTATATCCAAGAATATAACTATTTGAGCCAGAGAGGTTCTTACCTGCTCACGTATGTTTCGCGCGCAGGACCGATCGCGCTCGCTGTGAAGGCGAAAGTGAACTGCGCGCGGCCAATAATGCTTTTAAGGGTAGTCATGGGAACCTAGGCGGGGCGTCGGGCAGCAGCACGTACGCCCGTACGCCTCGGGACCCACCGCCCTACGAAGGCGCAGGGGGGCGGGACTGTTCCCATGGCTACAAGGTGTGTGTATGTGGTGTGTTACTAATGATGGAATTAACTTGTGTGGAATGGGGAGGAGAAAGTCTAAGCAATTAGTGAAACAATACACGTGACTTCATTCTATAACCATGCACCTGTTCTGTAAATGTAAACACATATAAGTATTCAATTAGGTAAGAACCTGGTTATATGGAGTGGATCATGTGACCCATACACGTATTTTTATATATTCATTTGATAATGTGCAATTAGTGCATGTTTATGTAAAATACAGAAAACAAAACAAAAATCCGTCATCAAGCTCAATCACATATTTGCCATGTGTCCTCAGTTGTGTCTAAATATCAGTTCATAGCGCTTCTCCATCCGAAGAAACCATGAATCTAACTTTTTTAGAGAAAACACATATAATTAATCTCTTCGTTGATTCCCTTTGGTGTGAGGGAACTTAGTCTGTCTATCCAGAACGTTTCTCGTTGATCAATTCTTTTCTGTAGATCCTCATGTCTTTCTCTTCTTTGGACTCTTTCCAGGACTACAAATTTGATCTGTGCCAGATTGTGTTGTTTACTCTGCCAGTGTCTTGCTACTGCAGAGCTTGCAGTCTTGTTCCTGATGCAAGATCTGTGTTCGTTCCACCTGATCTTTGCTGTACGTTGTGTTTGTCCGACGTAGTATAAACCACAGGGACATTTAATTCCATATATAATTCCTGCCGTGTCACATGTGGCATAGCATTTCAGTTTAATTTTTTCTCCAGTATATGGGTGATTTATGGTTTGTCCTTTCATGATATATCCACAGTTGCTGCAGTTGAGGCATGGAAATGTACCTATGCGGTCTGTGCTTCTCTTCTTTTGTGGGGGTCTAGTGTGGACTAATCTATCTTTCAAATTGGAACTTCTCTGGTAAGCAAATGTTGGGGGTTCTTTAAACAGGTGTTCTACCCTCTTGTCGCATGTTACAGTGTTCCAATTTTTCTTTATGATTGACTTAATCCGATTACTTTGGCGTGAATATTTCGATACAAACACCAGTGGAGGACAAATATCTTGTTTGTGTATTTTGGGTTTGAGTAGCTCTTCTCTATCCTGTGAAACCGTGCGTATTTCTGCTGATGTAACTTCCTCTGTTGAATAACCGCGGGCCAGAAATTTCTTACCCATCTCTTTTACAGCTCTTTCGTATTCACTCTGGTTACTCACAATCCTTTTCACTCGAAGCAATTGACTGTAAGGTAAGTTCTTGATCAGACTCGGTTGATGAAAACTTAGTCTGTGTAGCAGACTGTTCCTATCTGTGCTTTTCCGATAGATAGTAGTTTGATATTCTGTTTCTGTGACAGTGATCTCAACGTCTAGAAAGTGAATGGATTCACGTGAATATTCGTATGTGAACTGTATCCGCGGGTCTATGTTATTGATATATCCAAAAAATTCTAATAGTTGTGATTCTGTGCTCTTCCAGATGCCAAAAATATCATCTATGTACCGGATCCAAATGATGAGATCTTGATTCCATAAGTTGTTTGTCAGGACATGATCTGTTTCGAACTTGTGCATGAAGGAATTTGCATATGAAGGGGCCATGGTTGCTCCCATGGCAGTGCCTGCAACCTGTAGGTAAAATTCGTCTTTGAATTGGAAGTATGAATTGTTACTAATGAATTCCAACAGTCCCATGATGAACTCTTTTTGTGCAGCTATTTCTCCTTCCCTCAGGAGCATCCACTCCACCGCTTCTCTGCCCAAGTCATGGGGAATCGATGTATATAAGCTTTTGACGTCTATTGTGAAGCAGATATTGTTGTTGTTGAATGGAACAGTTCTTAGGTATTGTAGGAAATGAGTAGAATCTTTAATATAGGAACTTGTTTTTTGAATCAAAGGTTGTAAAAAATAATCGATGTATTTACCGAGTGGTTCGAGGATGCTGTTAATTCCGGCTACTATAGGTCTTCCCGGAGGTTTCTGTGTATCCTTATGTATCTTCGGAAGAGTATAAAAATGTGGTATTTTTGGATGAGTATTTGTCAGAAATTTCTTTGTATTATGATTTATCCATTCCAATTCTTCTGCTCTTTCCAAAAGTTTGTCCAAATTGCCCCGAATCTCCTCTGTAGGATCTGTGTCTAATAACGCATAGGTGTTGATGTCCCCAAGCTGTCTATAACATTCTTCTTCATAATCGCTGGTATTGAGTAGAACTAAGCCTCCTCCTTTATCAGCAGACCGTATTGTTATCTTGTCGTCTCCATATAAGTTTTTAATGAGTTCTAACTCATGAGGTTTCATGTTCTGATTTCTCGAGTGTCTGAATTTGATTTTCTCAAGGTCTCTTGTGACCTGTTTCTGGAAGATGTCCACCGAGGGGACTGTTATTGGAGGGATAAAGTTGCTCTTTCCTCGGAATTCTTTGAAATCTGAATCTTCTATGTCTCTAGGATTCTCTTCTTCTAATTCACTAAAGAAGACTTTCAGTTTCATTTTTCGCACCAATTTATATAGTTCAATCTTAGAATCAAATAGGGTGCTGTCGTATGTAGGCACAAAACTGAGTCCCTTTTGTAATGTTTTGATTTCAGACAGGGTTAGATTTCTGGAGGACAAATTAATCACTATGTTCTCCTCTGTTGTTGTCTCGTATTCGGCTTTTGCCTTCCTTTTCCCCCTTCTTGTTCTCTTCTTCCTGATCCTAAAAAAGGCTCCCTTTCTCTATTTAATGTTTCCGTTGTGCCTGCTGTACTTGATGTTCCTGGTGTAGCTTCTTCTTCTTGATTCTGTGTTTCTCTCTCAGTATCAGTTCCAGAACTAGATGTCTCACTTGTGAAGTTTTGTTTTGGTTGCCTTAGTGGAGGACCATATTTATCCATCCATGTATAAACTTCATCTTTTAGATAATCGTAAGTATCCCGTTTGAATTTTCGGATTTTTTTGGCTTCTAAATCCGTCTTGTACCCAGATAATTTTTTGTTGATATCCTCCAAGATGGAATCTACTTCTTCTCTATTTAGTGTAGCTACTAAAGACTTCTCAAGTTCTAAGATCTCCTCTCCCAGATCTTTCAGGTCTTTGACCAGTTCTTGTATGGTTAATAAAATCAGATCCAAAGAGCATTTATTTAGTATAGCCTCCCATTTCTTTACGAAAGCTTTACTCTCTCTGCATAAGGTGGGCCTTAATTGTAGACGCAGGCCTCTCGGTATTCTTTGACTTTTATGATATCTCCCCAGTGTTATCGCATGTAGTTTACGATTGATCTCCTTTCTTATCAGATATTCTAGTTGTTTTATTTGGCTAGTTGGATCCTGTTTCTTGTTACTTGTTGCACTGAATCCACTGTCGGTAATGAGACCTAGGATTTCGTTCGCCTCTTCGGCTGTGAAGCCTAGCGTATCCGCCCTATTTGTCGTTAAGCCTTCAATGTCCGCAAATGACATTATTTCTTGATGATTATGGTACTGTAGAGAAAGTCCAAAGAAGTTCTTAAAAAGTTGTGTGCCTCCACCTTGGATATGCCTAGACCAAGTTACAGAAATACAATGTGAAGGTGGGCACCACAATGGTTGGGACTTTTTATATAAATAAAGTTCATTTAGAGAAAATGTGTGATGTTTTAACCTGGAGCTACCAGTCTATAAGTGATCCTGTGGCATCCGGATCGCTCTAAATACAATTGCAAGAAAAAGTAAGGTAAAAATACCGTACTTAAGACTGGTGCTTCTCAGTTGACCTTAAATAAGGTTGCTCAATCATATAAAGTTCTTGCGTGAAATAATTAAATGTCAAACAAAATATACTTCCAAATGATACAACGTTTTCCAAGAAAAATGTTTAATTCACATTCCTTGGTTTTATATTTCTGATATTACGAGGCAACTCAAAATCCATAGGTCAATTATTCACAATAGTACATATGCCAATGCATTTCGGTCTGAGACCATCTTCAGGGCTGTACTGAAGTGAGTGCAGAATCTGCATAATGTAAACATTAAACATTCATCGCAATACACATAGATATAGATACAATCGAAAATTCAAAATAAAGCAAAACACATACCCCAAATAGATCCAAAAAGATGTTGAACATGTAGGGAAAAAATATAATGATAATAAATTTAGAAATATGTCAACACACGTCATATCTCTAATCAATCATAGTGTTTTAACATCTTTGTATCCCGTGCACTGTACCTGCTAATTGTGAGTTGTCCTCCCCTGTGAAATGCGTTCGTGGAACGTCTCCAATATTCCTGTTAATTATCAGAGGGGTAATAAGTATTACTATTACTATCGCTATATCCAAGAATATAACTATTTGAGCCAGAGAGGTTCTTACCTGCTCACGTATGTTTCGCGCGCAGGACCGATCGCGCTCGCTGTGAAGGCGAAAGTGAACTGCGCGCGGCCAATAATGCTTTTAAGGGTAGTCATGGGAACCTAGGCGGGGCGTCGGGCAGCAGCAGGAGGTGAAGTTGGAGTGCACTTAGTGCAATAATTTTGCTGAAAATATAGGGGGGACATGACATCTAAAAGAAAGGGGCCCCTGCCAAATGAGTGGGACAAAATGGTGTGCCACGAATGTTGCGGGGAACAAACACCCTTGCCCACCCCTAAAATCACGTCCATGACTGTGCACTAGCCAGTTTGCAGTATGTATCTTGTTATCTTGTGATTGTGATGTGTTTAAGAAGGACAGCAAGCTTTCATTTTGCCCAAAAATACTCAATCCCTTTTTGGCTCCAAAGCAACAGGGATGATGCCATATTTGACACATACTAGAGTATGCTAGAGATATTGTACTGCCGCCGCCGCGCCTGTCCTCAAAGTGGAGTTAGTATCTAATGATCCCACAAGCTTCAAGGATGCAAAATGTCTGCGTTGTGATAGGTTTGCTTTTCTTCCCATTGTTGACTGACCTATACGGGCAGGGCAGGTCGGCAGAACTACATCCCTGGAGATAGTATGTGGTCTTCCAACACATTTATCTTTACACTACCCTAAGCACCAACCTAAGGGCATCTGTGGTCATATAGGCATGGCCCTGGGCACTGCTCTTGGCATCTTCATCACCTCTCATGTATGTCTCAATTGCTCTACTGTGCTCCACGCTCCTGGTGCTTGGCACAGCTGGCACTGCTATAGTCCTTCTTGCATTCCTGGTATCCAAGGCAGGTGCAGTACGGTTAGCATGTTCTGTCCACTCGAGCCTTGAGCATTAGCAGTTCATAAATCATCCCTGGGGCTTCCAGTATCCATGAGGCCCAGTAGTCTCAGAGCACTTTTGATACACTGAGAATTTACTTATGCGTTCTTGGAGCTGCCCCTGACCTAAACACCTGATCTTGCACATATTCAGAACTGAGCCCTCATTACCTTTTCCTTTTCCACACCATTGTTCCTGCTTGGCCGCCATCATGTCGGGCTTGCCTGGGTATTCCAATTCGAAAATGACTCAATAATTATTAGACCATTCGACCTATGAAGTGGGTGTCAGTTTCCACTTTTGCCTCCACTTTCTCCCCTGCCCCTACCCATGCGGCTGACTCCCACACTGACACAGCCCTCTCCAACCTTCATCTATCTTCAACGCCCTTGATATTCTTTCCCCTGTCACGAGTATATTGATATTGATATTGATGTTTTATTTCTATCGCGCTCATACACAAGTGTTTCAGAGCGCGACAAGGCAAGGGAAGGGGAACAAGGGAGAACAAAAACAACAATCTTACTAGGCCCAGTGACATTGAGAACGTGCAAGTGCAGGGTAGAGGGGGAAGGGGGAGAAGTGCATGGAAGGGGGAACTAAAGGAGAGTGCAGAGCGGGAAGAAAAAAATAATAATAAATAAAAAGGCCACAAACAATGGGAGTGCAGCCAGCAAGTGGCAAGTGCTGGGTTTATGGCAGCAGGCCATGTAGGTCTGAAAGTGCAGGAAGAAAAGGGGAGGGCTGTATGGGTACAGATACAGACCCCAGTGCAGGGGGTGGCCCGGAGGCAGTGCGTGATTGTGGCAAGATGAGCAGGTACCTGGGCCCGGAGGACAGAGGGTGGCCAGGTGCATGGTGCTGAGGGAGAGTAGAATCAACAGGGGAGAGGAGAGGAGAGGAGAAGGCAGAAGCAAAGAGGAAGGTTTTGAGGTGCTTCCGGAACCAGAGATGGTTCTCCTCAAGTTTTAGAGTGGCAGGGAGGCTGTTCCAGAGGGAGGCCCCAGCCAAAGACAGAGATCTACCCCCAGCTCGTTTCTTTGAGAAACGACTGACCCTGAGGGAGTTAGAGGTAGTGGAGCGGAGTGCTAAAGATGGGAGGTATTTGCAGAGGGATAGCTGAAGGTATGTTGGACCCAAGCCCCAGAAAGCCTTGTGGACAATGCAGAGGGTTTTGAATTTAATCCTTGCATCCACTGGGAGCCAATGGAGAGATTTCAGAGCTGGAGAGATATGATCCCACGGCTTGAGGCCAAGGACAAGTCTTGCAGTCCTGTTCTGGATAAGTTGTAAAGGGCGGAGAGTAGAGGCAGGTAGATAAAGAAAGAGGATACATCTGAAACCTGCCTCCATGTGCAATTCTTGGTATGACTCCGACCTGGCCGCTTTGAAACGCAAGTGCGCACATCCTCTTACAAACTGGCATGCCCCCTGCTCCAAAGGAAATACAGACTCTCCATCTTCTCCAAGAAGAGGGTCCATATTCAAGCCAGCGTATCTGCGACATCTAACAGCACGGCCAAACCTTTCAAAATCAGCAAGGAGCTGACCAATCCGACTGCAGTCTCTACCTCTCCTGTACCTTCCCAGTCCCTCTGTATGGCCCTGGCCTCTCATTTCATCACTAAAACCCAAGACATCCTGTCCTAGCTTTTCTCTTCTCCTCATATTTCTCCCCTTACCTCTCTCAGACCCCATCTGGCCCCACTCTTCTCCTCCTCTCCTCCTTTCCTCCCTCCCTATCCTATAACACCTAATGATGTTTCTAGGCTAGTCCAATCTATGAAAGTTTCATTTAAACAGGTGCTCCCCTGCTCCTCCAGAACTATTAAGGACAACATTGTTTCCCTCGCTCCATCCTTGGCAGATTTCTGTAATAATTCCTTTGCCACTGGGTCTTTACCCTCTCTCCTCAAGCACTCCCTTGTGCACCCTCACCTAAAAAGGTCTTCTACTGATCCTTCCAGGCTGGACAACTATCACCCGATCTCTATCGCTCCTTTCCTGAGCAAGCTCCTTGAGAAGTTGGCCATCTCTCAGCTAAATCTTCACAATGAATCTGTTGGTTATCTCCATGATCATCAGTCTGGCTTCAGAGTTGCCCGAGGGATGAACCCTGCTCTACTGAACACCCATGAAAATCTGCTCTCTAACCTTGACTCCAGCTCTCACACTATCCTCATCCTCCTTGACCTTTACTCTGCCTTTGACACGGTCAATCACGCCACCCTGATCAATTGCCTCAGCGTGAACCTTGACATCACAGGTCAGGCTCAGGCGTAGCTGACCTCCTTCTTCTTGGACCGAGACGCCCAGGTCCAACTAGTGTCCTTTCTCTCACCACCTCTCTTTCAACATGCAGTGTTCCCCAGGGCTCTTCTCACCCTGACTCTTCAATGTCTATCTGGCCCCCTTGGTCCAACTGATCTCTATTTTCTCCTCTAACTTTCAGTGCTACACGGATGACACATAGCTCTCTTTCAGGCCACCCTAAGCCTTCCCTCCCTCCTCTGCGGGTCAGATGCTTGTCAAGGCAGTGAGTTGGCCGGTAAATCCCTCTCCTATGGAGGTGGCACCCTCTGGAATGGCTTCCCTCCCCCTCTCAGACTTGAGCCAGCCCACCTAAAGTTTTCAGAAGCTGCTCAAGACCTTCCTTTTCTCCTCTTCCTTCTCTCTCCCTCTCCCCTGCTAATCTAAATATCTGCTCACCCTGACTGGTTGTGTAGTTACCCTCAGAGTCA
This sequence comes from Ambystoma mexicanum, assembly GCF_040938575.1. Taxonomy (NCBI): domain Eukaryota; kingdom Metazoa; phylum Chordata; class Amphibia; order Caudata; family Ambystomatidae; genus Ambystoma; species Ambystoma mexicanum. The sequence goes on along the minus strand of NC_090932.1, from coordinate 794,992,571 downwards.
CCCAAGGTACCATGCCCCCCCTCGACCAATCACCCTGCACTGCCTCCTGCCCTACCCAGCACTCCCGGTCTGTAGTCCTTTGCTCTCCTTGCACTTCCCCCGCACCCTCTCCCCTTCACTTCTCGTTTGCACTTGCATGATCTGGATGTCACAAGGCTTTGTAAGATTGCTTGTCTTGTCATCCCTCTGTCTCCCCATCCTTGTTTTATGGCGCCTAGAAACACTTGTGTAGAGGCGTGCTTTAAATACCAAATCATATCATATCTTAAGTAACTTTCCCCATTTCAACATGGCATCCTATTACTATCGTGTTAGGCTTCCTTTCCAAAACTCATTTGCTCCCTCTGAACATTCCTATTTTTCTGCTGTGATACTTGCCCTGAGGCAGCTATTTCCTGCTTTTGGTTATTGTTGCTCGAATACAACTAGTGTACCTGTTGTTTCCTGACCTCCATAACCTTAACTGTTTAAATAACATAGTTATGTAAACATCTAGCAAATGTCTCTCCTGGAGCTGCACCTTGTTTTTCCAGGGCTGAAATCGGTTCAGCAGTAGCAGGTGTCCAATTATTCCTGCTACACATTGTCTGGGTGTTGTTTTACCACTAGGTTCGTGCATTGAAATGGTCGCTCGAGTTTATGCTCTAGAAAAGAAAGAACCTCCCATCTCAGAATGTCTATTGACATGTTGTGACATCAAGAAGGTGTGCATGAAGAATGGAAAATGGAGCAGTTACACGAGCTAATAGTGGCTGTGTATACCTTGACCAAACGAGTTCAGTCTTTATATTATTTATTTATGTTGACATGTGTTAAGCACACTTATCCTGGAGGCATCTAGGCACTGGTTACAGAACTACTAAGAAGTACAGGATTCGGTTATAGAAGCGTGGTGGTTACAAAGGTTGTTTTAGGGTAAATGTACAGGATTAGGTTACAACAGAAGACAGACGTTAATCAGGTTCTTAGGTTACATTAGGAAGTTGCATACAGTAGGTTGCATGTTACAGTTGCATGTTAGGCAGTCTGCAGGTAGAGGACGTGAGTGACGTCTGAGTAGCTAGTTTCCTTGATTGAAAAGCCACATTTTGATGGGAGGATAGCCCGTCATTAAATCATTAAATAATTTAATTTCTCCTCTGCGGTTAACCATGGTTGCCCATGATGCAGTGTGTGTGGGATCCACAGACCTATATATCACCTGGAGAAAAATGCAAAGAAAATTCCTGGCATCTAACATGACTTCTTGTTTTTTGTATAGTGTAATTCAGATTTAAAAGAAAATGTTTCGATTCGTATTGCAGCCCATCATGCTAAAGTGGTATGCCAAAAATGAATGTCTCTGACAGTGCCCTAACATGGGTCAACCCACTTTTGGCTTTGTTTAGTCCATTAAGGTATAACCGAGGTTTTTGTCAGATATAAACATACGCATGCTCTGCAAGAAGAAAAAGTGTGGTTTACTGTCATTTCATCTAAAACCATTCCATCTAATGCCATTACATCTAAAAAATGTCCATGTAATGCATTTATTTAGCCTTTTTATTTCTTTTTTTTGGGGGGGAAGTCCCCCCAAACTCCTGTTTTTTTACCCTTTAAAATGAACAAAAATGTACCCTTTACCCCCCAACAACATGCATTAGATGGACATTTTTTAGATGGAAACATTTAGATGGAACTGTATTAGATGGAATGGGTTTAGATGAATTGACTAGATACCAAAAGTGCACATCTATCAAGGTTCTAATGACCTACACGACCTATAAAACAATCTATCAATCAAGTTTACTCAGAACATATCCATCAAGCTCAACAGAATCTTAAAATAAAAATAGATCATATGGTAAAATCAAAACCTAAAAGGGAAAAATGTAAAACATGCACACATCCTGTACTACACTTAAAACAATTTAATATAATTTGTTACACTGGAATATAATGTTTCATCTAAGTCGTTTAGGTTCAAATTAATTAAATATCTCGTTGAGTAAAGCTATCATACATTGTAGATTAAATGGAACACATTTCATTCTTAAAAACTTGAATCTGGTCTTAACAAATTTGAATAATAAATGATGGCACCAATTTTTGCATGTAGTCTTGCGGTGAGACAGTATGCGCTGAACTGTGATTGAGTTGATTCTTTTATGTTTTCACTTTTTTTGGCCTATGACTGTGGTAGTTATGTGTGTGGTTTTGCATCACTACTCCACTTGATCCTGAAATTGAGCGGCATTTGGGGTTTCTTTATGTAACAATGGTACATTAAAATGGGTTAATCCTCCTTTTGTTTCTTTTATCTTGTGGACTTTATTAAGATAGTGCCTGTGTGAGACATGTTTTAGCTTTAATCACAATCACTGGAAGTCTAGTATGACCTACTTTTGTTTCGGTTGCGGGCCGACTTGGTGAGACAGTCCTAGTGCAGTGGAATTTTTTGGGTTTCACTTTCTCCACACAGAGCAACAGTGAGGATTGGTAATCATGTTTTTCTTGTTAAATGCTCTGTCTGGGATTAAGATCATGGGCTAGACTTGTAATGTACTTGTTTTTTGCTAAGGCGTATGCAGTTATGACTGGACCTTGTGGTCTTAATTGGCAATATATAGTGCCTCAGCCAACGTCTCCTCTATAACTACTGCTGTTACGGCAGGCCAGGCAAACTTGCAAAAGCATGCTGAACGATGCTCTTCATGTCTTCAGAGCACTCGCTGCTAGCTATGGTTTGTAGTGAGGTGACTTGGATGAATACAAAACATTTGTATTGATATGGTACTGGATGTGACAGAGTCTGCCTTCCGTAGTGTGGAGAATTCGACCATCCGTAGAGTGGGCATGCGCTCGCCTGTGCTTTTTTAAAATGTTTCATTAAATGGAATGATGGTAGACCAACCTCAGGAAAATGTGTGTGGCTAATCCACACACATTTTCCTATGCTCACACCATGACAAAAGCATTGACCCATGTACTCCGGGATGGTCAACGCCTAAAGGCACCATCTGCCCTTGTCATATTTAGTTGGAATTAGACAGCCTAAGGAGTGCACAGTGTCATCTCCAGGAAGGGGAAGGACCAACCTACCCCTGCCATGGTCAGCCTGATTAACTGACAAATGCTCCATGGATACACCCTGCTCTTTTGTTAGGCCCTGCAACTGGTGGCAGTGTTTGACATACCAACAAGGGGTACTTAATACAGACTGGCTACAAAGGATAACAAAGGAAACAGGAAACCCAACAACCTTTCATATGCAATTGTGTCAACCTGAAGCCAGCTCCTGCCCCTCAGTATCGATGACAGTGAACTGTCATGTCTAGGTATGTTGTTTACAGTTGGTCACCCCCCTAGGCAGACCTCATTCATAAGGTATGAGAATGTGGTTTGCAGGAGCCAGAGAGTCTGGTATCACTGTTGCTTTCAGGGAGGACTGCCACTTTAACAAAGACTACACAGGGAGGACCATTACCCATAGAGACTATATGTGACACAACGGACAGGAAAATGTGTGGGACTTAGTAGCACAAGGGAGTGAATCCAGAGCTCTTTCCGTTGAGAGAAGGGTTCTACAATATTAGTTCTGGAGACACTGTGTACCTGTTTTCACCCCTTTACCTTTCCTGTTACAATGCACTGTTGTTATGACCTCTCGCATACAGGAGATTGTTGGTAGGAACCCCAGGATTGGTACATTAGCCTACACCAATCACTGTGTCCCACTTGGCTTTGAAAGAGGGCTGAACCCCTCTTTTGGCAGATCATCTGAAGACTTCACAAGAAGTAAGAAAGAAGTACTCTTCCTTGGAACATGGTTGAAGGTACAGTCTGCCTTACATCTTCCTCCAGTGAAGGAAGGGCATAATATCGAAAGAGAGAAGAAAGATCCCTCCCCTAAACCTCTCCCCTGGAACAGAGGGAGAAATCTCAGAGGACCCTCCGGCTGGTCCAGAACCATTACCCAGCCAGCACACAGCATGCCCTGCTAGGCTCTGCAGCAAGCTTCCTGGATAGGAAGTGCCAGAAGTCTCTGAACCCCCACCTTGAGCCATTCGAGTTCCTCAATCCGCAACCGACTACAACACTGACTGTTGTCAAGCCATAGTCACTTAAAGACATCTGAGATGTCTCAAACATTTCTTCAGAACTGCCAAGCAGCACGGAGATAGTGATTCTTGACCCCGAGCCGCTGCGTAGGCCGGGCTGCAGCCGTTCATCCAGCTCCTCTCGCCAAACCATCTTGCTGTCTGATACCCGCAGCGCCTCAAACTGTCACAAAAGCCTGCAAAGCGCCCTGAAGCCGACTGAAACCTGTTGAGCACCAAGAACATCTACAGCAAAAGGTACATTGTGTTTTTGTGTCCCCATGGTCCTTCTCATGAGGCCCCTAGAGACATTTTAAGACCTTGGGCCTCATTACAACTCAGGCGTTAAGGGTTAACGCCGTCGTTAACCCTTAACGCCTGATTCCGATTTTAACGGCTGCTTCTAGCAGCCGTTAAAATCCATGGCGCTAACCCGCCTTGGTGCTAATTACGCCACCGTAATTTACGGTGGCGTAATTAGCGCCTTCCCCACTCCCATTATGCCCTATGGGGCAAAAATGGGAATGGGAAAGGGTAAAATGGGAAATGGGAATTTACCGCCCCACTCACCTTGGAATGGGGTGGTAAATTCGCCATCCACCATGGTGTAAACATAGTTTACACCATGGTGGTAAAGTTGGCGTACTTACCGCCTGGGTCGTAATGACCCCCCTTGTTTGTACTTTCTGCTGAAGCCAACAAGCCTTAACAAACTGTTGTGTTTATTAACCATACCAACCACCCTCCTGTCAGTATCCAAAGTGCATCCCTTTTTCCTTCATAGAAACTGTCTGTCTCTGCATTACTTTAAAGCGTGGGTTGTAGTAGTAGTGTTATTAGATTGTCTGTTGTGATAATAATAAAGTATATATTTATATACAACCTTCACTGGGCACTCCTTTTATCATTGGGTAATTTTTGTATTTTCGCTGTGTGTCAAATAACCAATGATCCACAACCTTTCGGAGATAAGCCTGCCATTGAGGCAACATTACCAAAATTGGAAAAGGAGGTTTATAATGTGCTTGTTATTTCAATCTGTTCAGATCCTTTCTGATGTATTAGAGGTGTGGGTTGATTAATGGTTTAAAAACTGATATTCACCCCTGGACCACTGGTACCCCGGAGGTTTATTCGTCACACGCAGTCAGCAATAGAAGGCTTAACCATCAAGTTGGTGGTTGTTGATGATGCTAGACAATACTAGTACAATGTTTTTGAGTAAACTGGTGCATAGTCTCATCCTCCCTACTTAATTGGTTTAATCTATGCTGGTGCTGAAAGGGACATCACAATGCAGCAGAAATGTGCAAATGTTGAGAGGAGCCTTACGGGCTTGATTCCTGGAATTATTTGCATGGGAACTAGGGCACTTGCACACCAAACTGCGTGCGACATCCCCTTTGCTGATTCATGGAAACGAATGCACTGGACTTTTCCTGGATTCACGTGGAGTTCGTGCAGGCTCGGCATGTCTCTGCGAGCCGTTGAGCGACTTTGTACGAAACACCACCCAGAGCGTGCGCATGGCTTGCGCAGAGGGCTGGGAAGGGGGCGGAACTCAGAAAATGTGGAACACCATGCGAAAAAGTGGCTGTTACTAGGGACAACCCACAGGCAGTCGCTTGCATGCCCACATTTGCACAAAACAACACATATTCATGGAACCACCTACGCAGCCTCTCGGCATAGAAATGCCCATGGAAATCTCACGTTCATTACACCACCCGAAGGCAGGCATAAGGACACTTGTGCATAAGATATGCACCACAGAGGTGGGTTTGCATGTTGGATTTAGGGATGCATGTACGCAACCGGGGTTCCAATCGAACATAGGGGTTTGCATACTGTAAGGAAGGCATGGTATCTAACAGTAAGACAGACACAAGCAGCCACAGTTTAAGGGTGTTTATTGAACTTCAATTGGGTTTGTAAAAAGCCTATCTAATCCTAAATCTAAAGATGGGAGCAAGCTACGACCATCAAATAATATTAATTCAGCGATAGTGGTGTCTTGTCAAAATAAAAGGGCCTATACTAATAAACCTATTGCCAATCCTTACTTCTAGATACAAATGGTATGGAAAACAATATTATACAAAAGAAAAGTGTTCGAGGGATGATATGTCAGGATAGTTGAGCTGTTCGCCTCCCTTCACCATGTTTTCAGTACGGGACAAAGTGGCATAGTAGAGCTTAGCACATACTCTGACTTTTCTAGCATGAGGATGCAGTCCAAAATCTCAGTATCAGGACCTTTTGTGGCAAAGTCTCTTTGCCATTTAAAGAAAGTCTTGTATTCAGAGGGCCTGATGTGACAAACAAACAAACATTCAAAGTTCCTTTCTCCTCAGGATTCTCATATGCACACCTTCTCTGGTGATTCAGTGTTCACTCTGGGTCCCTGTCTGCTGGGCTCAGACTGACTTTAAGACAACATCGTCAATTGGCCTCCCTCTGACGGGTTCAGCCAAATTTATCTTATTTTCCAAACTTTATTTACTGTATCAAAATCGAAGTCTTTAAACTATCTGCAGGATTTTGCTTTACCCGTCTTAATACACTTCTATTAACAATTCTTTGTTCTCTTCTTAATACAACCCTTTAACTTTCACTTCTGCCACTTCTCAGCTGGATACCTTACAGAAACCTTCGATTGAGCACCCATGCGGTGCTGGACCACTGTGTCAAAGGTATCGTATTTTGCTTTTTGCTTTTCAAAACTCAAACACTCATCAGCAGTTCAACTTTACTTGCGTCTTTTATCACATGCATTTTAACAACATTAATTCCAGCGCTTGCCATACAATGTTGGTAATTGCAACCTTGGCTTCAACGAAGACCGGTCTTGTATCGGTTTCCATAGCTCATAGACTGTGTTGATTTCACTGATGCTGCTTTGCTCTTGGAGTCAAGGATGGTAGCACAGCCGCTGCTGCTTCTCCCCACCTTGATTACTGACGCGGGAGGATCCCGGTATCTCTGACAGGATTTTTCATCCTGGTTTCCTGATCTTATGCTTTCTGGTTTTCTGATCATGAGGGCTCTTGAAAGTAATGGTTCCTTGTTGAAAAGGTCAAGTGAACTTCCCTCCTTTGCTGTCTTTCTTCTCTGGTTCAGCTGCCGCCTCGAAACCACTGGTTCCGGCGTGGGTTTTGCAACTCTCAGACTGTGCTCTCATGCTTCGTCTTTTATCCATGTGGGAAAGCTGAATGGAAGTCAGGTGTAAGTGGTGGTCATAAATTGCCTGACCTCACCTGACCATTGTTTTGGGCCACGACAGGTATACTGCTTGGGTGTTAGTCTGTTTTCTCCCTGAGCGAACTGTCCGTGTAAACGTGTTTGTTCAGGAAAAGGTGGTGGGGCAGAGTTCCTACGTATCCTATCTGATAGGAAGGGGTAAAGCGGTTACAGGAAAGAGAGTGATACTGAGTCTCACATTCCGGTGTCCCACTCCCACTCCCCAAAAGCCCCTCACCCAGGTGATCCTCCCCCACTGGTCCACCCCCAGGTACTGGATCCAAAAGCGATGGCCGTGTTCTGGCCACCTGGATGACAGATCCCCAGGGACTAGTGGGTGAGAAACCTTGTGGTTTCTCACACTCCGCAGAATAGCGGGGTGCAAGAATGGTTTACGGGGTTTTGCACGTAGATATTTTGAGTTTAAACCGAGTTACGAATTTTCATATGCATGTTGTCGGGGTGTCAGCAACAATTAAGGGGGACCCTTGTAGGGTCCCCGAGTTGCAGGCCTGATTGCGGGGGACCCTATGCACTGTTTGAAGGCTGCATGTATTTGTGCCCGGAGAGCATGCAAAGGTAGCTGTTCTGGCTGTTTGTACTTTGCGTGGGGGTGTGTCGGGGAGTTCCAGGCGCGACTTCTGAATATGGTTACTTTGCGCAGTAAATTCCATGAATACATGGGGCATACATTCTTTTATTCTGCATGCAGGCTCACGCAATGACCTTCTCGGCACATGGCCCTTGCAGGATTTCTGCTCACAATTCTATGAATCGGCCCCTTGGTGCACAAGTAGGAATGCTAATTATCCGAGGAGAGTTGTTGTAAACAAATGATTTTCATGTAACATTCCTTTGCCTAGCCCAGCTGCCATGAACTTCAAGGAAAGGGGAATAAGCTTAAATGACTATTATAGGAAGACCTGATCTTGCCATGCTGTTTCCTTTAATGACAATGTCTTGCAGAGGTGTGCATACCATTGCTTTAGTGTTATGCGCCTGGTTGGGGGGGAGATGGGGGCTTGGCCAGTAAAGAACCACTAGCTTGATCCATTCATTTAAAAAAAATAAGATGGTCATCATGCAACAAAGAAAAAGGCAGAAGTCCATTTGCAATGTTGATGGCAGCCAGAGCAGGCGGCAAGGGACCGAGCGTGCATGGGAGGATAAGTGGTTAGAGGGTGTGAGTGTGGGAGAAGAGAATGGGGTGGGCTGGGATGAAGCATGCCAGAAAGAAATTGAGGCACAGGGAGTGGCATTGGATACTGGATGGAAACACAGGAGTATATCAATGATGTACGTCACTTTCCCTGCTTCCTGATAGAATCGCGCCGCTCACCAAGGTGCTGCGTTTGATGCCATTATCTGCAAAAGGTATGAATAGACATTTCATTGCAGTACCTTAGAATAACATGGCATTTATTTGCAAACGAGAGCAACACATGAGGATGGTTTCAATACTTGAGCTTTGTACGGCTATTAAGTTACAAATATCTGGGATTTTATAGCAACACTTTACAATGAGGTCCGTACTCAGGTGTTTCCTGGCATAATCCAGTAAAAGGTGGGAGTATCTCTGCATATGATGGAACCTCTTGCAGCGGTTAGAGTACCTGATTGACACCCCTTAATAGTCGCTGGAGGTTTCTCTCGCAGGTCTTCTCTTTCTGAACACCATGGCTGAAACTATTGGAGGATGTGGTGCAAAGGTACCAAGCCTGCATCAGTGAATCTCAGTTTATCATTAATGTGAGCTGTGTCAGGGTCAATATGGGAAACTCTATCCATGCATTCATGGAGTCCCCCAGTGGATGGAGGAGAGAGTGTTGCAGCTCAGTTCCTCTAACGTCCAGGTGATCGTGTTTGGGTCAAAAAGAAGGGATCCAACCAATACTGTTTCACCCTTTCACCAACAACTTGGAGAAATCAGACTCACTGTAGAATAAGGCAAGAATGCAAGAGTTCCACTCGATAAAAATATTTCTATGAAAGCAAAACTAAAGAATGCCATTAGAAGTGTTTATTTCCAGCTCCTATAAACAACTCTAGGTGAACAACAGGAGTAGCTCACGTGGGTAGCTCACGTGGCGGCCTCAGTCACATTTGATTGGGAGTTTGCAATTTGATCATAATGCAGCTGTGAGGCTCATTCGGTGTCTAAAGGGAAGCAAACATGTGACAGCGTCTCACAGGGTTGGGCACTTGTTGTCAGCAGCTGATGGATTTGTATTCAGTATAGTTTATCTGAGGCTTAAAGTCAGCCAACCTAGACTTGCTGTGTATACCAAGCTTCCAAGAAGCTGCATTTGGGAAAGTAAGCTTTGAGGCCATAGCAAGCTCCACAAGGCTACTCCTCATAGATAAAAAAAAACCTTGAGAATGTTCACAAAGCCCTTAAGCAGAAACAGGGCTGATCCATGCTCCCAAAGGGTTTAGTGCATGAGGTTGTGCAATACAAGTTTTCCTCACTTGCTCATCTACTCACTCACCCACTCGCTCACCCTGCTAGCATGCTGTTAATACCTGTGCGTATCCTGACATGACCTAGAAATGATAGTGTACTTAAGCAAATTATAACAATACCCCGAAATTGTCTAAATACCTATCCACTACAAGACATTGGTTTGCAAACAATGTGAGTATCTGTGCAAATGCTTTTTGATTGCAGTAAATGTCAGGGGTGTGCGTGTTTGTGTATACAGAGGAAGTACCTGCAATTAGATTGAAGAGCTGCTTGGCATTTGATGTTTTAGGATACCATGAGCTCTAGAGGGAGCATGTTTCTTTTGATGTGAGTGGGTTTTTCGGCATTCTACTTGACGATTAAGGATTTGAGATGGTGAAGCAATGTTCTCCTGTTATATTTTGGATGCAGGTGAATATGAAAATGTGAAGTACCCAAGAAACTTTGTGTTGGCATGTTTGATGGATTATGTTGTGTGTTGGTCTATTATTTCCTCCACGAAGGTTTTATTGGGGTGTGGAGGGAAGGAGAGCATGGACGTTGTCGCAGGGTATACGTTTTTTAGAGTTGATGTTTGCCATTTTCTGTGGGGTACAGGTCCATCAGGTTCTGGGGATGACCGCCAGGCCTCTTTCCAGCTTTCATGGCCTGCCATGAAATTCTAGGTGCAGCTTATCAGAAGAAGGACACTGACGATGCGTACAGAGGTGATGGAGAGGCAGGATCCTTTGATGAATATAATGTTGAGATTGAGTGCGGTGATGAGTTGAAGATGGCAGTGGCTTGTTGACCCACATAATCTGTATTAATGAGCATAACGTTTCAAGTGAATATAATATGTTTGTGATGATGAGTAGGATGTGAATGAATGTGTGAGAGTTGGGGAAGTAAAGGGTGTGTATGAGGTTTAAAGGATTGCAGGTTTGCATGCATGGATACAGGTGGAGATGGGAAATGGCGCGTGTTTTGGGTGGCACATCTTATGGGCTTACCTTGGTGGAGTAGAGTAGAGGTGAGCTACTTTCAGGACCAAACCGAAGTCATCCATGTCTCTCACCATTTACTGATGGATACCTGGGTGAAAGATGTCATGCGATTTAGATGATAAGCAGCTTGGTGAGGGTTGCCAGATTGGTCTATTTCACACACAATTGGGCTACTCAACAAGAATGTGTGCAGGAGATTAGGTGGAGTGTGCCTGTTGTTTTTTCTGTGGGTATTTTGGGCTAAATGGCATGGCGGTCCTTTGAAAATAAAATGTTTGCTGATATATGTCAACATGTCCATTCATTATTACAACAATGAACTCTAAAGAATGTTGAGAACCCTAGCATACCCAGCTTAACAAAACACAAACATTCACCTCACCAGGAGGAATCATGGCACTGAAACAGTGCATACAGAATGACCAAAACCAAGGACGTTAAGACAGAAGACCCCTCTGCCCCCACCCGAGCCCATCATAAGGCTTCCTACTTCAAGCAGGAAACAAAAAAAAGTCTTCAATTACAGATGTCCAATGAATGATCAGGGTGATGTGCAGGTAAGGGTGGCCAGCGTAGAGGGGGAGTGTGCCTAACCTCACCATACCTGCTGTTCTTTGCCGGGTGATTAGGCAGACTACCCTGCAGGCAATTGTATGCAATGGGTTCTGTTGAGCCCTACAGACACATACAAGGAGGTGAGGAAATCATCACATATCAGTAGAACTTCACATACTCTTACATACACGCAACTGCCACGTCGGCTGCACACATAGGCGGTGCACACATGCACCATATGACCCTTTCCCTCTCTACTGACTTCCGAGGGCGTTCAACCTACCAGCGCTTTAAGATCATACAAATGATACATAATGCGCTATATAATTGCCAAGTAACATGACATAACATAACATAACATTCCTCAGTCCATTCGGGAGATACTATTCCAGGGCTGGATTTAACTTTGTTTTCTATTTTCATTAATATTTCTATTTTCTGTACATAACAACGTTTTTTAATCTTAAGTAATGTGTTCTCTTAATAACAAGTCCATTACTAACTACCCTACAAATGACATATAGTGACACATAGTTGCAATCTTGAGATTAAAACTATTATATGAAAGGTCCTGAATCTTACGCAAGGTCATATTTTACAGGTGCCAGTGGTAAGTCAATTCGAGCAGACCTGGTTCTCTGTATGTGCTCTTGCTCTGAAAAGAAGAATTTAGAATTTAGCGAGAATGAACTCAATTTGCTCATAATTGCTGCACAATGAGATGGGAGAACAGCTAATTGTACGTGTTCCAGTGTGCGCTGCGGTGTGATTAGCCACAGTTCATTGGGTCTCTTAAAGGTAACCTTTTTGACTACACAGACACACTCATCCATGATATCATCCAAACCTCTGGTGGCTTTCATAGCCTCCTTATGTGCACCAAGGGGGCATTATTCCACTTATAATATATAGAGAACTGGTACATCTCAGTAATTGGTCGCACTAGAATTCCTTGTAAAATGTAATTTATAAAGATGACATTGGCATTTTACTAGATTGGAATGCGGTCCTGCAAAATTATAAATCAGATTTTTAGATTGTAAAAGTTAGAATGTCAGCTTTACGAGATTAGAACACTGGGTAGGATTTTCCAAGGTTACCAAGGTAACCAGACGGTCTGAATAGTCAGGAAAAGTTGTTTCTTCTGAGTTGTTGAAGATGCGTTTGTGTAGAAAACTCTCGTCAAGTGGAGCTTAGCGCCTTTTTTTTGTTTGTGCTTTTTTATATAGTGGTGTAAAAAAAGCAGTCGTCTTTCAGGGGTGGTGGGCAGCGGGAGCACGTATTGTAGGGTGTAACCTTGTGAGCAGATTGGACGCTCCCCAATATGTTTGTTTCTCCCTGAATGGATTAACCGCCTATTTTGCGAGTCCGAAACAAAGAATCTGGATAGTTTGCCGGGCAACAACAGCGTCATGTGTGGTAGTTTCACCAGGCGACCCTTGCTAATTATCAGAGCCCTACAAGCTGTACATAATGCATATATTCACCTTAATTCGTTTGAAGTATATATCATGGCACATTGCCTCCCCCAGAGCAAGAACTGCTGCATTTCACTGAATACATTTACTAATTGATATGTTTGCAATGCACTATGTCACACTCCACTCCACCAATCACTCACCACTCTCATCACACATGTCACCCATTGACTCATTGGCCCTCATTCCGAGGTTGGTGCTAGTCATGGCGCTATTAGCGCCATGACTAGCACCAATACTGGCACCGCCACCGACTTGGTGGTATGGGGACTTAATGGTCTATTCCGACCACTGAGGGATTGGTAAGTCCCCATCTGAAAAGCCATTCCCCATTCCCATTCGAGCCCCCATAGGGCTCAATGGGAAGGGGGAAGGCGGCAATTATTGACCCCGGTATCCCTTTGCGGGTACCGTCCGTAACGCCTGCTAAAACCAGGCGGTAAGGAAGGTCCCGCAAAGGGACCTCGGAATAGGGCGCAAAGGGATTACCGACACCGGTGTCATTACCGGTGCCCGGTATCCCTTTGTGCCCAGCTTGTAATAAGGGCCATTGAATTCCCTGACACTTTCCCACCGTTAGGTGGGTGCAGGAGACTCTTGATGAGGTTGCAGCAGTGATGGAGTGCCTTTGAGAGAGTGTGTGTTATGTAACTCATTTACTTTAGCCATCATCCCATTCTCGTCACTGATCGTTATCTGCTGATTTTAGTACTTCAAATCATGCAAACATGTGCACAGTGATAACCAGCTGAATGCAAAAATTAAAAAACCTCCATGTCCTGCAAATGCTCCACCTAAGGATCCAGAATCAGCTCTCCAGAAGTAGCACACACATGCTTAACACATGTCATCGGTTGGCTTACATCTGATTGTACATACTGCCATTCTTGCATGCCTAACACATTGGCTGCCATTGTCTTCATTAGGTTTTATGCAGATGGCATCCACCTGAAGAAGGTCTCCAAAAACCATTCACTCCATAAGAGGCCTGGTTACAGGACATTTACTCTGGAACACGTTCAGTTGTGCATGGTATTAGCCCTAAAGAAAAACTCCCCAAGTGCAGAGTGTTATTCTTTTAATAAATTTTTCTCTGAGGTAAATGTCCTTTTGGTAATACTGTTACCTAGTACAACTATGGAAAATATTGATTAGGTACAAAAATGCAATGAAAGGAAATGTGTGATGCATTGTAGCAATTTTAGCCCAAATGACAATACTGTGCAAAATTGCACTTGCCTGCAAGCAGCACATTATTAATTTGGGCACAGGTCATTCACTTGTGGGTGGCAACGGGTCATGGCTTTTTGTGAATTTTGCTCCACTTGATTCGTCACTATTCCAGTACGTTTGCACATGTGCTATCCCATTAAAACCAGTGCAAATATTTGCACCACCGTTAACTGCGTACACCTAATGCGATTGCACATCTGAAAATAGCAACCAAAAAAAGGAAAAAAGCGCTGAGCTCCCTTCTACAATTTCACCATTGTATTTGCAGTGTGCATGTGGCAGAAGCTGGCATTGTTTCTGTTCTTAACATGCATCGTGTGACTGCGCTAATACATCCAGCTCCAGTTTTAATGCCTGAATTACAACATATTATATGAATGTTTGTCGACAATGACATTAGTTGCGAAGATGTTAATGTTACTGGGATTAATACCACGCTCTACTGCCGTTACCATTGTAGTCTAGCCCTCTAGTGACCTGAAAGAGAGGGGGCAGGGTTAGGTTACTGGAGAGAGAAGCAAGTGCAAAATCGATTTGCTGTTGTATTGATGCATGCAGAACGAAAATGCCCTGCGCCCTGGGCTTGAGTACATTGCTAGGTGTTTTGTGTCAAGAGCATAGAGGCATTTGGGTGTGACGGGGGGGGGGGGGGCTTCTGTGCTTGTCTTTGAGGATATATTGGCCTGGGTTGTGGCATAGAAGTTGGATTTAGAGGGGTTGTGTTTTCATGTTTGAAGTCTATCGAGAGGGGTGTGCAATTGGTTGGTATGTGTACTGTGCATGGAGACATATCATTTGAGTATGGTGTTGTCGTGGTTTATTATGCGGCCAAAAGCAAGTCAGGGATCTCCTTCCCCTACAATGAATGTGGTGCACAATAAAAACGCTTTTGTTTCTGTCATTCTGGCCTCCAACCCGTCTCGCACACAACCTCAAGAAATGCCCTGTGCAACAATGGATTGGGAACCAGGCCGGTGAGTATTAAAAAGATGTTTATTTATTTATTTAAGCAAATTAGAAACAACAGATGACAGCAGCCACCAATGTTGTGGCAACACAAAGACACAATATCCTTTTTAGTAGAGTATCAATATAGAGATGACACCAGACGATGTAGTTACAACAGCTACATTTTACATCCCCCCAATACAAGCATATAACTGTTCAAATCACACCAGGGAAACTAATGCACATAGAATTATACTTTGGTCCTAGCATCCCTCAATGCTAGGACCAAAGTTTGGTAACAGAACAGAAAGGGGAAATTAGGGGCTTTAGGTTTGGTAACAGAACAGAAAGGGGAAATTGATTGGGGGATGTTTAGCACAAGGGCAACGTGAGAAAGAAAATGCAAATGGAAATTTGTTTTCTAAGAGCACAATGGACACAGTGACAATTTCGTTTTCACACCCTGCGCACACACGTGGAAGCAGGGCTTTTGGGAATTTATTCTTTTTGGCAACTCTTAATGACTATACTGGCTCACAATACACTGGGAAAAGATTGTTGTTTTCAAAAGCCAACAATACAGATCCCGTGAATTAAATGAGGGAATTAATGGATTTACTTTGATATATATGCTAAGGATCTACAGAGGCAAATGGGGAATTTTCAAGGGAACAATAACTAAAATACACAGGCAAACAGATGATGGGATTTTTCAATGAGGACATTTCTAAGGCAATGCTGAAAGAATACAGGGCTCATGCAATCTTTGGCTTGTGGTATTTCTACTTACAGGAGAGGTCTGAACTGGACATCAGATATTGTCAGGGCACCTCTGTCACGACCCTGGCCTAAAACCCCCTCTGGCAAACCCATTGGCCAGGTGGAGCCAGGACTCGGGCCTCTAGAGCCTGGCATCCTCTTCAAAAGCCCTCATGGGGCCAGTCCTGGCGCCTATGGCGCTAGGCTCATACACCATGAAAAAACAATGTGCTTGGGAACTGCTTTATTGTATTGTCAGCTAACATGGAGGCATCCACATAGCTTGGTTCCTAAGAACCAAGCTATGTGGTCTAGTGTTTTGGGTGTGGTAGCCTAGGGACTACTTTTCCTGGACTATTTTGTTGGGGATTTTTAAACCACACCCGAGCACGACAACACGCTTCGCGTTACTTTGCAGCTTGCAACGTGACACTTCCCGTGTCCAGCTATTCCCTCGAACCTCGGAGGAGCAGAACCTGCAAGGAGACAAAAGGAACATCATTAGCAGCAGCATCTTACCTGCAGTCTTCATCTTTAAACACTCGCAGCTACTGAGAACAGCTTCCTCGAATCTGCACGCCTCCTGGACAGAACGACCTGAAAGAGGAAGATAGAGGCAACATTAAAGAAAACAGTAGAGACATTTACAAATTACGAACCGCTCAAAAGGCTTACCTGGCTGGTCGCCTCTTGGCTGGCACCACTCCGGACATTCCAGTCACGCTGAAGAACACCGCGACCTACGAGGAAGGAAAACACAGGTTAGCAAATGCAAGACTTCGCAGCGCTGCGCACAGCGCTAACTTACCGCATCATAGCGCTCTTAATGCGCCAACATTTACCAGCGGGGCTCAACCAAGTCAGTGCGCCGCGCTGAAGCTCTGCATACCTAAGGGAGAAAAAAAGAGACATTTTGAACAAAGAAAGGCATGCGGGATAGCAACAAAACTAAAGAACAGCAATAAGACCTACCTGAACAATATCAAACGGGCCGGCGTCAGTGACATAACTGGACTGCACTCGCCCATGGAAGACAACGCGCCCCTGCAAAGAAAGCAGGACAGAGAGCATGCCTAATTCTACCACAAGATGAGGAGAGGGCGCCTGAGGGACTGAAATCATAAGGGGGTGGAGGGAGGATACTTACCCCAGTCGGTCAGTCTTGAACACAGTCCTCCTGTATTATCAGGCAGAACCTTCCCCGCAGACCACATCAGGGCAAAGCTGAGAAGCATACCAGCGAGTAACCCGGCTGGGTGGCATCCCTGTGGATACCAGGTGAGGGTAACAACCACTGCTGGGACAGCCAAAGGGGTCAGTCAAGGGTCTCCAATCTTTCCTTCCAACAGGCCCCAAGCAGTGTCTACATCTCTATGTCTCCACTCCAAGATTAGGCCTCCCACTGCTGGGATGTTTCTTCAGATTTTGGCAGAAGATCACCTCAGGGAATTACTGGGAAAAGTCCTGCTCTGAGGCAAGTTGGCTTAGGTATAGGGCAGATGACATGACAATGTGTCACGATTCTCGCGGAAGGGATTGGCTAATGCTCCCTACCCCACTCCCACCCATATGCTGATAGGACAACGGAATGGGGGAGTTCTTTGGACTGGCTAGGGGAGGACAGATCTTCATCATCTCCCTTTGACAGGTGGGCTCAGTCATGTTGTTGCACTTAAAATCTCACTACCTGCAAGTACCCTTAACTTCCAAAATTTTACATGTATGAATACAATTAAATCTCAATGTGAGTCAAATGACACTAATCAGAAGTCTGTAGGTCATTCCTGTGCAGAGCTACAGTTTTTCTTCATTTACTCCGGAGTCGTATCAGTGAAAAATATGCCATTTTGCAGGCATCAAATTAATGATTACCGGCATGCTTTTACACATTTTCACATCTCTGAGAATCACGAGAAGGCCCAATTCACATTTTCATTTATATCTTGAGTCGTGTTTATCCCACCAAAATCATTTTTATATGGTGAAAAGAGGTTAACGTTCACCTTTAATAATAGTTTAAAATGTCTAGTTTGCAAAGTATGCTGTCCAATCTACACAATAAAATGCATTTCTCCCCTTTCAAACAATGAGTAGCTTCACCACTCATTTGCTCAGAACTCCCACTTTTTTTTTTAAAGTTTCAATTCTGCTCAGTTCCAGCATATGATGCACACAGAGGGATCTGTGTTTACATTAGCTCAGCCATTCAAGGGCTAATGACCACTAATGCACTTTTTATGGGTTTGTGTGACATGCAGGTCATAAATGCTGGAGAACAGACCTGTCTTTATTTGATCCACCACGTAAATTTGATCTCAAAGCATCTTATTCCTTGTATTTTTAAGGAAAGGCATTGATGTTTGAAGTTACGGGCCAGGGCTATGTCTCCAGGACCACCAAGGGAAATAATGCAGTTTCACATCTTGAAGAAATGTCAAGCAGCACAAGGCCTTTCAAACTCAGCTGCAAATTGCCTTTTTACTCACATTTTACTTTTAAATAATCTCTTTAGGAGGCACACAGTTTCAGCATATATAGGTGTCCTACAAAGTTGTCCCTTGCATACAACTGTTAAATGAGAGCATCATAATCACCCTTTTAGTGGTTTTGGTGAACATTTTTATTTGCAGATTGTCTCTTCGGAGGAAAAACAAAATGGCATTTTATTTATTTCACCCATGAAATGAACTCCATTTTACTGCAGCTGCTTGAACCCAGTTCAGCATCCCATTATAGATTCTGTGCACTGTTGTTTCATATGTGATGGGCTTGTGATGGACAGCAACCAAGTTCACATTTTGAAAGTATTGTGAACATTTACGGCAGCTTGAAAACAATTCTGGAATTGTCATTTAAGATTCTGGGCACTGCTGTTCTTGGGAATGTCATTGCAGCTCTCCAAGAATTTGTCAAACACTGCCACAAGTCATTCCTTTATTCAAGTCAGTTTGCATCTTTTTGTATCTGGAAGTTTTTAGGCCTAATTTCTCTCCTTGTTACTTTGGTTCCATGGGCCTTATGTTGGACATCATGTGTGTAAAGGCCTGGAAATTCGGTGAGTCCTCATAACTGACTCTGGCCTCTTTATTTCTTACATCCAGCGGCTATTTCACCCCACAGTATTGGAGCGAGTAGTCAGAGACTGTGATGGACAGGTTGGTGTGGGACACATTCACTTGTTAAAGCATATAAAGCACATCATAGCATGGAACAGCAAGGCATGATACATGAATAAGTCATTTCAAAGCCTTAGAAATCATCCCAACACACATATGATATAAATGAATAATTTACAAATTAAATAAATAAATAAAAGTTTCAACAATGAAAAACAACCCAGTGTTATCCCTATGCTCCCACCACTGGCCTATGCAGACATCTCCCCTTCCACCTTTCCACTTTCTCACATTGCCACTGTCAAACTCTCTCTCCCCCCCCCAAACCTCCGAACCACTTTTGTCTTTCTCTCCCTCTGTATTTCTCTCTGGATACGTTGTACCCCATGTGCAACAATGATCTTGGAATTGGAGAAGGAGGGAAGGAGACAGTCTGGTGATTGCACTCATAACCATAACATATCTAACTCTATCTTCTTTGGTCTTTAGCTTCTTAAAATGTTCTGTTTTTCTCTGCTGATGTAACTTCTACTCATTTATACCAACTTGATTTTACTGTTTATTTTTGATTCTTTTATTGTTCAGCGGCTTTGGCGAAAGCCACTTTATAAATTTAATAAATACAAATTCAATACAAATACAATCTAAGGTTTCAGAGAAAGGGCTGCCTAAGAAATTAATACCCCACACACCCATTTCACATTTCTTGGTATGTTGGTTGATGGGCTCAAAGCTATTTCAAACCTCACTAAAATGTGCTCAGGGTCTGTGCTCAGTGCCCATCTTGGACATTTGCCCATCAGGACATAATCCTTATTAAGAGTTTGGCAGTGTGGCCAAAAATAGTGGTAATGCAGTGTTAAGGAATTTACCAATGAATTACCACCATATTACCACACCACCGAACGATGGGTTGGAGGTAAGGTGGAGGAGAAACCTCCAGGAGAATACTGGTAGTAATTCCTTTGCCTTACTGTTCAAAAACGGCTAAATCGGCAGATTTACAGCTGGTGGCACCGAAATCCCCATGGATTCCTTTGGACTTCAATAAATGGGGACTAACACTGCCTACCACCACTTGTAATGCAGCGGTAATTCCACCAGACCAAGTGGCAGTAACAGTAAATCCATTTGGTGGTATTTTGCGGGTTTTACCGTTGAAATACCACAAGACTTGTAATGAGGCCGATCTGTGACAGAGATTTTGTTTGTAAGCCACTTGTCAGGCAATTGTCACAGGGACCAGAATCCCCGCTCCCTGCACCAAGAAGTCTATTTTGGTATCTCTCATAAGGCTCTAATTCCTCACAGCTTACCTTACCCTGCATACAGTCAAAGACAAAAAAGAAATTGCACCCGCACACCACCCTTAGCCTAGTATTTCCGAAGCTCCAGGACTTTGGCTCCAGAATGATGCTTAAACTATGCAAGGGGCTTTTCACAAGGGGTTGAGGAGCCAGAAAGATTAAAAGAAAGAATGCAGATTCTGCAAAGTGCTGCAAGAATCTAGGTGCACCATCTCTGGGCTTAACGGGGGAGCTGCAACTGATGAAAGTTGCACAAAAGTATTCTCTGCTGACAGTGTAAGAAGGGACATTTGGGTGGGGGAGATAGTATGTGCAGTTCATCCAATAACACTGCAATCTCAAATTTGCAGTATATCCGGCCCCTTACCAGGTAGTGATCTCTCCCATAGCCGATTGGAAAGCTTCATACACAAGCTAAATAATGAACCATGGCAAAAGCAGGTATGCAGCATTTCATTTTAGTGGCTTTTCTTCCAGAGATAGGGAGGGGATGACAGGGTTTATCATATGCATAAGTGAGACTGGGCCCACAGGTTATCTTCCTTACCCCCTGTGCTCTGAAATATTGTGTTGTAATGTATTTCCCTCCCCTGTGGGCGCTTTGAAACAGTATTTTCTCATTAAGCGCCTAAAAAGAAAACAATAAATAAACAAATAAATACATTTCGGTTGATTTCTATGATTAGTCAAAAATTATGTTTCTGCAGTTTTTAACCCGATTTGAAAGTCTACAAAAAGACATATGTTTTGGCCATGTGAGCTCCTTTTGATTGCCTGCTCATTTTCTGCCTTCTTGTGACACATACGTCCTTCATGGGCCCCAGCTTTGTCCATGCCTGCCTATTTCTGGTTCATCCCGTCTGTATATGTCCTCAGGGACGTCATTTAGGGGTCGCCAGAGGTCGCAACTGCGAGCCCTGATGTCTCCCTTGCTACACCTGTGGTCTCCCTTGCTACCCCTAAAAAATAAAAATAAATCTTTCTTTTAACATTATTTTTTATGCAAGCTCCTGGCATGTGGCCAGCACCATGTGGCTCTTTGCTTCTGGAGTGTTTAGGCCACTTAAAAAAATAAAAAAGAACAGGGGTTCCACAAGTCTAACACTTTCAGCAGTGACCCTAAATAACAAAGAATATGAATACCAAAAAATGTGTCTTTCTGGAATTCTATACAATAATTGCTAGACTCATTAAAGGTTTATTTCATGCACACTTCAGGGGTGAGTAACTGATTTAGTCTGTTCTTAACCACCTGAACTCAGCCTTTCATCCTTCTGAGGCCGATAAATGAGTACCAACACAGGTTGGGTGATATTTTATGTATATTTGTTCTATACAAAGCGTTGAAGCTCAAGTGCTAAATAATAACACATCATCATCATTTGGCCATGGACGTCTGCTTGCATTCACAGTAATTTGGTAATATGGGTCTATACACACTGATCTTAATGATACATATGCCGATCCATTCTTGTATGAAATCTATATCACATTGTAGTGATATCGTAGCCATCTTTTTCGTAGTGTACTTAGGAACAATGCTATACGACACCACTTCCTGTTTTGTCAAGGGTTGAAAGGTCCTGTTACATCGCTTCCCGCGATATCACTTCAGGGTGGGGACGAATGACATCACTTTGTG
Source organism: Ambystoma mexicanum (assembly GCF_040938575.1). Classification (NCBI taxonomy): domain Eukaryota; kingdom Metazoa; phylum Chordata; class Amphibia; order Caudata; family Ambystomatidae; genus Ambystoma; species Ambystoma mexicanum. Next base: position 794,970,764 of record NC_090932.1, on the reverse strand, counting down.
TGATGTCATCAGAGGTCAAGGGTCATGTGATGTCACTTCTGCTACCTCTGGAATTTTGGTGAAATGACGTCCCTGCATGTCCTGTCTTCTCTTGATGCAAAGGCCATGCTTGTTATCTAGATTTACCCTGTTTCTTCAGTGCTATTTCTCTTTTTGGTCTGCACATGTTCTGCCTCCTTGTGACATGCTGGCACTTGATGGTCTACAGTTTGTACAATTTATTAGGATAGCTTTGCTGTCTTTAGCCAGACAATGTAAGCTATATAATGTGCAACTAATGGCATAGATCTTCTGTCTAAAGCCTTGCCCATTCATGTGCAGTATGTGCAATTTAAGGGATGTCTCTGCTGTCTACACTTTAATGTGCAGATTGTGTAATTGAGGAATTATCTCTGCTCTATGAAGCCTGACCGTTTGAAGTGCAGTGTGTGCAATTTAGAGGATTGGCTCTGCTGGATAATTACAAAACCTCTAAGGTCCAGATCTGCTTCCAGAGTCTTGAGCCTGACCCTAGAAGGTGCAGTGTGAGCAACGTATGTGATTGATTGATTGATTGATTGATTGATTGATTGATTGATTGATTGATTGATTGATAGGTTATTTATAATGTGCCTATACATGAGTGTTTCAAGGCACAACCAGGCAGGGAGGGGAAAAAAGGGGAGAACAAGACAAACAATCTTACTAGGCCTAGTATCATTTAGACTGTGTAAGTGTGCAGACAAGAATTGCAGGGGAGAGGAAGCGGGAAAAGTGCACCCAGTGCAACAGTGCAAGGAAGGCACGGCCTCCAAGGGGAACACTCCCCGGAATTGCAAGGAAGGCCAGGTGGCGGTGCAGAAGGGCCCGAAGGCAAGTGCTAGGGACTGGGTGGGGGGCAGGTGTCCTATATGACTCAGAGGAGCACCAGGCAGCCAGTCAACATAACTGACCAGGAGGAAGGGAAGGATAGCAGAGGGAAGGCAGAGAGGGAAGGAGGAGGGAAAAGATTAGCAGTGGAGAGGCAGAGAGAAGGAAGAGGAGAAATGGAAGGTCTCTAGGAGCTTCCAGAATTTAAGGTCCGTCTCAAAGCAGAGAGTGGCAGAGAGGCCATTCCAGAGGGAGGCACCTGCAGAGGAAAGAATTCTACCGCCGAGTCTCTGCTTGGAGGAGTGACTCACCCGCAGAGAATTGGAAGTAGACGAGAGGAGGGCTCTGGAAGGAAGGTACTTAGGAAGAGAGTGTTGGAGATAGTATAGGCCCGACCCCATAAAGCCGTGTGGACGATGCAGAGGATCTTGAACTTGATCCTTGCAGCCACCGTGAGCCAGTGAAGGGATTTCAGATGTGGCCCCTGGGCTTGAGGTCAAGGATACATCGCGTGGTCCTGTTTTGGATGAATTGCAAAGGGCGGAGGGTAGATTTAGGTAGATTGAGAAAGTGGCTGTTGCAATACTCAAACCTAAAGATAACCAGGTTCTTTAGAGACAATTAGCTACCGGGGGAAGGTGAGAAAAAGGTAGAATATCTCTGAGGATGTGCAGTTGGAAATGTGACTTTTTGGAGATGTTTGTGATGTGTGTAGAGAAGGAGAGAGTGTAGTCAAAGATGGCCCGAGGTATTTTGCGGCACAAGAGCGTGAGGGCACAGGGCCAAGGCCAGAGTGAAAGGGGAAATGCGGGAGCAGGTATCCCAGTGAGACGGATCTCCGTCTTACTGGCATTAAGTCAGAGATCATAGGAGGGGCACCATGCCTGAATAGCAGAAAGACAGTCAGAGATGAGCAAGGAGGAGGCCGAGGGTAGCCTGAAAGAGAGCTGCATGCCATCTGCATAACACTGAAAGTTAGAAGAAAAGGTAGAGATCAGGCGGGCCAATGTGGCCAGACAGACATTGAAGAACCAGGGCGAGAGGATAAATCCCTGAGGAACACCACATGTTGAGAGTGTGATGGAGGAGAGGAAGGACCCAAGATCAACCTGGGAAGGTCACTCATTTGTCCAAAGTCTGGCATTATAGGATGCAATATGTTCAATTTAGGGATTTAGCTCTGACCATCTAAGGTGCAGTATGTGCATTTTCACAGGCTAGCTCTACTATGAAAAGCCTGACCAGGTCTGGTACAGTATGTGCAATTTAGGGGATTGTCTGCAGCCTCCCTGACCCTCTTATATGTAGCATGTGTAATTTAGGAAGGAAGTGCCTCATTAATGGATGCTTTTTGATGCACTGTCACAACCGTTATTTGCAATTTGCATCCTAGTGTTGCCGACATTCCCTACATTTTTTACTAATGTTGTTTGGCCTTTAACAAAAGATAAATATGAAAAAACACATTACAACATTCATTACATAATAATCAACATTACAGAAAAGAAAAAATGTTATCTGCTTACAGTACCATTCATTCTTTAAAAACTCTTAAACAGATACATCCTTTTAAAAAGAATTCAATCCATAATACCACAAATTAAAACATATAAGACTCATGGCGTGGTCCAATACAAAGAAGTTAAAAAGTGCTACCATTAATACCGTTGTTTAGCTACAGACAGTTTAAGAACCATACTGCAGCCAGCACGTTGACATGGTTCTACCAGCCAAACACTCATTCCACAAATTCTCTCTGCCATCAGAGGTTTGGAAGTTACTACGTTTTCTAAAATAGAGTGTATGCTTTCCTGTTAATACAGGACACATAATTAACAAATGTTTTAGATCCTCCTCCGAGTCAGGTAGACCACAATATCGGCAATTAGGAGATTCTGGTGGACTGTAATCATATCTTATCATTGTTTGCTTGGTGTAATAGAGATTCCAGCAAAATCTTAAAAAGGACTTCCTTACTCGATGACTCGGATAAATTCATAAATATGGGCTTAGCATTCCACACTTGTTATGATCCATAACCAGATGGTCTAATGATTTGTAGCTGTGCAGTTTCTCCAATATGATGATCAAGTCACATTGATACAAAGTTAGCTTTACTTTTACTATATTCGATATCAAGTCATCAATTGACATTTCCATTTCCCTCAACAAGTTTGCACAACAGCTGGCCAATTCCTTCAAGATTTGCAATTTTCCATATCTGGTCATGTTGGCCAAATCTGAGTAAAGAGACACAGGGACAGGACTAATAATGTTCCTATATAAAGTCAGAGTCTCCATTTGGCTCTACTAGTTAGGGAAATCATTTCAAGTTCATATTGGATTGCCACCAGCAGAACTGAAGTCTGAATGTTAAGCACACAATGCCAGTAGTTGCCCTCCAGCATGGATACAATTTCAACCACTCAAAAGAAATGGATCTCAATCCCATATACAATCTTTGGAATGATCGTCCCCTCCAAAAACATTAAAATTATAATGAAAGAAAATCTACCAAATCGAGCATCCAACCGTATCATCTGATTTTCTAGTGTGGAGACCCGTGCATGCAACCATCTGTAATTTGAGTTAATTGCAGTTCGGAGATGATAGAGAAGCCGAGGTGAATGAAGCTGTCAACTCTTTCAGGGGTTCATTTTGGACAGACATTTACTAAAGTATTAAAAGCAGTTCAAAGTCATGTGAGGCCAATCTCCGTACAATCAAATATTAAAAAGTCATTGACGTAACTCAACCATGTGACTTTGAAGGTGTCAAGTTCAGGTGAGGCTAAAGCTGGTGGCGTAAGGTATTCCCCTATGTCTGACATAAATACATTAAAAAGACAGGGGGCAAGAACACATCCCTGTTTAACACCCCTAGATGATGGTATTTTAGTGGAGAAGCCACCTTCAGAACTTAAACTAACCTGAACTACAGTTTGCTCATGAAGACCAATAATTAGTCGCAGTAGTCCTTTAGGCAAACCCCAGTTAAGCAACCTTACCCAGAGTAAATTTCTGTCTACCACATCAAAGGTGGCAGACAGGTCGATAGTGGCAATAAAGATAGAGTTATGTTTCCTTCCCCAAGCAAGAGATTGGACACACTTCAATACAGTGACATGCCATTTAAGGTGGTATTAATTTGCCTGTGGAAACCCCTCTGCTACTTTTGCAGTCGTCCAGACTGTGTAGCCCTTGACTGTAGATTTCCAAGACTCAGGGGGTGGCAAAGACTTTACTGCCTGCATCCAATATGGATATTGGTCGGTAATGTTTTGGGTCACACCATGGGCCATTTTTGTAAATTGGAACTATGTGTACCAACCGCCATGATGCTGGGAATTGGTGACATACCAAGATCAGCTCAATCAAAAGAGATAAACAAATCGACCACTCCCTTTTTGCACTTTTTAACAATGAATTTGATAATTTATTAGGGCCGGGGCCTCGGGAAGAACTAATCTTCATGAGGATTCCCACTACAATCTGTTGGTTCATAGGGATATGTTATGAGGGGTCTCCGAATTACTGTCTGAAAGAAGTCATTGAGAGGCTAGGATCTTTCTCTGAAAAGACACTTGAGTAATGATATACCCAATTTAATTCACAGACAGGGTTAGTTTGAATATTGGATTGCATCATCGTTAATTGTCCTCCAAAATGCTGAGGAGTTTTTGTATTTCAGCAATGCCAAAATGTTCTCTGCGTCTCTTTGGTACAGCAATATTCTCTGGCTCCTCAACCAATTGCCCCTGATTCATGGAATTAAATGCATGTAAAATGTCGATTTGCGTGCTATTCTGCCGGCAAATCCCCATCCGTCAAACATGGATTTACAAGCATAATGGCACGTAAATCCCTGTTTTACACGCAAATAAATCCATGAATAAGGCTGTTAGTCTTCTAGATTTCGGTTAAAGTTGTTGACAGAGGTGACTCTTTTCAGCCTTTTAATGCTTTCATTTGATTTCTCATGTAACGTTTTCTATCAGTTACCTCTTGATCAAAAGCACAGATGTGTTTATGCTTAGTCCTTCTATTCGTAGGGGAACGTCCCAGAAAAAAACCTTAGAAATACATTAAAAAAGCTTCAAATGCATCAACTGAAAAGGTTTCTATTTTCGAATTTAAGGAGGAATCATCCAGACAGAGAACAACTATGTCATTGACCAGTTTGATGTTTTGAGGGCTCCACAAAATTGTATTGCCCGCAACTTTGCCCGAAAGGTCGTAAGTGCAATCTAGGCTAGCACATGCGGCCCCGAGGTCAATCTCCAGAAGCAACATGGAATTGTCACTAAGTTGGAAGGTCGAAAATTCAAAGGATTGCATCTGTTAAATACCCAGCTAAGTGACATTCTCTAAATAAGGCTGCATATTTACTTTCAGGTAAAAGAAAAGAAAATATAGAAATGTGAATCTGTACCCCGGGTAGGGTATATTATTGACATCATCATATTCATTTGTTATGAATGTATAAATAATATAACATAAAAAACACATCTAAAACCAGAAAACACATTGTATCAAACTAATAAATATTTATCATTTTATACCCCGAAATACCATTTATTCAAATAGTGTTTTAAAAGGGTGGACATATTCCCACTGTCTATTGAAACAGTCCAAATTTCACATTATAACTACTAATCTACAGAATGCTGAGAGGTTTAAAATAAAAGAGTTGCTAAAGCTGAGACATTACACAGAATACACATAATTAGTCATCTTCTCCCTCCAACTCTGTAGTGCAAAATGAATACAAGTAGTTAATCTGTGGAGCTTTGCTTAATCATTTAATTTAAGTAGATACCAGTCCACTTCTATATTTTTCCTAATACTTGCTCTCTTTATCATATGGAATATGTGCCTCCTTCTAGGCTGGCAATACCATAGACGAAATAGTAACACATATTATATATTCTCTCTGATATCCCTACACCATAGGGATCGAGATGAGAATGTTTCCTGACCTTTCCAAAGGAATATTTGAGCAAACAATTGTAGTTTGTTTAGCCCCAATTTAGCTAATATAGACCTATGTAGATTGTCTAGAATGATTTTCCAGTATACAAAGTTCCTACTCAATTCAGGCATCCCATTATATTGACTCAATGAGAGATTGGATCTATGTGCTTTCCCATGTGCATCCCACTTATCAGACATATCACACCCTTCAAGGATTCTCTTAGCCTTTTAGTGTATGGATGTTGAGTCCAAGAACCAAGCTCCCCTTGCAGTGTCCAGTAATACTCTTTGCATGCAAGTTAACCATAACATTGCATTCACCTACGGAAAGGGAGAGGTTCCTCCCCAAGATTTCTACAACATGAAACTTTTTTAGCCTTTCAAAATTGTACCCATGCTCTTGCACAAATAAAAGTAATGTTATGGTCAGTCCGCTACATCCTATTCTCATATTGGGCCAATATGTTCATGTCCCCAACAGACATTTAAGTGTCTAATAATATTGAGGTTTTTCCCAGTCTCAAACCCCCTCACCACTTCTTCCCCACAAAAGTGTCTGTGCCAGGATTTATCATGTATACTTTCAGAGCCAATGACATGATATGATATGATATGGCATTTGTAACGCGCCTATACACAAGTGTTTCAAGGCGCAACGAGGCAGGGAGGGGGGAACAAGGGGAAGACAGACAACGATCCTACTAGGCCAGGTGTCATTCAGACCGCGCAAGTGCAGGGGTAGGGGGAAGGGAAAAGTGCAAGGGGAAGGGGAGGGGGGAAGTGCAATACAAGTAAGTAGAGTAAGTAAATAAATAGGGCCAGCTGGTGGCAAGTGCAAGGTAAGTGCAGACAAGTGCTGGGAAAGGGGGGGCTGTAGGGATACAGAGACAGTCCCTCAGTGCAGGGGTTGCCAGGGAGGCAGTGCAAGAGGGGAGTGGCTGGGCCCAGGACCGAGGTCGGTGAGAGTGGCCCAGTTGCAGATTGGGTGCAGATTCAGTCGAGAATTTAGCAGGGGAGAGGGAGAGAGAAAGCAGAAGCAAAGAGGAAGGTCTTGAGGTGCTTCCGGAACCGGAGATGGTTCTCCTCAAGTTTCAGGGAGGCAGGAAGGCTGTTCCAGAGGGAGGCCCCTGCCACGGCGAGAGATCGACCCCCAACTCGTTGCTTCGAGAAGCGGCTGACCCTGAGGGAGTTGGAGATGGATGAGTGAAGGGCTCGAGAAGGAAGATATTTAGGAAGAGAGAGTTGAAGGTATTTAGGCCCCAAGCCCCAGAAGGCCTTGTGGACAATGCAGAGGGTTTTGAACTTAATCCTCGCAGCCACTGGGAGCCAGTGTAGAGATTTCAGTCCTGGAGAGATACGGTCCCGGGGCTTGAGGCCAAGGACAAGTCTCGCAGTTCTGTTCTGGATGAGTTGCAGGGGGCGGAGAGTGGAGGCAGGCAGATTATGATAGAGGCTGTTACAGTAGTCCAGCTTCGAGAGAACCAGGGCTCGGGAGACAGTGAGCTTCTGGGGGAAGGAGAGGAAGGGAAGAATACCTCTGAGGAGGTGCAGCTGGTAGTGTGACTTCTTAGAGACGTCAGATATATGAAGAGAGAAGGAGAGTGTGGAGTCGAAGATGACCCCGAGGTTTTTTGCCTTGCAGGTAGGAGCAGGAGGAGGGCCAAGCGAGGCTGGCCAGAGAGCTACAGGGAAGGAGGGAGTGGGTGTGCCGATGAGTAGAATCTCAGTCTTACTGGCATTAAGGCAGAGGTCATTGGTGGCACACCATTCCTGGAAGGCAGACAGACAGTCAGAGATGAGGGAAGGAAAGGAGGAGGCCGAGGGTAGCCTGAAAATGAGCTGGGTGTCGTCCGCATAGCACTGAAAGTAGGGGCAGAGACCGGCGATGCGGTGGGCAAGGAGTGCCAGATACTGGTTGAACAGCCAGGGAGAGAGATTAGATCGCTGGGGAACACCACAGATGGAGAAAAAGATGTCAGAGAGGAAGGACCCAAGTTGGACCTGGGAGGGTCGATTGGAAAGGAAAGAGGTCAGCCACGCCAGAGCCTGACCAGTGATACCCAGGTCATCACGGAGACGGTGAGCAGGATGGCATGGTTGACAGTGTCAAAGGCAGAGGAGAGATCGAGCAGAATGAGAACACACGGAGTGTTGGAGTCGAGGTTCAAGAGCAGGTCCTCACGGATGTTCAGGAGAGCAGTTTCCGTGCTTCTGGCCGCTCTGAAGCCAGATTGATGGTCATGGAGACTACCAACAGTTTCAGCATGGAGGTTTAGCTGGGAGATGGCCAGTTTCTCCAGGAGCTTGCCCAGGAAGGGAGCGATGGAGATTGGCCGATAGTTAGCCGGGCAGGAGGGGTCGGAGGAGGGTTTCTTAAGAAGAGGGTGCACAAGGGAGTGCTTGAGGGGGGATGGGAAGACTCCAGAGGCGAAGGAGTGGTTGCAAAAGTCAGCCAGGGCAGGAGCGATGTGGTCCTTGATATTTTTGGAGGAACAGGGGTGAACCTGTTTAGACGAGACTTTCATAGATCAGACTTGTCTGGAAACCTCGTCAGCAGAAAAAAGTGGAAAAGCAGAGAAGGAGGGAGGTGGGGTGGCTGCAGAAGGGCCAGAGGAAGAGAGGGAGGGAGGTGATAGGAGGAGAGTGAGGACAGGATGACCTGAGTTTTTGAGATGAAGTGAGAGGCCAGTGCAGTGCAGAGGGCCTGGGAGGGGACAGGAGAGGTAGAGACTGCAGCAGGGTTGGCAAGCTCCTTGCAGATTTTAAAGAGTTCAGCCGAGTTGTTGGATGCCGCAGAGATGAGGGCTTGGATAAGGGCTCTCTTTTTGGTGAGAACGGAGAGACGGTATTGCCTTTGGAGCAGGCGGCAGGCCAGTTTATCAGAGGATGAACATGAAGCACGCCATTTCCTCTCAGCCACCCTGCACTTGCGTTTTAGGGTGACGAGATCCAAGTCATACCAGGAGTTACATTTGGCTTTGGGCTTCAGGCGGATTCTCATGACAGGGGCAAGGATATCAAGAGTATCAGATATAGCAGAGTGGAGCATGGAGAGGGCTGTGTCAGGGTGGAAGTCAGCCGAACGGGGTAGGGGGGCGAGAAGGTGGCAGCAAAAGCCTCAACTGACACGCGCTTCATGGGTCGGATGACCGAGAAGGTGGGTGGCAATGATGAGGGTGGCTTTGCCTGTGGGGTAGGGAGGGTGAGGTGGGAGGTTAGGAGAAAGTGATCACTCCAGGAGAGAGGAGTGGAGAGAGGGACAGAGAGGGGAAGGTCAGAAGAGATCAGAGCATCAAGAGTGTGCCCTGCAGAATGAGTAGGCCCAGACGGGAGAATAGAGAGTGAGAGAGAGTCGCAGAGGTCACGAAAGAGTCCAGTGGGGGGACAGGAGGCATCAAGGTGGATGTTGAAGTCACCAAGAAAGAGGAGTTGAGTGGTTGAGGACAGGAGTGAGGAGGAGAGGTCAGCCCACTCAGAGAGGAAGGAGGAAATTTGACCAGGTGGCCGATAGATAGTAGCCACAGTAAGGGAATGGCTACGAGAGAGAGAGTCGGCAGACAAGACATTCAAAAGAGGAGTAGGTCTGCGTTGGAGTGACAGTGGCAGGAATCCACTCAGGGAAGATAAGGGCAACACCCCCACCTGCACGGTTGGGCCTGGGCACGGAGAAGATCTTGTAACCGTCAGGTAGGAGTGTGTCAAAGCTGGTGACAGAGCTGGCTGTGAACCATGTCTCAGTGAGACCGAGGACGTCAAGGTCCAGTTCCTCAAGAAGGCGACAGATATCAGCGGAATGCTTGATGGCCGAGCGAGAGTTAAGAGTGGCAATGTGGAGAAGGTTGCCAGCCTTGAAGGACTTCCGGGGAGGGGTACAGATCAGAGGTACGCCCTGCGGAGGTGTAGAAGAAGGAGGTGAAGAAGGAGCACGAGAGGGGGCAGGGAGGGAGGGTAGAGGCAAGGTAGCCGAGGACAAGGAGGGGGGACAGCGAGAGAGGAAAGGAAGTTGATGAGGCGAGGGAAGCGTCTATCAAAGAGGTGAAGGTTGGCCTGAGGACCTTGGATCAAGACGGTCCCATTAGCATAGACATTAATGATGGCGTTAGAGGAGCGGAAGGGGGCCAGGAGGACATCCCAACGGGTGCCACCATTAATGGGAGAAGAGGAGAAAGGAGAGAGCACAGAGACCATATGAAGGGTCCAGAGGTCAGGCGAAGGAACAAAAAAAAGGATGTCAGTAAGAGTTTCCTTGGAGCAGGCACTGGTATAGGTGTAAGCGATAGGGAGGCCTGGGTTGGAGACCAGGATGCCCTTTTTAAACTTTTTCCTACCAGATTTAGTGAGGAGAGCAGGATAGTCAATGGAGAAGCAGTTAGAGAAAATAGTCGAGATAGAGAGCACCATGGAGTAGGAGGGAGTGGGGGGGGAGACAGATGATGCGAGAGCCTGCAGACAGGAATAGAGTGGCAAGCACAGGTTTACCACAATTCAGAACAACAACAGTAATGCGTAATTAGGTACAGTGGAGAGCCCACCTAAGATTGAGAATCCTGAGAGGGGATAAAAACCCTAGTTTACCACATTTCAGAACAACAACAGTAATGCGTATTAGGTACACAGTGGAGAGTCCACCTAAGTTTGAGAATCCTGAGAGGAGAGAAAACCCCTAGTTTACCACATTTCAGAACAACAACAGTAATGCGTATTAGGTACACAGTGGAGAGCCCAGAGACATGTAGACATGTATTGCGTGGAGCAAGAACTAACCTTGTAAATTGCACAGTCATTTGTTTTGGGATCTGTAGAGTGTGCTTCAATGTGCTGTAGCCTTAATCTAAATAACAGACAACCTTTCACATTCAATCAACTTTTATTTCCCAAAAAGATAGTTTTACTGAATTTCAATTTAGTATATGGGAAATCACTTTAATGTTTTATTTCACTTCATCAATAACAAAACGAATATTATTGATGAATCATTTAGTTGATTATTGATTATGATTATTCGTTTTGTTATTGTCGACGTTTTGGAATTTGAGAAACTGTTGAATTTCGATGTAATCAATTGTTTTAAGGATGGTTTAAAGATTGTTGCTTGATATGATTATTTATTTATCAGTTCACACATCGCTTAGAAAAATACATTATTTAATTACAAATTGAAATTGACCACATGAGAATAAGCGTTACGGCTGTGCAAAGGGCCACTTACAACAATTTTCACTTATACATGCGTAAACCTGTTCCCCATAAATACAAACCAAACAAACATCTAAACATTATCAAAATCGGACGTGTTCTGATCTGCCTTCAACAAACACACCCTAGATGTTTTGTTCCTATCGTATGAGTGTTGAAACATCTTCGGGGGTTACAGATGGGATCAAGTTCTCAAATGCTAGGCTCCGCCAGTCATCTTTGGCGCACTGTGTTTGCTGTTTTTCCTTCACATCACCAGTGCTACAATAAATGCAACCTCAACATCAATGCTGCATAAAACACAATTTTCATGACACTTTGCTGCAACCTGTTCCACTGAAGGGGTCAGTAATATATTACTCATACACCGAAATTTATCAATGAGTCTGCAAATACAATAGTGCACCACAACCCCAAAATTTAAAAACATGTTTCCTTGGTCTTGAAGCATTCTGTATGTTGTCCATTGAACCCTTTGAAAGGAATGCTGATAAGCCTTATCAGTAGGTATTAGTATGTGGACACTTGATGCATGGCTCTTCTGTGTCTTAATCCAAACTTCTAGTGCACATTCACTTATTGTGTGCTGCAATGCTAGTCACTTAAACGCTTCGCTGAGTGCCAATGCATTGTTAGCAAGAGGCCTCCTCCCCATTCAATGTTTACATCATGGGAATCCGTGCAACGGCCATTGAATCTATCCACTCTTATTAACAATAAATTGGCAATTCTGATTAATTTGCTTGTGCAACAGTATCCAAAGTGATATAATGGGGATTCTAAAATCAATGGTGGCTGTAGCTTCATGAATGGGATTTACAGTGACTACACTGACATTGTTTGCATCAGCAACTTCTTGAAAGTAATTTACATTAATCATGCTATAATAGTTTGTGGTCACAGCTTCATCGAAAGAGATTTGCAATGACCACACTGCCATACCCATTCCCTTCTGCCCTACATCCTACTTTTAAACCATAGGAACATTTCCTTTTTACAACAATCCTTTGCTTCAAGTTTGTGCTTTATAAATTCCATGCATACATACACGATTTGATTAAAAAACAAAGATCTTACACTTACTTGAGCACAGCACGCCCCTGAAGCAGCATGTTCATGACAAGCATTGCACATGCATATAGGTGCAGGCCAGCCTGGTAGGCTGTGGTACAACATACACTTCTTTTTTTATTTTTATTTTTTATTTAATGAATTTAGTTGAATTTAATCAACTTTTTTCAATTTAAAACAGCAATTTATCAAAAGGTTTACATATAAAACAGTGAATTATAAAACATACAATCATAGAACCCTACAAATCACCCCAAATGTCACACCATCACTTCCAATGCTAATAGTTACATTTGGGTTTTGCATTATTAAACAATTGATACACAATGACCAGGTATGACAATCACTGTTCTATATAGCAGATATTGTTATGAATCGAGCTATTTCAGTAGATTTAAGGCTCGCAGAAAGTTAATTGTGGCCAGTCTTATGCTCATGCAGGTGGTAGTGGAAATAGCAAGCCATCTATGCTCATGTCTCATCTGGCTAAAGTAAGGCAAATGTTTACTAAAGTGACTTTGTCTTAAGTTCATAAGTTCAGGACAGTCCACAATAACATGCTCCAAAGTTTCAATAGTTGTTGCATTATTGCAAAACCGACATCCTGAAGATTCTCGCAGGATTTCTTTTCTACGGGCTTGAATTTCACGGGTAGGACATAAATTAAAACGCATGCGTAACAAAGCATTCCTAACAGCAGGAGAAGGAGATTTGCATAAATAGAAGGCCATTTCTCTATAACACTTTGCTGAGAAAACAGCTGATCAAAATCTTTGTACTTCAAACACAGATCTCTAGTGTCAATCCAATCCATCATGTAGAGTTTTTTCTTAGCTCTATCAGGATCGGTGACAAGAGTTTCAATGGAAATGTCTGCATTTAGTAGAATGGTAAGGATGTCTTTAGATCATGTTTTCGGAAACAGATGAGAGGAGGACATCAGATAACTGGCAACTGTGGCTAAAGTTGATTTATCAAGAGCAGATAATAGACATTTTCTAAACAAGTTGCATAAGCGCCAGTTATACATTGCCAAAAGTGAGGTGAAACCTACTTCATATCGAATGATCGGGCCTGGAATGCATTGTGGGAGATTTAGAATAGCATGCCAAAATTTTGCTTCTAAAGCATGTAGGAATACTGGATCACTTGTACTGTATGTCTCTAGACCATATAAGATGGTAGGGATAACATTCTGAATCCAAAAGATCAGAGCAGGTTTAATGGAGAATTTCCGAAATTTATGCATGATTAGACGAGTCTGGCGGATTGCTGCGAGAATTTTAACTTCAATTATCATAAACTGAGAATGAGCGTTCGACGCTCCGTCAAATAGGATACCTAAGTATGCAAAATTGGGAACCACCTCTAAATTTATGTGCTCTAGTTTCCAGATCATGCGATGACTGCGCTTGCCTTTCGGAGTGTAGACTACGATTTGGGTTTCTTGTCATTTACTACCAACTCATTCACTCGAAAATATTGACATAATGCTGTTAAAAGATTTTGCAGGCCAATGGGAGTTTTGGATATTAGTACTAAATCATCTGCGTACCATAACGCTTTCACCTCGATGTTATTCAATTTTGGTGCATCTGCACGTACTTCTTCAAGTGCACTTCTAACATCATTAATGAAAAAATTGAACAGCGCCGAGGCGAGAATGCACCCCTGCTTCAGCCTCCGGTAGGTAAGGACGTCCGGTGATAAAAGCCCCTCAAAGTTCAATCTTACCCGGATGGAGGTGTTCGAGTGTAATGCGAAAATGATGTCACTTAAAGTTGACGGACACCCAGCCTCTAACAATTTGTCCATCAGTCGCGGTCTAGAGACTGAATCAAATGCCGAGTGTAGGTCAATAAAGCAAAATACATGGGCTGTTTAACGGACTGTGCCTGATGTTTAATGGCATGCAGAGTTATTAAATTTACCGAAGTGCCCAGACCTGCCACAAAGCCTGTCTGCACCGTATCGCGCTGATTTGTTTGGGCAGTCCATTGGTTAAATTCCTTCAACACCAGCCGCGAAAAAATGTTTCCCGGCGCGTCTAGGAGGGCAATCGGGCGATAGCATTTTGGGTCTTTACGGTCACCTTTCATGTAGATGGGAACTATAAGAGAAGTACTCCAAGATTTTGGAATTATCTTAGTGGATAAAATGTGACGAAAGGAATTAGACAAGATAGTAGCCCATTCTTCTGGCTTCTGTTTAAGCATATGATTCGTAAGACCATCCGGCCCAGCCGCTCGTGAGGAGGATGACTTATTAATGAAATCCCTCACAGATTCCATCGAGCATTCCAGGGACCAAATAGCAGAAGATCTCTGTATATATTCATATTTGGACATGTTATGGTCAGCGTATAGGTGGGTAAAATGTTCTATCCATTGCGTTTCTGCAACACCATTTATTTGGGATTCCAGTTGGGAAGGGGTATTGCACTTGTTCAATAATTGCCACGCTTGTGCTGAGTTTTTCGAAGAGCAAGCAGACAGGAAATTCTCACTGTCAACTTGAAAGAAACGCGCTTTTCTAGCACACGTCCAATTGCGATATGAGCATTTCGCTGTTTTGATCGCTTGGAACTGTTCTTTTAGCGGCAGGATTCGGGAGTAACGTATCTCTTTTCTTAATTGAGCTTTACGATGGTGTAAAGCTAAATCAAAGCCGTGAGTATGGGAGCGAGAAGATCTAATATGTAAAAATTCACCATTTCTGAACGTGTCAAGTACCTCAACATAAGATGATAGAGAGTTTGTGCTTTGGTGTCGTAAAATAGCTGTGTTTAATGATTGCAACAAAACTGGGGACCAATGAAAACGATTCTTACCATTGTTAAGTATCAGCGATTGTTTACACCAATGTTTAGTAGTGGAGACAGTCTGACAGGGAGTCAACCATTGCAGGGACAATATGTGATGATCACTATGTGTTTGTTTTATGATTTCGAACTTAATGGCGTTAACATATATGCTTTCACTTGCATAGATGTAGTCTATGATGGAACTAGAGTTTCCCCTTTCCCACGTGTTTTGCGGCGGGATGTCTCCCATAATTGAACCATTCATCACCTTCAGATTAAGATCTTTGATAAAGGTGCTCCATCTCAGACTTGCATTGCATAACCCCTTATTAGGGGCAGGCAAACATGCAAAGTTTGCCTCCATTAAGCCAGAAATCGAATGTAGAGCAATAGTTTCAAAAACTGATGACAAGGCAAGATAAAAAGCATCATCAGTAATGCCTGTGGGATTACAATAAAGGTTTATGAGAGCAAATACTTGCGGTCCATGAGTGATTTTGACCACCTGGATGAATCTATTCGGCGACAGCCATTCCTCAATTTGGAAATTTTTGCTAGATTTAATGGCCACTAATAAGCCCACAGTCGGTCTACCTTTATTGGAAGACACTGCCGGGAGAGAACAAATAATATGATCATCCCATGTGGGGGCAGAAACCAGCCACGTCTCTTGCAAGGCTATAATATCGTAACTGCTTAATTGAGCTTTCGCAGACCACTGTAGATGTGAGTGCCCTCTAGAATTCCAGCTAGCAAGAGAGATGGTTTCAACAATTGATGGTTATAACATATTTTTTGATGTCAATCTGGTCTGTGGACAGTTAACCTCCGTGCAAAAGGTGCAAGAGCATTCTGTGGTCGGGACATATACTGGTATCTCGTTTTGAACTGTATTTTCGTGTGTCGGTGGACGGGCAGGGTCTAATGCAAGCAAAAAGCCCAGATTGAATAAGTCCATTTTTGATTTCCATAGAGCGTTCCGGACCAATCCCGATTTGATCCATAATCTTACAATTGATAGATTATTTTCGTAAATAAATTCAATCTGGTCAAAATCACTCGAGGACAAGACCTCCAGGGACTGAATGTTTCCACAGATGTTCAAAACACTAGAGCGACACAAATCATATTTCGGAAAGGGGCCCTCACGACATTTTAAGATTAAGGTGTGGAAAGAATTAAAACGCTGTGTTTTGATGTCTTTTTGGTTATGAGCTTGGATTTTGGACTTCATACCAGGAATCTCATTTGGATCTCTCATATTTGGGCAAGAGAAAGAAGGATTAGATTGGGCCCTTGATCCTTGGACGTTACTTGGGCGGGACAGAGACGGATCATGACGGTGACACTCCTCTTGAGCTTTGACAGAATTGGATAAGATAGGAACGGTTAGAATTCCAGCCGCTCGATTTAGCTCTGGGAGTGCCTCAGACAGTCTTTTGCCAAGATAGGCATCTACTGCCGTTTTCAGGGCGGATAGACGATCTTCAAAACCAGCAGATGGAATAGGAAGTATTTGAGGACCAGGACCGCCCCTATCAGTACCGGTCGGGATGGAGTGAGTCGTGCTGCCTTGAGTAAAAGGCTTAGGGGGCAAGGTAGAGGAAGCCTCGCATTCAAAAAGGTCCACCAGTTCATTCAAAGGCGCATAGTCACCCTGGGGGACTTGCGAGACAGAACTGGATGCGACCTCGGAGGCAACCGTTACCGCTAAGGGGGTAACAAGATCTATAACACCTCCCAAGCTTTGAGGGGGATGCGCTATAGGCGCTAAGGCGCCAATCATCAAATTAGTTGGTGGACATGTGGCCTGTAGATTTTGATTAGGTTCTTTAGCGGACTTAGATTTTGATTAGGTTCTTTAGCGGACTTACGCATTGTTGTTACTTTGGTTGTCAATTTAGACCATTTTGAGATTGTGGTTTTCCTCTTGTTTTTCTGAGAAAGAGACTGACCTTCATTGGTATTACTGATTTTAGCAACATTAGTGCGTGGAAAAGAATGAGGGGAATCAACGCTAATCCATGAATCATTTTGTTTGATGGTTATGGCATCTATGGACTCCACAGGACGAATTATTTTTTCAAATGTTGGAACCACTGTTAACACGGTTTCATTCTGGCGGACTCTGCAAAGTGGTGGACTTGAGAAGGGCTGAGGCCAACCGGCTCGAGGTGGTCAATTTTTCTAAAGTGGTAAGTCTCTCCATGATAAGGTTTAAAGTCGGGGTGGAGGATGGATTTTGCGAGCATCGTTGCATCCACTCCCCAATTTGATCAATTTTAGTTGTTTGGAGCGCTATTTTTCGAACCAAACTCTTCAAAGAGTTTGAAGAGGCTTAATATTGTTGTGTTCACGGCCCTTAAGGTAATCTGTAAGAGGGCCGGATTTACAGATGAGTCACTAGGGGTTTTTGCTGACAAGCAGCGTCTCGGGGTTGGTTGTGTAAAGGACTCTTCAATTGCATGCCTTGTAGAGTCCATAGAGCCAGGAAGATTGTAGTCTGTGATGACGGACAATCTCGAACTTTCTAGGTCAATATTACACTGAGGCGAGGGTGTATTGATTGTTACAGAATCTTTAGCATTCACGTCAATAATCTCAAGCACATCCACACTAGCTGTATCACCTACTGTTGGGTGGGAGGTTTGGGGCTGCAAAATTGTTCCAGGCTAGATAATAGACTGTGTTTGAAATGTGGCACTAACAAGTTCGACCGAGTCGTCCAGGTTTCCTTCCTCGACTACAGTTACCATTTGATTAATTTTAATTTTAGTTTGAGGTAGGGTGAGTAGGGTTTGATCAGAAATGATCACATTAGGGATTGGTTCAATTAGGCCTGGAGATGGGATGTTGTTGAAATCGCGTGGCTGTTTGTTCATTGCCGGCAGCACACTTTCCAACGGGCCTTGAGCATGGATCCCTACTGCAGAATCATTTATGTTGTCATAGAAATGCCTAATGTCTTGATTTAAGAATGGTGTTTTAACAACAGGAGTTAGAATAATAGATTTCTTTGAAATTCGGGAGGAACTCTTTTTTTCCTCACTCAATTTGAAGTTATTACCATTTACTGGAGTTTTGAGCATTACCTTTGATGCCACAGTCTCAGGGGTAGCTTTATTAATCAACATTTCACCCGAAGTGTTACTTGTGTGAGTTGCTGCGGCTACCTCTGGCATGTCTGTTTTTAGCGTATACAACATGCGAGTCATAAGTAGCCTTCTAGTTTGGCTACTTCTTGGAGTGTATAACAAGCAACTACCACTATAGACTGTGCAGTTGAAAGTAATGAGAAGAGAAATGCACTTCGAAACGCTGATTGAAAAGCGGTACAAGAATTACTATGCAATAAAGAGCGCTTAATAAGTTTAGACGTCTTTGGAGCTGGGGCAAAGTACACTCTTATAATAAAATGCCATGCAATGTGTAAAAAAGCACTAAGCCCAGATATTAGCAGAACTACATACAATAACACCATAAAAACAGTTTGAAACACTATACTATAATGCAGTAGATCTGGGTCACTTTCGAAGAATAGGGTTAAAAGTCAAAGCTGGATAAAGGAGCAAGTATATGTACTGCTAAATCTGTTTAAAAAGGGGATACAAGCAGCGGTGATCCTAAAAAGCTCTCAGTAATAGGGTAAGGAACGGCCGACAGCTCGAGGAGCGGCCAGAGTCCAACTCTCCCCCCTTACCCTAGTTGCAATTTGAAATTGAGTTGATGGCAGAGAGTATGAGCTTAGTCAGATGTACTCACACGGCCGCAGGACGAGGACAAGGACAAGTCACAACCAAACAGCTAAACAGCTGCTCCAGCCCTTACTGCCTCCATGGCTTAACGCCGCAAGGGCGGCTGTACAAAGGATTTAAAGGTGCTTCCTGTCACGTGATACGTCACGTGGGTTGACGACGCTCCGCCCACTCCAGGGAGCGAACGGCAGCAAGAGCTAAAGCTCGCAGTGCTGCTTGGGCAGAAAGCACACAGTTGAATCAGGAAAAAGCCCAAAATGTTGTAGCACTTTTCGGATTAGCTGCAAATACATACACTTCTTTAAGGAGCTTGAGGGCGGGTGGGAAGAACAGGGCTCAAGGTGGGCCCTCTCATTGTGTGTTATACTACTGGGCTGCATGTTTACTTTCAGATGAAAGAAAAGATAAGTCTTTAATCTCTTACTCTGGCAGTATGCCAATACATATTTTGAAATGTATAGACCAAACAACTAATACAGTAGTAATTAAGATATCTTTTGTGAATGATTCTTACAAATTTAGGTTTCAAAACATGCATTGCAAACAACAGTAAAGCAAACAAAAATAATTATTTTTCATACCCAATAACTTCCAGAATATGCTCACAAAATCCTAAAATAAAATGTACATGATAATATTATTTGGGATTATTTACATCATATAGTTTGGCATACTTTGTATCACTGAAAGCCCTTATGTTGCCATATATAAGGAACCAAACACAATGTTCATCGAGTCATATGTAAGTCCCCGAACACATAAAAGTATACTATGTTACAGATCCATTCCTACTAGACCCTTGTGTTGCTTCCTCGAGAGCCTTTGGTGGCATCACACACACTCCCAGTCGTTCCTAAATTTTTGTGGGTTGAGATCCTCTGGAGGTTAATGCAACTAGCAAAAAAACAATTCATACTAGCAGAGTTTCAGCAAGATACCATAGACGCTCTATCCTGGAGGCAGGGTATGGAGAAGTTGCAAGACAACCTTTTTTCCTAAAAAGGTTTCCTTTATACATATCAATAACTGTCTGGCAAAAAAGACTGTGAGTTCTACGATGGCTTGTGGCCAGTCACAGTCATCCCTCCTCACTGCCTCACTGTGTCCAGAAATTAAAGCTGCTTCTTCCCTACCATATATCCCTTTGCAATCTATCTCTCTCTCTCTCTCTCTCTCTCTCTCTCTCTCTCTCTCTCCCCCTCTTCCTTCTTCTTTAAGCACACATTAATCAATGTATCTTAAAATAACGTACCTTGACCCTACTCTACCATCTTATTTCATCCCATCTCTCTTTTTCCATTTATCTCTAAAGTGCTCAGCAACATTGTCTATGTTCACATTTCTTCTTATTTTGACCAACACTCCCTTCTTCCTCTTTTTCAGTCTGGCTTTCACCCAGATTTAACAGAAAGTGTTCTCCTTCATGTTTCTGACTGCTTTTTCTGAGCCTGTCATGCTGAACTCTCTTCAATTCTTGTTCTCTTAGACCTATGTTTAGCCTTTGATACTGTTGATCACCCTACTCTTCTGTGCCAGATCACCTTTCTTGGGTTCTTAGAGCTTGTATTCCAAGACTGTCTCTCTTGTGACTAAGATAACCTATTCTGTTTCTTGATCTGGTAACATCTCCTCTTCATTTCCTCTCCAATTTGGTGTTCCCCAGAGTGCTATGTTAGGTCCCCATGGTTTATAAAAGGCACACTTTCAACATAAATGGATTCATATTACTGATGTTGTTCAGTTAAAAAAAAAAAGTCTATTGAGAGGTAAAAATTGACTTAAGTTCCAAAATGGGAGCGCACAAAAATTTTTTCAATTTGTTCTTGAATATCTGAAAAAGGGAGTTTGAGAGTTGAATGTGGAATAGAGTTTCACGAACAAAGTGTCAGTAAAGAATAAATCCTGCCTCCTACTCGTGCCTTCTTCAGTTTTGGGATTTGTAGAAGGAGCGGTGTGAACGATATGAGGAGTGGGATTGTATGATCATATCTGATTTATTTTCTGTGATAAAAGTTGAGGCCACTCCAGGGGAGGCTTGGTGGACTATGCAAACGATCTTGAAATTACCACTGAGTGTAACAGGCAGCCAATATGGGGTGTGAAGCACAGTGGTGATGTGGCCTCTTCTTCTCACTTCCAATGACTGTGCAGGCTGCTGCTTTTTAAGTTGTTGAAGGCCGGTCATAAGATAGTTTGGGATGCCTATAGTTTGGGAAGCATGAAGTCAATTGTAGAGAGCACCAGTCCTTTAATAGAAAAGGCTTTCTTTTTATATTCCAATAACAGGAGAATAAAATTTAGAGTGTTTAGATGCATGAAACGGCTTTGAATGACTATTGTGATTTAAGGTGTTAAAGACACATTACCGTCCACGAATGCTTCTAGATTCCAATTATCAGCAACAGGATCCACTACAAACTGTCTGAAAATGTTGTTTTACCGTATTCGATTGCTTGGCTTTAGGTTTTTATTTGTAAATCAGTCAACCAATACAAATGGCAGTATCTTGAGGTTATCTTTGGTATATGTTTGACGAGCAGTTGTACCAGTGCTTCGCACAGTAATTCCGACAAAAAAAAATGTTTAGACAAACGTATATTTATATATTATGCTTTTTACATTGTCTACACCGTGGAACCTACCCACATGCCAAATGCCAGGTTTGTAGCTTGTTGGGAAGTATGCTGAACATTTTGAACAGACACACACACATATCCAAGCATTGCAGACTGCTTAAAAACATTTTAAAAAACGAACTTAGAAACATTTATATTTTATACTTTTTACATTGTTTACACCATGGAAGTTACCCACATGCCACATTTCAGGTTTGTAGCATGTTGGGAAGTGTGCTAAATATTTTGAACAGACACACACACATCCACACATTAACCAAACAGAAATAAAAAGTCAAGTAAATGAAAGGGGCACACTTAGTTGAGATGCTTGTGTTAATTTTATTATGCACAATTTACCCATTACCTTTCAGAAAGCGGGTTTGTTTTATTCTAACAGTGCTTGATATAATGCAAGTTAGATAAGACTGGCCTTGCAGCTGCGATTAAATGATTACCTTCCATGTTGTTTATTTAGCTGGCAGAAATCTCTTTTATGAATGTGACAAGAATTTAGATCTAACTGGGTATCTGCTGCTGGTGACTACTGGTATACACATGAACCACAGTGATTGCTATCATCCCCATGAGAGAATAGTTTTTGGCTGCATAGATGTGTTAGAAAGGACAAGGAACAGCTAAAACCCCAATAGAAATCAAAATGTCAATAGAGATGTAATTGAATTATTTAGATCTTCCTTTAGAAGTTATGTTGCATTCAAATACATGGGAGGAATAAGGAAGATCTACTACTTATGAACAACGCTGGGGAAAGGAAGCTCCTAGGAAGTTCTCCCTTGAATATGGTGCACTTACCTGTACATGCGGCAAAAGCGTTAGATATCTAAGATGTTGCCTGTTCATGAGATATTGCAAACATTAAAGTCACTCAGCCAATTCCCTTCATATGCAAAACTTCAGGCATAATATTGAGCCCCCTTGTTCAAACCAAATAGTCTTGCTTTTGATTTATTTTAAAGTTGAAAGACTCACAGAGGTGTTTTTATTGCTACATCCATTTTTGATAAGGGCAATGAATACTGAACATCAGAATTCACATTTTCAAAAAACAATGTTTTAATTCAAGTATTGGCTTAATAAACTTAACAATTGTGTATGAGGATTTGCATATCATATATGATTGTATTTTGGATGTTGTGTTTGGGCTTTTGTTCTGTTTTATTGATTCGCAACCAAGGAACTGCAGACATGGCTAACCTGCCCTGATATATACTCCCCTTCCAAGTACAGAGTCTCCACAGCGGTACTCTGGTAACCAATATGTCTGTCCTGCACTCATCAACACTACTGGTTTTTCTGCATCCGCCTTCGCTCTATCCCACTAACACCGCAGAAACCTTTCTTTTACACAGCCATGTGCAGAACCCTCAGCATTATTCACATTAGGAGGTTGCATAAGACCACTTACCTCACCTCCCCTTACCGTCCCGTCCTTCCTCTGCATTACATTACCGTTCATATGTGTTTTTGAGATAATAATGCATCCCTGTGAAATAAAGCTGCATTTGATGAATGTTTCTATTAGGATTGTTATCATGCAATAGTTTGAAAGTCAAAAATACATCAACAACTCAATTATATTGAAAGGGTTGGTGTATTTAGCAAATCTAGATTACATTAAAGGCGTGCAACATTGCCACATTTGTGTCTGGCTCTTTGGCATTATTTCTTGTAGGGCTGCATTATCTCATCTAGATGTGCCCATGCACACGACCACACCACTCAATAGGGTCAATTCACACTGATGTGTGGGCACAGAAAGCCCCCACAATATGCTCCTTCATCGCCTATGCATGTCACCTGATTCACATAGTGGATCTGCATGCAAATGGAGGGATTTAATATAGATGCAAGAGTCATGCGGCCAGCCACTCCATGCAAATGCAAGTGTCACGCATGCGTCCAACACAAACATATTCATTGGTCCTCTATGCTCAACTATACAGTGGGCTAGGGAAAGGTCTTCACTCACAAGGGTGCTGAGTGCGCATTTACAATGAGTATACTTCGGATTCAGTCACTGAAATGAATTGTTTACATTTCCACTGTTGTACTAGGGGTAGAAATGTGAACATAAAATGGAAATGCTTATGCTAAACTTGAGTATTTCGATCTAGGTCTATGCAATGCAGACTGGGAGCTGGAATGATCAGTCTTCATTATGCCTTTTCTTGTGCCTAGCCCGAGACAGGCAAGATCATACATACACTGTGGAAGCAGACGCAGTGACTCCAGCATCCCAGAACAACATACTTTCATGAATCTGGGATGTCCTATGGAATGTGGCAGCCACTTTGGCAGCATGCCCAATGGCACAAAGCCAGAGGGTTGGCAGAATGTGCCTGTGCAAAGGTGCTGGTCTGGGCAGATTTGCTTTAGTAGATATGCTACATGCAAGTGAGGTAAACTTCCGCATTCATATATTGTGGTCTGTCAGAAGAAGGAATCGGACATGTTGAGGAAATTCTAGATTATCTTTAATCGAATGTTAAGAGTAAAGCCTGTCTTTCCCTATTGCTAGAGGAAATATCCTACATATCTAAAGGAACTAACAGTGCTTGTCAGATGTCAGGAAGTCCAAAGCAAAAATGTCCTCTGTCCAAACTAACTGCATCTGGCCCTACCATTATATATAACAAAATTAAATAGGCCAAGAGTATGTCTTGTCTTTCCCTGGTCTTGTCTTGTCTCCTCTTCTCTTCTGATCGTCTCTTTATATACAGGTTTCTCTTTGGTAGCGATATTTCTCTAACGTAATCCCCTTTGGTAGTCTCTGTAATCAACTCTTGTATTTCTTCAAAAATACTCTTGGGTTTCATGCTTCTGTGGTCTTATACTTAGAATATAGTTTTCTTCAAATAGTTCCTCACACTCTTATCATTACTTATAGACTCTTCCCAGTCTGATAATTCAGGCTTTCTTAAGTTGGGTTTATCTTGATCTCTTTTAGGTTTTCCTTGTCAATGATTGTCTCTTTTAGGCTGACTCCTCTTTTATTTTGTTTACTTGCCAGTTTTATTTCCTCACTCTCATTACCAGCCTCTAGGTTGGACTTTCATCAGTCCTCAACTGTAAAGACATAGGGTGTTTTCCCTTCCTCCCAGGGTTTTTGTTTCCAGCCTCTGTTAACTCCCCACCTGGGTTTGTTGAATCTCTCTGTTGTACGTTTTTCACATTTCTTGGTAACCAGTTTCTTCAATGATATTTCGTCCTCAGGATTGGGACAAGTTTCTCTCTTCTCATGATATCTGTCTTCCCTGACCCGGTTATTTGTTATTTGCCTTCTAAGGTTTTTACAGTTCCAATGACACAGTCATTTACTCTCTCGTCCTTAATGCTGGGACAAGCTTCTTCATTTTTCCCAGTTCGCCCGTTACCTCTCGTCATGCGGGGAAAGGTTTCATGACTCGACTCTTGCTCGGGGAAGCTTTGTCTCTCTTCTCGTTCATAGGTTTCACCTTCTTGTCAGGTTTGTGCCGTACATGGGCACTGGCAATCGGAAGCTATTCACTATCATCGCCACAGTAGACTTGACGTCATTGTTCGGGTGCCTGTGCACCACTCTGCCCGTGTGTCACGCCACAACAAGGGACATTACTCTTTCTTCCTCCTTGTAATGCTTTCCTACAATCAAGCCCTCCAGTGTCTTGCACTGGCTTTCTGCATCTTGTTGAAAGTCGGGGACTCCGTGACCTGCCTCAGCTCCACCTCCAAAAGACCTGGTGATATCAGGGGGCTTTCCCTGTGCATAACTGGCTCTTCCTCTCACCTTGCTCTGACTCCCATTTAAACATAAGTCTTGCATTAAAGAGACATCTTCCTTTCTTTTCCCATAGTGGTTTCAATTTACATTGTTTTCAGCCAAATGTAAAGATGCCACACTACTCTCTATAGCAGATAGCCCCATGGAGGCGTTTATGATAGGTGGTTTAGGGCGTTCCTCACAGAACCGGGAGTCCTTGTCCTCAAAGGGGAGTCTCTCCCGGTGATGTGCCACTTGCCTTGACCCCTTGGGAGGGTCTTGCGGAGCATGCGCACCTCCTTAGCCTCACAGGGAGAGGCTCCCTGTTGGGGAGAAGGGGCGAATACCTGAGATTTGACACAATATAAAGGGAAAACAATTCTGTTTTGATTGCAAAAAAACATACATTAGATAGATTTCAGATTTGATGGGAAGCAGTGAGCTACTTACACCGAGTGAGTTTGAGTGACATTCTGTTTGTTTGTTTATTCTTACTGCGCCAAAAGCCTGCAGGCATCGGGGCGCAACAGAAAGACACATACAAGGGACAACAAGTAAGCAACATTGATGACAAGAAACTTGACCAGCAATGACAATGAGAGGACTGCCTATCTAACTAGTGAGAACTGTCTTCATTTGAACAAAAACAATGTCAGGTTCTTTCTGAAAATGAGATGATTGGGCTCTAGTCTCAGGTTCAGAGTTAATTTGTTCCAGTTAGTAGCAGCAAGGTTGGGAAAAGCTCTACCTAAGCCATTGGCTTTCTTATCTGGTTTCACCACAATAAGTCCCTGAGCTTCAAACCTTAATACACAAGCTGGCATGTACCTGACAATTTTCGATTTGAGATAGGCCGGTGCTTTCCCATACAAGCACTTGTGGATAAGTATCAAGGATTTGAAAAGAGCTCTATCTTCAGCCCTCAGCCAATGTAACTCCCTTCTAGCATTGCTGATGTGCTCTGTCCTGGGTTTCTGTTTCATTATCCTAACGCCGTTGTTTTGGATTAATTGGTATTTGGTCATACATTGTTTGCTAGCACCCAGCAGAAGTGCATTTCCATACTCCAGGTGGGATAGGATGGTTACTCTTGCTATGATGGTGCAGTTTGCTTCATTAAGGAAAGGTTTGATCACTCTAATACGCCTAATGTAATATGAGCAATTTTTGCTTGTGTACAAAGATTTAGCATCTGAGCTCATAGAGCCTTCCAGAGCCATGCCCAACATTTTTTACCTTACCCTCTGCTTGGATATGTGTGGTTTTTTATCATAAATGCGTCATATTGGGGTGATAATTTGGCCATGGCTTGATGGGAACCAAATACCACCAGCTCTGTCTTATTACTGTTTAAACACATCCAATTGTCCGTGACTCTATGATGTTATAGAGGTCGTTAACTGTCTTGCTGTCCTTATCGTAGTCCCCACTCAACTCCACTACTAGCTGAGTATCATCAGCATAGTTAATGAAAAAGGCCCTGATGTTATCCAGGACTTCACAGAGAAACCGAAGGTACAGGTTGAATAATAGCAGTGAGAGACTTGCTCTTTGCGGAACGCAGCAAAGGATGTCAGACTCATGTGAGAATGTATCTCCCCAATGTACTCTGGACTTTCTGTCCGTAAGGACGAGGCCAGCTAGCTGATTGCCTCCATGGAACAATTAGTAACTTTCTCGAGTGCTTGCTGTAGTAGTTGTTGGTCCAGCAGGTCAAAGGCGGCACTTAGGACAAGTAGGATAAGAAGTCCTGCCTTGCCCTTGTCAATGATCCCCAACATGTGTCTGCAGATCGAGCATAGCTGTCTCGATGCTATGTGCAGCATGAAAGCCCGATTATTGGTGATGCAGAATATTATTAGCCTATACGAATGCACTGTAATAGCGCTATGGCAATCTTGTCCATTACTTTAAGCCTGAAGTTGCAGTTCATAATAGGTCTGAGATTCCGGTGTTTTCCTGTATTATTTTTGGAGGTAATTTATTCTCTGCACACGACAAGGGTTTCATTTAGGTCAATGTGTTCAGCACATCTTCAGTTGTAATCTCATCAAATTAGAATTTGTCCAAGTGTTCTGGAAACCCTCTTATAGATGGTTGATTAAATTCAGCCTTATTTAGTTGGGCGCTAGTTATCAGTTCCCTTGCCTTGGTTATTTTATTGGAGAATGCAGCCTGGGTTTTGTCATATTCTTCCTGGGATGAAGTGAATGTGGGGACTAATGTGGCAGGCTTTTCGATCGATTTAAGAATCTCAAAAAGTTTGCTCGGTGCATTGGCGGCAGCCTGGATTTGTTCATTGAAGTAGTTCTCCTTTACCTCAATGATGTTCTTTTTATAATATCTCTCAGTCACCTTCCAACTTTCTTTGTTGGGGTGTGAAGGATTCTTCAACCATCTGGTTTCTCTTCGCCTTTTTTGCTTTTTTTGCACTGATAAATCAGATGAACCACTGTTGGTGTTTGCTATTGGGTCTCACCAGTTTGGGCAAGAGTGGGGCCTTCTGGTCCATTAGCGCCATGACGTGGTAATCATATTTGGAGATGATAGTCTCACATGTTTCCTCTTCCTTAAGATCTTTTAAGATTTTATCAATGCACTGTTTTAAGTGAGATCTTTCAATTTTCCTAAAGTTCCGACAGTGAACATTCTAAGTCTCCATTAGCACATTTCTTAGCCGGAATTGGCATAGTCAGTGAAAATGAGACTCTAGAGTGATCAGTTCAGATTCAAGAAGTTTTCTCATAACTGTTTGTCTCCAGGTTATGTGTTATTACCCAGTTCAGCTGATTGCCATTTGCCATGGTGGGGCTGGAGTTCATGACTTGAAAATGAATGTTTAGTGCTTTATCAAGGCTCAAGGCTTCTTTGTCCTCTGGATCCCCTCGCCATCGATTGAGATCACCCAACACCAAAGTGGCAGTGTTAGGACCCTTCAGCAGATTGAGTAGTTGGGTTAGTTCATCATTGAACTCAGATGTAAGAGAGAGAGGTCTATAGATAAGAATTATGTTAACACAGTTTTTATCTGAGGGACAATGGGCATCTTTATGAGGTTGGAGGTAGCCATGCCATTTATACCGGCATGGCTACCCCCAAACTCAGGTCCACCTCCGGGTCCCACGAAAGGGGAATTGCCAGGCCATTCCGACCTCAGAGGGCCCGGTAATTCCCCTTGGCGGGACCCAGAGCCTGTACTTCCCCATTCCCTTTTGAGCCCCCATAGGGCTCAATTGTAATTTGGAGGATGGTAGCAACGGCACCGTTCATAATGGTACCGTTGCTACCATCCAGTTCTTCTCGTGGGTGTCGCTCTGCACGCCTGGTGTGACCCGCCGTGCAGAGCAGCAACTGTGAGCAGAACTTGTAATGTTGCGGCATGGTAACAACGGCATTGGTAGCACTACCGGCGCCGTTGTTGCCTTACCACCATAATCGTAATGAGGCCCAACGTGTCAATTGTAAAATTTCACATCCTTGACATACTGATTTTGTGGGAAACGTGGAGAGAGTCTAAAATTATCATAGCAACCCGCCGCATCCCTTTGCCCAGATTCTCTATTGGTGTCGTGGCTGGTATATCCTTCCGGGACTGCTATGGCGCAGATAGGTCCAATGGGATCCTGCATCCAAGATTCAGTAATACACATCATGTCTAGTTTATCCTCAAGAATGAGGTCGTGAATGCATATGGCGTGTTTAAATTAGGGACCGAGTGTTCAACAAACAAATCTTACGTTTTTTTACAGGATTTTGTTTAGAAGATATCTCAGGTTTGGCAATTATATTTTTCCTTTTTATTAGTTTGTTCATTTTATACTGATGGTTTGCCTCTGATGTCTGTGTCGATGGTTGCTCATCCCTATATGTGGAACAGTACAGATTGTTATGCGGAGTAAATGGAAGAGTGCCCAGGGACAATAAATGGGTGGTCTTACATAGATTAAGGACAATTAACATCAGACATTTTTAAGTGAACAGAGGTGGTATGGTAAGCTATTTAAGGGATGTGACCCTGTTGGAAGAAGTGTTAGAGGGGAGGCAGAGGAAGTGAACGGCAGAGGCAAGTTAGAGGCAAGGGAAAATATTAGCATGACAGCAGACGAGAGACAGTTTAAGAGGATAACTTGGACGCTAGGAGGTAGGCTTTCAATTTGATTTTTAACAAAACGTGTGGATTGTTTCTTGGATGTCTGGGGGAAGAGAATTCCATGCAGGTGGAGCAAGAAGACAGAAAGAGCAGGAGAGAGAGGAAGCACAGGGAGGTCAAAGTGCCACACGGGTGTTTGAGGAGGCAGAGCTGACATTACGAAAAAGGCTTGTAGAGATGCATACATTCTGTGGTGTCTTACCATGGATAGATTTGTGAACCAGGAGAAGACATTTAAATTCAGCCTGGTGACGGTAAGCAGCAGTAGGTGTGAAGTGAGAGAATTCAAAGAGAGCCCTAGTAGCAAAGTTGATAATCTTGTTGAGAGGCTAGAAAGCATAGTTGGGGAGACCAAAGAGGATACTGGCACAGTAGTCCAGTTTAGAGATGACAAGAGTGGTTAAGAGATGCTACCCAGTGTTAAAAAAGGAGGTTCCTGATTACCCAAATATTTATGAGGTTGAGGCGAGCTACCTTTGCAGTTTTGGAGATGAAAATAGAGAAGGTGTGATAAGATTAATAGATGAAGCTGATGTTTCTAGATGAAAAGGAGCAGGGGAGTGTGGCAGGTGGGATTTGGATAGGCAGGGGAGGAGAGGAGAGAGTGTATTTGACACTTAGGAAGAGCACCTCTGTTTTGGAAGAGTTTAACAGCAGGGAGTGTGAAGCCATCAAATATTTAATGGCAGAGAGAAAGTTTGAAATTTTGATAGAGAGAATATAGGAGAGTTCCAGAAAAGAGAATGAGATTTGGGTTCATCCACAAAGAGTTTGGACGAGAACCCAAAGAAGAATATTAGTGCCCCAAGAGCAGAGGAGTAGAATGTAAAGAGGAGGGGACCCAAGACAGAGCCTTGAGGAGCACCAACAGGTAGAGGAGTGAGTTGAGGGGTTTTGTTGTTCCAGGAAACAGAGAAATGTTGAGGTGCTATGTAGGATTCAAGGTATAGGTCGATTTCACCAACAAAAAACGGTTGCAACAACCAAAAGTTCTAAAAATGCTACCACCACAGGTTCGAACACCAAAAGTTCAGCCCTTTGGTGGTAGCATTGTAAAAAAAAAACGGGGGCTGTGGGGGTGTCCTCCGCATTGCCCCGCTCACTATACTTTACGGTATAGTGAGCGGGAGCTGCGGGGGACACCCCCGCAGCTTTCTGTTTAAAAAAAGAAAAAAGGAAAAGAAACAGTGGCTGCGGGGGTGTCCCCCGCATCGCTCCTCGCTCACTATATTTTATTGTATAGTGAGCGGGGGCTGCGGGGGACAGCCCCGCAGCCTTCTGTTTAAAAAAAAAAGAAACGGGGGCCCCCGCATCGCCCCGCTGACTATACTTTATGGTATAGTGAGCGGAGGCTGCGGGACACCCCCGCAGCCTTCCGTTTAAAAAAAAGAAAAAAAAAAAGAAACGGTGGCTGCGGGGGTGTCCCCCGCATCGCTCCCCATTCACTATACTTTACTGTATAGTGAGCGGGGGCCCGCAGACTGCCATGGGGCTCTGGTTACCCTTCACCCCCACAGCTTTTCGTAAAAAAATAAAAAAAGAAAAGAAAAGAAAAGGACCCAACAGTGCCGGTTCCCAATCATGGAAGTGAAAGGGAACTGGCGCTGAAGGAACCAAGCGTGAAGATGAAGGTAAGTGGGGTTTGTTTATGTTGGGGTGTGGGTGTGGGTGTGGGTGGGGGGGTGTTATTGTTGTGTTGTGTGTGTGGGTGTGAGAATGTATGTGTGTTCGCATGAGAAAGGTGCAAGCTTTTGGTAGTTTGCACCTTTCTCATGCAAACTACCGCGGGCAAATCACTTGGATTCGAATTCAATCCAGGTGAGGGCTTGATTGTGAATCCCAATAAGAGAGTGAGCTTTAAGGAGATCAGAGTGATTAACAGTGTCAAAGGCAGCAGACAGGTCAAGGAGAATTGTGGTAGAGGATAGGTTGGACTGCTAATAGGAAGAAAGGATTTCTTCAGTATTAGTGTAATTAAAGTGGGAGATAGAGGTAGAGAATAATGGTAGAGTAGCTGGAATGTAGAATGCAGGAGGAGGGAGCATGTGGAAGGTCAGGAGAGAGTCTCTAATTTTTGACATTTCTGCAGAAAAGAATTCAGCTAGTTCATAAGCTGTGAGAGTGGAGTTGATAGTCTTAAGTTTAGGATAAGTGAGGAGTGAGTTTAGAGTGCCCTGAGGGTAGGATGATTTTAGTAAGAGTCGGTGAGGAAAAATTCCCTTTTTGCACTATCAAGAGAGGGCAGAGGACATGACATTGGAGATGTGTGAGGAGATCAGACTGAAAGAGAGTAGGTCTCTGACGCCTATGCCAGTTAGACGAGGAGAGAGAATGAAGGATACATTTATAATTGGTTATTTATAACAAACTTAACACGCAAAGGTTTCTAAGCGTGGACCCGGGGATCGAACCTGTGATGCTCTGTGTCGTCTTGCTTCGAAGGTGAGCGTGTTGCCCCTGAGCTATCCTCCTGAGACTTTGAGTTGTGTAGTGCCACTAGGGTGATAGTGTCAGAGAAATCCAAGTTTCAGTCATAGCAAGCAGATTTAGGAGAGGTTAGCTGGCATAAAAGTAGTCAGTTCTAAAATAAGTTTTTTTGCATACAGACTGAGCATTACAGGGTGCAATGTTCAGCTGATGCAGCAAGGAAGAGTATAGCAGTTGAGTTGAAGAGGGAGAGAGGTGAGGTGGATATGTGTTTGGGGAACCTGTGGTTTGCTCATTGGCTTTGTTCATTAGAGGTAGTAGATTCAAGAGAGATGTAGTAGTGGCAGTTTCAAAACATGAGTTTTATGATAGGGATAGAAAAGGAGGAAGTTGTAGCGTGATTGGAGAAAGTTTATGGAGAGGTGAGGAGGAGCAGCAGGAGTTAATTCTTTATAAGTGAGTACACAGTGGGCAGAGATAGCACAGCAATTAGCAAGATAGCGTTACTCACAGGTGCAGCAGGTAGGAGGGCAAAGGCAAAGGCTCATAGGTGAAGACCCAAAGAGGCTGGTCAAGGACTGGTCTTTGACTTTTACTGCCCCACCCCTACGAAATTCAGATAAGAAGTCACCTGATCACCTAGTCAATCAGTGGTCGATCTCCCTGATTTTGTTTCTGGTGCAGCTGTTATGAGACGATCTCTTCTTGTTTGCTGTTCCCAGCAGGGTCTCTTGTGTCCTTTACCTGGAGGTTGGGCTGAATTAAGCTTTTAATTTGATCTTTTAATTTGATTATTCATTAAACTTTAGTGAATCATGATTCTTTTGGTGTAAGCAATCACTTGAAAAAATGTCCTTTAACTTTACCAAAAAGTTGTGGCACAATCTACTGAAGTAAACGACCAAGCACATTGAGGAAAGAAGATAGCAATACATGAATTATTCATCTTTAACTTTTTTGGACGTCTTATTTTCAGACATGACGGTCCATAGAAAATATATTCTAAAACTTGGGACTGAAAATGCAATTGTTCGGGATGATGTACGGTCCGCTTATGCATCTCGGCGTCAGAAGGCTTGTGAGCCTATTTTAATGGCCGATCCCTCATCACAGGCTATGAGGCATGTCACTGTGCGGGAGCTGGAGCCTGCGATTTAAGGGTATAAAAGAGTATCAGAAAGGTAGTATAATCCAGACACATCGATTAGCAATCACGCCTCCCTCATAATGAGGTTCTGCACCAGAAGGGTGAAATTGCAATGCAGACTCGTGAATAAATTCCACCCTCCATAAATGCAGACAATTGAGATTGTTCTCTTTTTCCTACCTCTGTGATGTTCAACTCATCAAACATGTTGGTGTACAATAATTTGCTGTCACTTTATGGTGTTATATGGTGTTGCTTCCTGGCTAGCACTATCTGAGATGGAGCAGTCAGCCAGCCCCTCCTGATATTGTTATTGTTACTTTCGCAGACGAAAGGCAATTTTGGTATTAAATGGGGTTGCCGGCAATAGCAAACCACAGCTATTAATGCATAATTTGAATGCATCAATGCTGTGTTGTAAAGATGTTTGATATGCTGCTTTTTTGCTTTGCACATTACTGTGCAATTTACTGCCAAGATGCAAGTAAATGCATGCTTACCTTTGTAATGAAGGTCTGCAGGTCTGGCATTAGTTTGATGCATGTTCTGAATTGTTAGTATCCTATTCTTTAAATAAGGTTGGATCCATGCAGTTGACTTCAAGTGCAAAGATAGCTCAGCGAGTTATGAGCTCGGCACAAACAATGTCTGCAAGTTGAAATGACACCTGCAAAACCAGGCAAGGCCAACTCCTCCCCGAGTCCTTACGAAGTTCATAAGCCTAGAGACATTGAGCTGAGAAATAACACAATTCTTTGCAGTGTTTAGATACACCAGTTATTGCAATGATTAGAAGTAGAAGACAAGTGTAATATTTAAACTTGACATTGTCACATATAGTTATCGGCAAATGAAGCAGAAAAGGTTGTGAAGTTACTTACAATTTGGTGAATTGCAGCGTGGGAGGAGGGGCCTGAGTCATCTATAAGGCTACCTTTGTGGGCTGCTGCCAAGTGCAAAAGTTATGAATGGAGTTCTTAATGCTCCTGGCTTGTGTTACTTCCTGTCGTCCTGTCGCTTAGCCTTATTATAGGTTAGGTGGACATTTTGTATTAAATTATCACTAGCAGTAAATGGCAAATCGCCAGGTACATTCGGACAGTCCTATTGGCACTAAAGGATGCCGAGTCACTGAAATGTGACTACACATACTGTGTGACCATTTTTAACCATTCACATCCCCATCTTGGATCTCACTGCCACTGTACACATTTCTAAATGCAAAAAGAGTCCACGATGGCCCTTTATGAGTTATGGTGAAGGTGATGAGAACGGGGGAATGTTCATTTATTTATTTACTTATTGATTCCTGGCAAGGAAGAACAGAGCAGCCAAGTTCGTCAGAGTGCTGGACAAAAGTAACAAACAAACATTCAAAGGTAACAATTACCGCTCAGAAACGGTCCTCTTTCTTGTTCCTGTTGAGTGAGCGACTTGAGTCAGCTTGTGCAGCTTGTGCTGGTAGGTGTAAATTGGGATACAAGCAGAGTCGCTGTGAGATGCCATGGGACACAGTGTGAGCCGTTGACACCAGCTTGGGTGAGCAGGGTATAGGCGTATCTAGGGAGTTGCCTGGGGTGGCACGTGCTACCCCAGGAATATGATTGGCCACCCCAGTGCTACCCCATTATACTAAACTATGATAATTAAACTTTAAACACAGGACTCTAAGACACTATTGTTAGTAATTAAAGTAGATATGGGTAGTTGACACAAATACTATATTAATGCTATTCAGTGGTGTGTGTGTGTGTGTGTGTGTGTGCGCGCGTGCGCTCATACATTGTCCACCCTGCATAAGTCATTCCTCCCCTTGGGCCACCCCAGTCAAAAGAGTCTGGGCATGCCACTGGAGCAGGGACGAAGTTGTCAGTGGTATTTGCTCCTAGGAGTACATGGGGTGCTTCAGCTGGGTACCTATTCACCAGTTGACAACACCAGGGGTCAGATTACAGAAACATTGCACTGCTAATACCGTGCTAACTTTCACAGTATTAGCACCAGGGCAAAGTTCGTCCTGATGCAAAAAAACATTGGGGACATATTACAAAAACTTTGACAAGTGCAATTCTATGTCAAGCCAAGAGGCAAGCATTATGCTTTACTTTCTCTATCACTGCAACTCACAGCACTTTAAACCTTTGAACATTGAAACTGAGTATTTTTGTTTTACTTGCAAATCCATGAGGAAAAAAGAGGAATCCAATAGTTTAAAGAGTTCAAGAGAAAGAAATTCAAAACTCGCACTACAAGCCCCATGAGTCTCTAGTCCTTGGCGGTCCTGAGGCTCATATCGTCCACTTATTAGGTGTTAGGCCCTAGTGTAAGAGGCCCCTGCTCTAGGTCCCTTTCTCTTTCTTTTAGCTGCAGCTCAGATAAGTGAATGCATATATTATAAATGTTTCTGTCATAATTGCAATTTGTCAATATTAGCCGGCCTCGCTCCAAGAGTGTTCTACAAGCCGGTGCGTGTCATAGCGCCGCCGAACAAAACGAGCAGTAGGAGCCAGGGGAGCGGGAGGCGCCTAACCTTCCCATCATTCCCCAGGTCTTTCAGTTGACCTTTTTTCGCACTAAACATTCCACGAGACACGGAAGGCTGCTCAGATTTAATGATTTTCAAGGACATTTCGAGAGAAAAAAAAGAAATGTATATAATACGAATAAAAGAAAGACAAGGGGATTATAAGCAGATAGTGATATTACACTTGCACTGCTTTGGAGCCTTTTTCGAGCTGACTGTCCAGAAGCTGGCCTTGCCAGACACTCACATCCAAGGCTCACTATGAAGAACCAAGAATGTCTCAGTCAACCTCACCAGAGTGGAGTGAGGAAGAGTGGGTGGAAGAGCCCACAGACAAGGAGACAGAGCTGTCCCACAGCTCTAAAAGTCCTAGGGGACTCCCTGTGTTAATCTGTTTCCCAAGGTCTGCAACCCATAGCGCAGCGATTGGATATGCTAGAAGCTATGATGTCTAAGCAGAAAGCAGACCAGCTAGCTTCCAGATAAAGATGGGCAGACAGCCCTGGCGCAGGGACGTCAGCAAGACACCCCCACAAAGGGGTTGAACAAAAGGGGTGTGAAAAAGCTCAGAAGAGGCTGACCTCTTTGACCCCCTCAGCCAAACTGAAAGGGTAAACTACGTTCCACAAGAGTTGGTTGACCCAGTCACCAGGCTAAAAAAAGGCTTCCTATTACGATCGACCCCCTACCCCAGGGATGAGTAGTCTAGGTGACGATGACAAAGGATATTCGCCAGATGACTAAGGAGATGAGGAGGAAGTTATCCTCAAGGGGCCCCTCAGCGAAGACCCAGTCCCAGAAGCGGAAGACATCACAGGTGACATGTTTGACCCAGAGTCAATCAGACAGCCAAAGTAATCAGAATGGGTGCCGTCAACAAGGGTAGCACTGTATATGTCACAACACATTCATAAACCCCTTGAGAGGGAAGTGCACTCAAGAATGAGATCAGAATGCCCACGGCCAGAGCTGCCAAGCAAATTGGCAGACACCCCCGACCTTGACCCTAAAATGGTCACATTTGTGACAAAAACAGCCAGAGATATTAGAAAAGGCGTCAACTGCACCTGGAGAGGATGCCAGGATAAGCTGCTAGACCTGGCCGGGTCATTGGCCAAGATAATGGATTTGGCAGAGAAAGCAAAAGACACTGGAATGCCAGTAGATGCCCTGGCGCTAGATAACTGGGCTCACCATGCAGTATGCCTTCTGGGTACTGCTACCTGCTAGCTCTCCTCAGAAAGAAGGAGAGGAGTGCTTTTGAAGATCGATAGCAAGCTCAGTGATCTAGCTTCCTATGAAGAAGGGGAAGGTGCGAAAGGGTTGCTCTTCGGGGAAGACTTTGCCAAGGAGATGGCACAGTTTGTGGGAACATAATCAGCCTTAGAAAGCAAGTTTTTGCTGTGACCGGACAATAACGGGGTCGATCGTCCCAAAAGTGGGAAGGAAGGCAGTAAGATACTTTCTTCCCGGCCAGAGTGCAATTTCCCAGAGGGCAAAAAGGAAGAAGCTCATTCAGACAGCCAGGCGCATCAGGCAGTGAGGTCACCAAGCACAAAATTGATAAAAGTGGGAGGGAGAACACTCCTTTTCCTGCGTGAGTGGCGATGTGTGGGTGCTTCAAGCAGTAGCAGGTTTATATCTGGAGCTCATGGGTGAACCGCTACAGAGAGTAGAGCCCCAGACGATACACGTGCCACAGGAGGAGTTAGCTCTCCTGCAGGACGAACTGGGCAAGCTGGTAGCCAAGAACACGATAGAGCACTAGCCTCAAGTGGGCCCAGGGTTCCTCAGCAATATGTCTCTGGTACACAGGGAGAAAAGATAAGGCCAGTTATAAACTTAAAGAGTCTGAACGAATGGCTTGCATACAACCATTTCAAAATGGAGGGAATTCACCTCCTCCGAGATCTCCTGCACACAGGGCATTGGCTAGCGCGCTTAGAACTCCAAGACGCAAACCTCACTATCCCGATAGCGACAGTCCACCAGTGATTCCTTCACTTTTGGTGGAACAAAGAAACATGGTTTTCACGTGTCTCCCTTTCGATCTAGCATCTGCCGCTTGGACGTTTACCAAGAAAACAAGGCCAGTATCTGCGGCCATAAGAGAAGGAGGAATCAGGATTATCATCTATCTAGACGATATCCTAGTTTTGGCCCAGAGCAAAGCTGCTCTTCAGGACAACGTATGCTGGGTCTTCGCTCCGGTGTCCTCACTGGGATTTATCGTGAACGCAGACAAGTCTCAACTTCAACCCATCCAGAGAATAGAGTTCTTGGAATTCATGATAGATACCAAGAAAGCAGTGCTGGAGCTTCCAACCCACAAGGTGAAAGCCATCAAGAAGGAACTGAGGGCGGTCATAGCGAGGAAGACTATTTCGTTTCGCGGTCTAGCCAGGATAGTGGGGCTGCTAGCGGCCTCGATTCAGGCAATCTTTCCCGGAACTCTTCATTACATAGCTTTGCAAAGGCTCAAGATCAGACACATGTAAGGTGAAGTTGGTTATCATCATCTAGTGACCCTAGATCATGAAGCACTGACGGAGCTCCATTGGTGGCTACAGAATATGGAAATCTGGAACAGCCGAGCGATTTTCGGCGACGTGCCAGATTTAGTCATAGAGTCAGATGCGAGCAGAGACATGAGGAACGTGGTGAACAGAAGAGTTGAAATTTCACATTAATTGTCTCGAACTCCTAGCAAGGTAATTCGCGGTGCGTGCATTTACCAAAGACAAAGTCAAATGTTGTGTCTTACTCAAGGAGGACAACATTTCGGCCGTGCGCTATATAAATAAATTGTGAGGGACCAAATCCAAGATGCTGGCAGAGCTGGCAAAATATTTTTGGCACCACTGCCTACAACATCAGATTACAGTATCAGCAGAATACTTAGCAGGTGACAGAACACTGTAGCAGACTGGAACTCCTGCTATCTCATAGATTCAATTGACTTGAGGCTTCAACCCCAGGTGTTCAATCAGTTACAGGAGATTTGGGGTCCTCTGACACCGATCTGTTCACATTCAGGCTGAATGCTCAGAAAACTGCCTAGCCATTGTCAGAGCCATAATGGGATCCCACCTTATTATTGCAACGTCCTCCTTGCCGGCACGTCTGCCAAAAACATTGAAAAACTCCAGGCTGTCCAAAACAACGCGCCCCATGGGCATCCCAAAGAGACCACATTACAGCCGACAGGAAACAAGCCCACTGGCTCCATATCAAAGAAAGGGTCATCTTCAAAACGCTTGCACTCACTCACAAATGCCTACACAACACAGCCCCTTTCTATCTCTCTCAAAGAATCTCAAGACCACACACGACCAAACCTACTAGAACCCTGTACAGCAACCGTATCACAGTACCTAAGGTCCTTAGAACACACGCTGGAGGCTCCAGCTTCCCCTTCATTGCTGCCTCCCACTGGAACTCGCTACAACCTCACTTCAGAGGAACTACCTCCAACGTAGCCTTTCCGGAAAGCAATTAAGACCATGCTTTTCATATGAACCTTCACCCTCTATGAAATGGTGCTCACTGCTTGCTAACTGTATCCATTAATAATGCATGTAACCAAAAGAAAGCTTTTTACTCTTCTTCTCGTAACTGCTACGCTTATTGGAACTGGTAGCATTCTATGTACCCTGTAACCAAGACATATCTTCTGTTTTAGTGCCTCGATGCCTCTGGGCTGCTAGGGCGCTTTAAAAATTTAAATAAATAAATAAAATCAGTTGGAGGATAGACCCGGGAGAAGTAGGGATAAATGACTTCTTACACCTGTGGAGCGGAGCAGTGCACTGTGCCTTTCCACCTTTCGTCATGCTGACAAGAGTCCTAGCAAAGGTCCGCAGAGAGGCAGCAGAGCTTCTGATGATAATACTGTTTTGGAAGTCCCAGGCAAAGTTTCTGAAATCCATGGAGTCTTTTGGCTCCCTGGAGGCCTATTTGGTCTCAATCGATAAATAACTTGCTGGTGTGCATAGTCAGAAGATTGCCATCACGTGTCAGGGTTCTGGTTCTCATGTGAGTCCTGCTCAGGCCCAATCAACTGATGATCTGGGATGTACTTCAACTAAAAACAGTGGTAAGATGGCCAATAGCTCTCCCAAGCAGTGAGACAAACAAATTCAGGGATCTGGGGGAACTAGGTCCCCACTGTACACTGAGGGCCACTGAGTCACCCCATAATGAGGCCAATGCCTCTACTGCTATGCCTCTACTGCTATTACCAGTACCATTACTGACAGTGATCATTTTCCAGTGCTCTCTCCAGATATGAGGCTGCAGCGACCCCCTCTATATCATGGCCTAACTGTGGCCCATTTCAGTGACAACATGGATGAGCTTTTGGATTCCTTTTCTCCAAGGCTGGAGATTATTAAAACTCGGATATGTTACAGTTTCAGTTCCTGATGCAAATAATGATGGTAGAAAAGATGGTACCAGTCAACAATGAATGATGAAAGCATTTAGCTGTTCACTACTGGGAGTCTATGTGTGAAGTGCACCATAAGCACACTAGATCTATCTAGACCTAGGCACCCTTGCGGACAAGACCAAGCTTCCTGAATCCGATTTTAATTCCTCTTCAGACAATGGGCAACATGAGTCACATTCTGAGACTAAGGATCTTACATCAGGGCAAACCGGGTTCCAACCACAAGATGAACCAAAATCACTCTGGGCTAGAAATGGCAGAGCAGTCTTGGTTTTGTTCTGGGAAGACAGACGGCTGGGAGGTTGGTACAGTTAGACTCAATGCTTAACCCAGAAATGACACACTACAGTTATTCTTTGTTTGTTTGTTTTATTACTTGTATTGCACACCAGACCCAATGGTAACAGGGTGCATTGCATACGACAATTTACAGCTTAGTTACAATAAGACATAGGCACATATAGAAACAATAAATATACATAGCAAGGCACAAAAGGGTACACAT
Source organism: Ambystoma mexicanum (assembly GCF_040938575.1). Taxonomy (NCBI): domain Eukaryota; kingdom Metazoa; phylum Chordata; class Amphibia; order Caudata; family Ambystomatidae; genus Ambystoma; species Ambystoma mexicanum. Next base: position 794,930,536 of record NC_090932.1, on the reverse strand, counting down.
TATTACAGGACCTGGTCAGTAGGACAGTAAGTACTCAGGGCATGTATGTATAAAGATACAGGTTGGTCAGGCGGTGGGTAGTCAGGCAAAGTTAGTCAGAGGCAGATAGCAGACTGTTTATTTGTCCGCCTATTTAATCCACCTTGTAAGGTTTTGTCGGAAAGTGGGGTATGGTTGATCTGACCGTAAAGTAGATGGTAGGGAGTTCCATAGTTGGGCTGCTTTGACCTGAAAGCTGCAAACTCCGACTCTGGACAATTTAAATTTGGGTATTGAAATGCTGTTGGAATTGACGGACCTGGTGATTCTTGTTGGACTTATTCTGGTGAATCTCTTGGATAGGTAGCGTGGTGCAGTGTTGTTCAGACATTTATAAACAAGAGAAGCCACTTTTAGCTGGATTTTCTCATGGGTTGAAAGCCAGTTAATGTCTTTTCTGAATTCAGTAATGTGTACTCTCCTGGGTATACCTAGTGCTGCTCTAAGAGCATTATTCTGCAGGATTTGGATTCTTTTGATAATTCCCTTTCTTGGCCCCAATGTAGAGAGAGTTGCAGTAGTCCAACTTCGATAAAACGAGAGCTCTAGCAAGTGTAGTGCAGCTGCTGTTGGATAGGAAGGGTTTGCCTGTTCTTATCAATTTGCAGGTAAAAGCAGTGACGGAAGTGATCACGTTGACCTGCTTATTGAAAGAGAGGGTAGAATCCAGGTAAAAGCCCATGAGCGGTGGTGTTTTGATTACTGTCAATGTTAAAGGAAGAATAATTGGGACCCAATTTTTTTAGGGTGGGGGATGTACCCAGGATAATGATTTCAGTCTTATCATCATTCAGGCATAGTCCATGAGTGGTCATCCATGCCTGGATGATGAGATACACCCTGTTCACCAAGGCCAAATCCTTGTTTTAATCACCAGTAAGTGGTAGGAGAATCTGAGTATCATCTGCATAATTAGTGTAGGTGATACCAAGAAGGTCCAGATCATTGAAAAGGGGCTTCGTGAAGATGTTGTAGAGGGTAGGAGAAACACAAGAACCCTGGGGCACTCCGCATGTGATGGGGATAGAGTCGGCCACCGCTGCGGTGGAAAAGACTCTCATGGTCCTGTTATTAAGAAAGGATTGAATCCATGCTGTGGCTTCTTCAGAAAAGTGTGCAGCCGTGTCCAGATGCCTACATAGGACCTTGTGGTCAACAAGGTAGAATGCAGTTGATAGGTCCAAAGGAGGAGTAAGGCTGGTTTCCCTTTATCCCTGAGCTCGTCGATCTGTGCCTTTAGAACAATTAGGGCTGTTTCCGTCCTGTGCTGGGGATGGAAACCAGACTGATGAACTCCTAGCAAGCGGTTGGTTTCTAGGTGTTTTTGTATATGTGAATACGCCATGTTATCTAAGATTTTTAGGAGAAATGGCACTGTGGTTATTGGGTCGTAATTGGTAGGTATGTCTGGGTCTAAAGTCTGTTTTTTGAGCAGGGGGAGTACCCAGGATTCTTTTAGATTACCTGGTATAGACCCTGTGGCGAATGAGGCATTTATGAGTTTTGAAATGAAGGGAGCCAGGTCTCTGGCTGCGTACTTTATCAGTTGGGCTGGGCATTGGTCTCCCTGACAGTTTGATGGTTTGAGTGACAGTATAATTTTTTCTGTCTCAATAATGGGCACTTTGGAGAACTTAAGCGAGGGGTTTTGATGGTGTTTTTTGAGCGGTAGTGGGAGATTCAGGCATGGTATCTCGACTAAGTCATGCTTTTTTCTTGGCAATTTTGGATTGGAGAGTTGTAACTTTATTGGCCAGGGCTTCCTGAATGTTGGTGCACCATAGTTTATCTTTGACACAGTTATCTAACACTAGGATGGGAGATTCTATTTCTTTTAGGATGATGAAGAGTTCCTTCAAACTAGAATTGGCTTGGGCTATTCTGGAGTTGTAAGTTTCCAGTTTTGCCAAAAGTATTTCCTTTTTGTAGAGGATAGAGGTATCCCTAAGAATACTTTTGTTTTCATCAGAAGGTTGTAGTTTCCATGCTACCTCACATTGTCTTTTTTTAGTATGAAGTGTTTTCACGTACGGTGTGTACCAGGAGTTGAGATGGGCTTTGGGTTTGCTTTGTCTCATTTTAAGTGGTGCTTTTGAGTCAAGTGCAGTGGACATTATTTTGTTGTACTCATTCAATAGACCTTCAGCGTCCAAGTTGTCTGGCAGTGAATTGAGTGTAGGAAGGGTCAATGGGAGTAGATTATTCGGGGAAATGTTTTTTTGTTCCTTGTTGGAATGGGCGGTGCCAGCTGGGTGATAGTAGGAGTAGGTCTGTTAGTTTCTAGTGCAAATGTTATGAAGTGGTGGTTTGTCCAGATTTGAGGGGAAATTGATAGGATAGAGACATTGCACTTGTGGTCTGCCATCCAATAGAGTATTCTTCCTTTGTTGTGGGTAGGATGAAGCACTCTTTGTGAAAAGCTTGGTTCAGAAAAGAGGTTAGCCACACTGGTAGCGTAAGGGTTATTAGGGTCATTAAATCCCAGGTTGAGGTCACCTAAGAGGATAACCTGCGACAAGCTTTTTAGGTTGTGAGACAGAATAGTGGAGATATCAACCTCAAAGGTTCCAATAGGGCCCGGGGGTCTGTAAATCAAGTGGATGGTGAGTGTCTGAGTATTATTGATAAGTAACTTGGCGGTAAGGCTTTCGCAAGATTTAGTATCGTTAGATGGAGCTAACCTGGTTGATAAATTGGATTTAACAATAAGGGCTATGCCTCCTCCACGGGCTTTACTTCTATTGGATCTTAAGATGGTATATCTGTTAGGAATGGCTAACATGATGGCAGGTCCTGCAGCAGCATGAAGCCAGGATTCAGTGATATCCAGGAAATCAAGGTTTTCAGTCTGGATGAGGTCTGCAATGTCAATGTAGTGAGCAACCATGGATCTAGCATTAATTAGAGCACCCTTAAGGTGGGGGGTAATGGATGTAGGTGTGCCTGGAGTTCCTTGGGTCGTGGCCTTAATATTCGTGAGTACATTATGTACCCTCGGGTGTGGGCTGTAGGGCCTTTCTGCACTCTTGTTAAGGTAGCCGCTAGGCGTGATCTTGCTGCGGTTTGATGTAGTCTGAGTTCTAGCAGCAGTTCATATAATTTAGCTAGTCTAGCTCGAAGTCTAGCATTTCTAGAGGTAGTGTTACACAGTTGGGAATCAAATTTGCAGGGCTGCTGGTGTTCAACCTGGTCATTATGATAAGTCAGCGATTGGGTTTGTATCTGTGTCATAGTAGGGATGTGGGCCAAGAGTTGGTATGTCGTACTAGCAAAAGTAGGGGCTGGTGATATTCTAAGTTTGCAGGCTAGGACTATTGATATAATGATGAGTGCTTGAAGATCTCCTGAGGCGTGCATCTTGTGGAGTCGCAGGGGGTGTTAGCGACACTTGTGGACCACATACGTGAATACAGCATGCTCTAGCGCAGTGCTGATTGTATTAGTCATGCAAAGTGTGTCAGGTACAGTACATCCCAGTGCCAAACGTTTCAGCCTAACGCGATAAATCAGATACAGTGCAGAGTGGCAGGGTGCTATAAAGGTCAACCTAGCAGGAATAGCCAAATGGAATACAATGTGGTACAATGATACATGGGTCAGCCTAGCAGGAATAGCTAAATGCAATACAATGTGGTACAATGCTAAATGGGTCAGCCTAGCAGGAATAGACAAATGCAATACATTGTGGTGCAATGCTAAATGGGTCAGCCTAGCAGGAATAGCCAAATGCATTACAATGTGGTACAATGCTAAATGGGTCAGCCTAGTAGGAATAGCCAAATACAATACAATGTGGTACAATGCTAAATGGGTCAGTCTAGCAAGATAAATCAGAAGTAATACCAGTACAGTGAAATACAGTGCTGTATGGTTTAGCCTATCTGGTTTATAAGGTACAGCATGCTATAGCTCCAGTTTCAGTGGGAGATCCTGGGTTGCACATGAGTTCTAGTAGGAGACTAGGGTTATAGTATTAGCACAAGAGTGGCGATGGAGTGTAACATATTGTTGCTTAATGCAGGACAAGAGGTTCAATCAACAGGCTAAATAGCAGAGGGCATATGATAGATGGGAGTGAGAACACATTATAAGCAAGTGAGGCCAGCTCCTTGGCAGTGGCTGTCATTAGCAGTCTTGCAGCTGATGAGTCAGAGTAGTGCGACAGTTGTTGACAGATCACACATGACTCGTGCGCCATGGAATACGAGAACCTGGGCAATGGTTTGTTTGTCCTGGCATTGTGTGCGTTCCAAGGTGACTACAATAAGTGTATGAACCGAGTAGCAATGTATGCTAGATAACTGTATACAGAAACTGCAAACGAGTGTAAACCCCTCAAGTGAAAGCAGTTTGGAGATGGAGTAGAGCAGATGTATCAAAAATAGAGGCTTACCAGCAGTCCGTGAACATGTGAGAATGTGTCTGAACAAGATGGTTCGTGTTAGGTCCATTGATTAGCAAGTGGGAAGTTGGCCAGGGGTCATGGCCTCAGCCTCAGGGAGATCTAAGGACAGACTCGAGACAGGAGCCTTTGTTCTTTTCCTTCGTGCAAATGCCTCTTGCACCTGCCGGTCTTCCTTGCGTGGGGATAGGCTGATGAGCAGCCAATCTGCCGCAGCAACAGTGGAAGTGGGCTGGAAGTGTGAAATCCTACGGGTCGGCCATCTTAGAATTATCGGACCTCATAGGTATTGTGGCAATGGAAGAATGAATTTCAGAAATCGTGGCGAAATTAGATCCCTGGATATTAGTGGCACAGGATGCATGATGTAGTGGTGCGCCTACGGGCTCTGCATGAAATATAAACAAATGCAGGCATCTTGGAAAAGGCATTCAGGCATGTGGGCTCACCTCAGGACTTATGGTTGCTTCAAATACGATCTTGGGGCACTGCTCCTGCAGTGCACCATGAGGAGAGCGCTCCTACTCCTCCTGCTTCCTGGATAACACAAGATGGCTTGGGACAGGACTCAGGATTCTGAAAGTACTCTTATCCCAGAATTACACCATAAGGAACCACAACAACAAGTACTAGAAGTAAAACAACACATAGTAAAAACAGTCCATATATAAAAACAATTACGGCCTTATGATAGACCCTTACCACTCCTATGGCTATGACCCATGCTTTGTGGCAAACTATGGCATCATAATGCGAAGGGGCAGTCAGAAATAGCATTCCTAAACGTAGATAAGTAGAGACACCTGGTCTAAACGATTGTTCCCCACAATCTATCAGTACATTTTAGGACACGTACACCTAAAAGGGACATTCATGTGCATAATGCTTTGTATAGAAATTAGTTAAAAGGTTAGAACAACTAGAAACCAGGTACAGCGGGCAACACAGAAGTCTATTAAAATGAGATGCTCTACTGTGCCTAATTAGATCCCAGTTCACACCAAACTACACTTCAATTTGTAATATTGGCCAATGATATCCTATGGCAATTGAGTGAACCACAGTGATTTTATCACGTTAAAATCCCAAATAAATAACTTTTACCTTCTGCAGTCATAGTTTATGTTCGAGAAATCCAGGGACCAAAGACGGACTAGGAATAAATATCAAAATCCTGAAGAGTTCCTGTTTTGTTAGTTTTCATTAGTCAAAAGGTTTACTGAAGAAGCAACGATAGATAGGAAAGCTTCGGTTATGGTCTGAAGTCGGGTAAGTACCGATTCTAACACATAGATGAGACCAATCCCAGAGAATACAAGAGGGAGCCAGCCTAGAGCTCGTATCCATCTCAATGGTAATACATGGTAGAGGAGGGCCTGCACAACCACAATACCCTCAAATCAGGTGACTCCTGACTACAAGGAATACATCACAACTACAGATCCATGAAACAAGTACTAATGGCGCCATTTAGGTGCAGGAATGGTAGTGGAACCATGATACTTGCCGGTCTGGTACAAAGTGACAACACATGCAACTGAAAGGAAGAATGACCCACATACCTGAGATAATGAACCACAAGGCCAAAAGAATGACAAGAAACCAGGAGAACAGAGGAAGCTGAACCAAAGGATCAGGTCAGGGAACAATGGACAGCCAAGCCGTAGAAAACTGCCCCACAATGTTAGGAATGTTTGGAGTTGACCTAGGATGGTGCAAGACTGGGCTCAGTTGAAGCAGTGGTGGCCCACCACTCATCCAGGCTAGGGATATACCCCAACTCAAGGTAATCGGTCCAGGAGGATTTTACAACAGCCAGGAAATGGTCTCGAGATGGAAAGGCTATCCCAACCAGCTGGGAGCACTGGGGGTAGGGGAAGAGGATGAAAAAGAGTTTCTAGCAGTCTTAGAAAAATCTGAGAGCAAGGGTCAAGCCAATATGGCCTGACCTGTTCTGAGCAGCCCATCTTAGATGTAGTCCTTGAGCAAATTCAGGTAAGAACCTGAGGAATGTACGGGGTCTCCCACTGATAACACATTCATTATTGGGCTGGCTCAGGCCAACCCTCCACTCACACCACCGAGAACAACAGAAAGGTTTTGGCAGACAGCCAACCAGGGTGGTCCTAAGAAAAACAAGTGCACTTGTCCATCCACACAGAATGTATATTTGGGTTTTGTGAGGCAGAAAAACCACTCTGGTCACTTTAACCTATTTCAGAGAGTGCAGTGCTGGGCTAAGTGTGAGCCCCCATCTTGCTAACTGCCACTTTATGCCTTCCCCGTGGTCCACACAGACAAGTGGACTGCCCAAAAAACAAATTGGCAATGACTATGGCTTAAACACATTAGCACCCCAATGGGTACAATATTGTTGCATTGGGCTTCTAATATGGTAAAGGACTGAACCCCTGCTGAAGCCAAAATTAAATGACAACTTTAATCTGGCTATTCCACAACACACTTGTAGGGTGATGGAATCAGCCTTGTACCAAAATGGGGGCTCAAAAAGCATTCAATTAGAATGCCGGGACAGCACATCACAAAACATATTTACAGTGGCAGGTGGACTTCAATAGAAATCCATCTGGCTACAAAAATTATGTTTTCTCAAAAATACAGATGCATGCAAAAGGTTGAGGGGACTCATAAAGGGCTTAAGGGAACCTACAAATGAGTGAGGCATCTTGTTCTCGGCTTACTGGAGTGGTCCACTGTATATGACCATAGTGGTGGCTGATCTGGAAATTGGAGCCAGAGCTCTCCTAAGATGGTGGCCCTCCGTTAATCTTCACACTGGAGGCAGGAGAGTGGAGCAGAGCCTTTGAGGGGAGTGCGGAGACCTGACCAGTAGGCCATTCACAGTGTTAATGAGGCTGAAGGTAGTTTAGCGAGAGGGATAGAACTTGCCTGATCGGCTTTGTCGCGTATGGTGGGCTCCCCTCCCACCTCCCACCTCCCTTCCTGCACAAATCAAGCTGAGATATGGAACATCGGCAGAGCTCTTGAGATTGCATGTGGTGGTGTGAGCAATTATCTCCTCTGACCCAGTGTTGATTTTGGGCTGACACTAATAATATATGCTGCGGCTCAACTTTGTGCTCTTCCAGAGCAGTGAGTGCAATCAGGCTGAGCGATCTACCAGGGATGCTTCAGGGACCGTGCAGCCACCCCATAAAGCAGGCTTGGTGCTGTGAGACGGGAAATGGATATATGAAACGATCCATCAGCCCCTCCGAGACCACAGTGAAGTTACATGGGGGGTGACCTGTGATGACCCCAATTTTCCTGTGCAGCTTACCCGGGCGGACGTGTACTGAGAGAAGAGTAGGCTCTGTTTATCCTCCATCCAGGGCTGTAACATGGGAGGCAAACCCTTGTGAGCTAGACTTGATTCTAAATACCGGCCAGCTGGTGTTACTGCTCCTCCTTTCACGCCATATGGGCAGGTAGTTTAGCCTTAGGCGTTGTTAGTGATACATCTCTGGTAGAGTTTGTGGGCCAGAGCTCCCACCATGGAGTCTCAAAAATCTAAAGATAAATCTACATCATAAATTAAAGATATTCTTCAATCAGCCAAAAATACTGTAGTTGGGGTATCAGGGTCGCTACCTTCACCTACGTCTGAGAAGGAGGCTGTTTCACAATTTACGGTGTATTTGCCCAACTACTGCAGTCTATACAGAATGATATGGCAACCAGGTTGCGAGAGCTGAAAGGCTCATTTCAAGAACTACCCCAAAGGTACAAAATGCTGAACAGAGGCTGGTAGACCTTGAAAACACCCTTTTTCAACATGCGAATCAACATTCCAACCTAGAACTTACAGTCAACGATTTGGAACTACAGCATATATCCGTGAAAGAGAAGTTGGAGGAAATCCAAAACAGATTGTGCAGGAACAACATTAGGTTTAGGGGAGTTCATAGGGAGATTACTAATCTGGACTTGGAGCATTATTTGCGACACTTGTTCCTTAAAGTTCTGGGGGATTCTATAGGAGTAGAACAACCCTAGACCTCAAACTAAGGGTGTTCTCGAACTTTCTATAATGCCAAAACCTCATATCCGATGTATTGATGAGGGTACACTTTTTCAAATATAAGGAGTTGATCTTCCAAAAGTCACAAACGCAAAATGGAATCTCTTTCAGAGGCAACACCATTACCCTCTTTCAAGATCTTCCTTCCTTCTTTTTCATTTGTGTATGTGGGTAATGGCATACCCAGAACGGTTTGGGTTCATAGGTTAAGAATTCAGATAATTGACCTAGATTTGTTAAGCTAAGATGTTACAACTGTTGCATTTGTTAAAAGTTACAGTTGCATCAGGAGTATGCACCCTAACTTAGGTAGTACACCTAATGCTTCCCCATAATGTTTTCTTAATGTTTTAATGTTCCAAGGCATGATACATTGATTAAGGCCATTTATGATTTAATCTATGCCGATAGGTGAAATAGAGCATCTCAAGAGATGGGAATGTTGCAACTCAGTGAAGATTTGGGAGTAAGATGTCTGATTTGAAAAGGAATGTATTCAGGGGGGACAACACTCCAGAGCGTTTGTAAGGGAGAGTGGGCATGGGTTGGGAGGAGGGCATACCAGATGTTGGGGGGTGCTTCAATGCCTATATGTTTTGGTGAAGGGACATGCAGGTTTCATATGGAGAAAAGCTGGGAACTGTTGTCTGATGTTGGTCCGGATGGCTGAATGGAAATGGACTACTCTTAAAATAGTTTCCCTGAATGTGCAAGGCCTTAACTCCCCCATGAAACAGAAAAGTGTGCTTGCTAAGTTATCTAAATTAGATGCCAATATTGTGTTACTCCAGGAAACTCACCTTTTCAAGACAGATTGGCCATGACTGAGATGTAGATGGTTTGCACATCCATTTTTTCCGTCAACTCAGGTTAAGAAGGCAGGAGTTGCTATCCTGTGAATTTGAAAATGGTTGCTGAGATTAAGAATAATCAGGGAAAGTTTATAGGGCTCCATTTACACCTCGGCAAGTCAGATCTCTCTTGCCTGACAAGAAACAGGTACATTTCCATGATAAGTCTGTTTTAGCAGCAGATTGGGAAGAGTCCTGTCAAAAGATGATGGATTTTTTTCTCAAAGGCGAACCCTCCTGGTGCCTCGAAAGAGCCAAAGTAGGCTTAATATCCCACTGTGCCATCTAAAGCTAGCAGGGACTCGTCAAAGGCTCTGACTCACGTATCCAAAAGCCGTGGCAGAAGCTCTCGGAGATGCCTACTCAAGTGGCATTGACATTGTTGACTGCAAAGTAAGCATCAAACCCAAAGGCTTCCACATCTTCACTTTCGAAGGACTCGACATCGAGGTCTTTGACGTCAAAGGCATTGACATCATCCTGTGACCCATCTTCAAGTTTTAAACAATTGTTGAAGAAATACTTTTTTCAATTCCTTTGGATAGATTTTTGAAGAGAAAGAAGAGGATGAATATGTTGTACCCTTTGGGGTATGAATGTTTTGGCACACCGCATTTCTGAGGAATCTCATTTAGAGAGCTTGGCTACTTGCCTTAAAGAAACCAGTGTTTTAGATACTTCTCCAAAAGCGGAATTTACTTCACCAGACTCAGCTGCTCATCCACTTGCTGCAAACAGGACAGTGATGAACAGGGTCACTGAGTATTTGGGTTGGGGATGCCCTCCAAAGGATATAGTACAGGATGATCTTACAGATATCCTAGACAAAGTTCCCTCCAAAGAATCTGTACTGCCTTTCCATTCTGCACTTAGAAAGACTATCTTAGAAAATTGGCCGAAGCCCAATACCACTATTGCTGTCAACAAGGAGTTGGTAAGGAAATATAAACTATCAACTATTGATCCTGATTTCGTCTCCAGGCACCCTACTCGTGAGAGCTTGGTGGTACAAGCGGCTACTTCCACAACAAAAGCAGATGCTTTCTATCCATTTGTGGGGTTAGAAACATCCACCTGGTAGGGATGACAAAACGTATGACATTCTAGGGAAAAGGGTGTTCTTTGTTGGGAGAGAGAGCTGCTTAAGGCCATTAATGCATCTTGTGCATTAGCCAAATATACATTCCCTTTGTGTAATGTAGTCTCCCAAGCAGCTGAAAATATTCCAGAGGATGAAATGAGGGACAGCCTCATCAACATCATCAACGATGTGAATGAAGCTGCATGTCAATCTCTTCAATCAGGTTTGGATGCATCAGACTATGTTGGTCGCTCTTTGGGACCAAGCATGGTAATAAGGAGGATTTGCTCCTGATGTCAAGGATTCTGGACATGCCCTTTGATGGGTCTAATCCTTTTTGGGCACGGGATTACAACAGCCTAGTTAAACTTCCAGCTTTTAAGACAGCTACAAAATCCTTGAGGACAGCCCTCAGTCAATCTCAACAGCAAAACTTGCCTTCCCAGCTTTGGAGGGGGTGTTCTTTCACTTCTATTCTTCCTTCGGACATAGAGATAGAGGCCAGTCTGCCCAAAGAGGGCAAATGAGATTTCTATGTAGCGCTAGAGGCCATGGAAGAAGAACAGCTCAGGCAGTCACCTCTTCAATACCCTCTACTACATCCTCAAAACCACTCAGTGCTTCACTCACAAGACTTCTGTGGAAGGCAGGTTAACTCAGCATTTTGATGAATGGCAGTACATTACTTTGATGCTTGGGCACTGCAGTCTCCCATTTTTGGAAAGGCCCCCAGATTGTCCCCATAGCAAGCAATTTCTTTGGAAACTAGACTTGCTCCTTCTGCAGGACATTCTCTCCCCACTGGAGAAAGGTGATGTGGGAAATGTACCCATAGCAGAGCAATACCAGGGTTGATACTCCACCTATTTTCATGTTCCCAAGAAATACGGAGGACTCTGACCCATCTTGTACCTGAGACACTTGAACACGTTTCTTAATAAGGACAGATTCAAGATGTTAACTCTTTTGCAGGTCCTTCAGGGCCTTCAGCTCTAGGATTGGATGGTGTCACTTGATCTTCAGGATGTTTACTTTTATGTGCATATCCATACCAAGAACAGGAAATACCTGAGGTTCACCATTGGCTGTTTTCACTATCAGTTTATTTTTTTTAAACTTTATTTTTGGGTTTTATCATAAGCATACAGTAGCGACCTGCATTTACAGGTTCAGGTAACAAAAATTAAACACTGCGTTCATAGCACACATAATTCTTTACAAAGATCTGCGGGTTGGGCAGTCATCAATAAGGTTGTTCCTCAATAAGGCCAGTTTCGCTGGGTCCTTGTGGTGAGATGCGGGGGGCTAACCCTTATCAGAGATGTAACTTGCGGGGTTAAGATTGAGAATTTGCAACATCAGGAGCAGAAAGTAAATAGCTGACACATGTACCCCAAATATCAGGTGGTCGCGCATGTAGAGGAAGGGTCCGTGTGAACTCAGTGTCCATGTCCTGACAGTAAAGGATATCTTTCTTCCATGCTGTGAATAAGGAAAGGGGACCGCAACCCCATGCCAGGGTTATCCTTCTACGGGCGAGCACCAGGAGCAGTGAAACCAGTTTTCGGACTGGAGCCTGTAGATGTTTTGTCACACTTAATAGCGCAATGGTCGGGTCAGGGCTCAGTGCTTTGCCAATTATGTCGCTCGAGTGTTGTAGAACTGAGGACCAAAATCGGGCTATTCCTGGGCAGTGCCATGCAAGGTGAATAAAGTCAACGGCGAGGGCGCCACATCTCTCACATTGGTCTGAGGCTTCGGGTGAGGCGTCGCCTCTTTTGAGGGGTATAATACGTTTGATGGACAAAGTTAAAATGGATCTGCTTAAGGCGGGTGTTTAAAGCTACTTTTTGGGTATGCCGGAGGATGTAGGTCCAGTCGTCTTTGGGTATTGTGGTGTGAAGGGCCTCCTCCCACCTCTGTTTCACCTTTATGGCAGTCCCCGATGTATCAGTGAGCAATGATCTATAGATTGTGGATACCAACCTTCCCTCTCCCTCGGTCTGGATCACATTGTGGAGCAGGGTCCACGTCGGCGGTTGTTTGGGGAATGTTGGGAAGTGGGCCTGTAGGGTGTGTCGCAGTCTGAAGTAGAGAAAAATATCGAGTGAAGTGGTGCCGCCCCTCTCTCTGATCATTTGTGGGGTTAGAAACATCCCATCCGGAAAGAGGTCATCAATGGATCGGATGTTGGTTTTATCAAGCCATATCAGAAATACTTTTTCGTTGGTCAGGGGAATGCCAGGGATAAATTTGATGGGTAGTAATGGGGAGTATCTTGTCTGTACTTCATATATACAGGCAATTTTCCTCCAGATGGCATATGAGCATAAGACTGTGTTCAATGTGTTATATGGGACCGGGAGATTGCTGAGGATGACAACGGTTAAGAAGTCAGGGGAAGCTAAGGTGCGTTCAACTTGAACATGTGGGCGAACATACTCAGTGGCATACCAGTGGCTTAGGAATTGGGCTTGAGTGGCCCAATAGTACTTTTCTATATCGGGGAGTGCAAGGCCACCCTGCGATACCGGTAATGTCAGTGTCGTGTATGCGACTCTTGCGGGTTTGCCAGCCCATATTAGTTCCAGAATAAGGCTTCTGATTTTCTGGAGAAATGTGCGTGGGAGTATCAGGGGGATATTCGTGAACAGGTAAAGGAGTTTGGGGAGAATCATAATTTTAGTCAATGAGACCCTCCCCCAAAGCGTTAGGGGAAGCAATTTCCATCTTTGGATGCACTCATGGAGGGATTGGAATACTTGTGCATAGTTGTCTTTGAATATCTCGTCATGGTTAAGCGACATAAGAATGCCAAGGTAGCGAACCCTGGTGTTTTCCCACTTAAATCCATGATCGTCACGGAACTTAGAAGTAGCTTTTGTCAGCAGGAATATGACCGATTTGGAATGGTTTATTTGAAGGCCAGAAATGCTGCTAAATCGGATCACCTTGCGCATGATTGGGTTGAGATTAATTTGGGGATCTTTAATGAACAGCATCACGTCGTCTGCATAGAGGGAGACAATCAATTTATGTGGACCGAGGGTAAGGCTTCTGTTAATTCGGTGTGTTCTTAGCCTAGAGGCCAGTGGTTCCATGACTAAGGCAAATATAATGGCCGATAGGGGGCATCCCTGTCTAGTGCCGCGTTCTAACCTGATTCCAGGGGATCTTGTAGTGCCGAGGGTGATGTAGGAGCGGGGGTCATTATATAGCAATGAGACCAATCTGATAAAACGTTTCCCCAGCCCCATTTCCGTGAGTGTTGCAAAAAGATATGGCCATTCGACAGAGTCGAAGGCCTTCTCGGCATCTAACAAAACTGCAACGGCTTGCTGTGTGGGGTCAAGTGCTGCAGTGACTCCAAATAGTCTGCGGATACCGTATGTAGTGTTGCGTCCCGGTATAAAGCCAGCTTGGTCACCTAGGACCAGTGCAGGCATGAGGGGGAGAAGACGGTTTGCTAGGATCTTGGCCAGAATTTTGTTGTCAAGGTTAATAAGTGAGATCGGCCTGTAGGAGGCACAGTCGTCTTGGGGTTTGCCTGATTTGTGGATGAGAACTACATTGGCTTCGTGGAGGGTGGGTGGGAGAATTCCTCGCTCTAGGGCCTCTTCGTACACTTGGAGGAGTAACGGGGCCAGCGTAGACGCATGCGTTTTGTAAAATTCGCCGGTGAGACCGTCGGGACCAGGGGCTTTTGTGTTCGGGAGAGATTTTATTGCCTCAGTGATTTCCTCTTGTGTAAGGGGCGCATTCAGTGGTTCGCGGAGGTCGTGCATTACCCAATACAGTTCGGTATCATTGAGATAGTTCTGAAGTTCTTCAGGGTTAGTAATGATTTGAGAGCTGTACAGGTCTTGGTAGAATTTGTGCAATATGTTCACAATATCATTGTCAGTGTATGCCAGGTTTCCTTGCGTGTCTCTGATGCATTCCACCCGAGGGAGTGACTGATCCAGTCTCAGAAGACGAGCGAGGAGCGCCCCGGGTTTTTGCCCCTCTCCATATTGTCTGATCCTTTGCTTGCAACCCAAGAATTTCAGTTCATGTTCGGCTACCTCATGAAATTTTGACAGTTCTATCTTTAGGTCATACTGGGTCTGCGCGTCTGGGGATGTCGTTAGGTTATTCTCGAGGTTTTTAAGGCGTTGTTCACTATTTGTTAGCTTGTGCCTAATTAGTTTCAGGATGCCATTTTCTTTGGCCATACACTGGCCTCTCACGTAACATTTTAATGTTTCCCATAACGTGCTGGCTGAGTCCACTGACCCCTGGTTTATTTCAAGAAAGGTGGTGATGTCTTGTTGGAGCTCGTCTGCGAAGACAGGGTCAGAAAGCGAGCCCGTCTTAAAACTCCAGCTCACAGGGATCTTCGGGGTCACGGATAATGTAAACACGAGCGTAACCATGGAATGGTCGGAGAGGGAGCGTGGTAGAATATGGCAGGAGCCCCAACTTTATGGACTGCAGGTTGATACTAGTAGATAATCGATGCGGGAGCTGGTATTGTGCACCGCTGAGTGGAAGGTGTAGTCTTGGGAATTCGGATGAGTGTGTCTCCAGATGTCAAATAGCTCATAGGACTGGCAGATCTCTGTGACCTGGAGACTGGCCTTGGAGACTCTGTTGTTTGAGCCATGCGATTTGTCGGTTTGGGGGTCCAGAGGGGTATTGAGATCTGCTCCCCAGATGATTGTTGCAGAGGTATACGCACCCAGATTGGACATGATCCAGTTAAAGTTTGTCGGTCCGTCGACATTGGGGGCGTAGGTGTTCACCAGAACTATTTCTTTCCCGGCAAGTAGACCCCTCACCAGCAAAAACCTGCCCTCCTCATCTTTCTTAAAGCTGATCAGGCTAAAGCTGGCTTTATTGTCGATCAATATTGCAACGCCTCTCGCGCACGAGGAGTACGAGGAGAAGTATCTATGACAGCCCCATGAGCGGGCCCAGTGTTGCTTTGCCGATGATGTAAGGTGGGTTTCTTGTAGCATAGCAACACTGATTTTGTGTCGCCTTAAGTATTGAAGAACTTTCCTGAGTTTAGAGGACTGGTTGCCCCCTCTGATATTCCAAGTAGCAAGTTTAATTGGACCCATCTTGCAGCGGTAGAAAAAGGGGGGCTGGTGCCACCCCGACCAAGCGGATCAGATAGTGTTCAAACGTGTAGAGGGACCCGCTGTGCGTCACAGGTTCTGGACTAGCGATCTGTAGTCGTTGTATGCTTGAACGTAGTTGGTTAGATGAGAACAACTTAGTAACTCTTGAATCCCTCCCTTGCGCAGGCAACCCCCAACAGGCCCACGATGTACCCACCCTCTCTTGCATGGGCAATTCCCAACTGGCCCACGGTAAATGGTCCCCTGTTAATAGAACAGTCAGCGTTGCTGTGCTAGAGGCACTAGTGGCCCTCCAAGCGGAGGCTAGTTCCCAGCCTCAATGTGAGTTTGCTCCGTGGTGGCGATGTTGTTGTCTTGTAGTAACGGGGTATCTCCAGTTTGCGGCATCAGTGAGATGGGTCTTTATGGCGGATCTCTTCTTGGTCTGTTTCCCCGTTGGGGGTTTCTATCGTTCGGGGCGGGTCTGCAACCATTGCGGTCTAGGTAATCATTAGTCTCCTCGGGCGTGTTGAAAAACTGAGTTTTGCCTTCATATTGTATACAGAGTTTTGCTGGGAAAAGCATGGAGTATTGAATTTGATTCTCTTGTAATCTGCGCTTCACTGCTGTGAATGATCGTCTTTGCGCCTGAACTGCTTGGGAGAAATCTGGGAAAAATTGAATCTTGTCCCCTTCATATTGAAGCGCACCCTTGTCTCTTGCGGCTCTCAGGATGGCATCACGGTCCCTGTAATTGAGCAGCTTTGCTATGATAGGCCTCGGATTTGTCCCTGGGACCGGTCTTGTGTTGGGAACTCTGTGGGCTCTCTCGACAACGAAGAGCTTTGACAGGATCTCCGGACCAAACAGGTCTGTGCAGATCTTCTCTACCTATTCTTCCATTCTTTGGATAGGCTGATGTTCTCTAACACCGACGATCCTTATATTATTCCTTCGGGAGCGTCCCTCGAGATCCTCGTTCTTGGTAGTCACAGCCTTCACTTGCGCCTCTAACAAGGATACTCTGGAGGTTAGGGCCGATGTGCCATCATCAAGGTCATAGACCCTCTGCTCAACAGTGTCTAATCTGTCAGCATGTTTGTCCAACCGATGCTGGAGTTGGTCGACTTTGGAAGAAAGGGAGTCTAGTTTGCTTCCCAGACCTCCTATTCCTGCCTTAAGGTCCAACAGAATCTCTCTAATATCGAGTTCTTGTACCTCTCCACCTTCCTGGGAGGTTCTTGGTTGGGTGACTGTGATCGGCTGTTTGAGGAGGACGCTTTAGTGGAAGAACAGCCATCAAAGTTTGGTTTTCTCTGCGACCTATCATTTTTCCCCATCTTGTGTTGAATGTGGGTGGCGGGGTGCCAGGGGAGTGATGTGCGATGCCCCTGAGGGGGCCGACCGGGGGGGTCACAGGGCACCTCGGTAACCAGAAGACCGGGGAGGCCGCAGGCATGTGTCACGGTTTTCAGCTCACAGGTTTGTACCCACTCTGGTGCCTTTGTAGTGATCCGGATGAGATGGAGATGGGCTTCGTGCTATGTCGGCGAAAGGAACGCCAGCGCACCCAGGATAGTCACGCCCTCTGGATGAGTCTCAGGCCGGTCTCGGGCAGTGCTGCAGCCTGGGTAAGTCTGCGATCCAGTACTGAAAGTATGAATGGGCCTAATGACTGAGCCGGTATTCCTTTGTTAAGTACTGGGCGCGTAGTGTAGGTGGGGTCTCGGGCGACTTGGGGTTGATAAGATGTCTCCCTGCAGGACGGGCTTCACTCCGGGACTGTGGAGCTATCGCAGGATGTTTTGGTGACCGGGGGGCCATGGGGTACTCCGGCCTGCGACGCTATTCCTGGGTCTCAGATTTGTTTTAACCCGATGCCTTTGCACTGTTCAGATTGAGACGAGGGGGGATTTCACGTCTCGTCCGTGAGTAAATGTCAGCGAATTCAGTTGTTTCACCATTTGGTTTACTCCCAGGAAAGCCTTAGATAGTTGAGCTGTGTGTAGGTGCTGAGGGAGTGACTGCGGCAAATGCCTGTGCTGGCGTTCTACGTTGGATTCTGGCTGCGAAATGCCGGTGGGGACCCAGGCGCCTTGGGATTAATGGGGTAGCCCCTTATGGGATGGTCTTGCGCTTTCTGGGTGTTCAACCACCGGGTTTCCACTATAAAGCTGTCGTGGGGCCCCCAGCTTGTTGAGTTCGTAGCGTTGCCCTTATCTGTGCGTCGTACCCCCTGGGCGGGGTTGGCGCTCCAAGGGTGGATGCTGGAGAATGGGGGCCTTTGCCGCTTGGTCAGTCGATCTGAGAGTTCCCCTCCGGTGGATGTCTAGGTGGGGGGCCCGCAGGGCCGCGGAGACCATCGACCAGTGATCACAGAGTCTCCGGGGGCTGGGCAGGCTCGTCGCGGGCTCCCGCAATGGTTTTGAGGGCGCAGGGCGCTCGTACCTGAGTTCCCGTTGATCTTCTGCGGCGCCCTCCGCTGTAGCTTACACGGCGCCAGCAATCCCCGCCGGCCCTCCGGTCTCGCGCGGCTGCCGAAGCAGCGCTCTCACCGGCCCCTCCCGGATCACTGGGAGCTCCGGCAGTGTGCGGCGGGCGATCTGGGCTGTCGCCGGCGAGCACCGCGGAGGGACGGTCACTCGCTTCACTCTGCGATGCAGGGATTCCAATGAGGTGCGGGCAGCGTCCCGTGATGAGGTGGCTGGCTCAGCTTCCCCGTGTGGACCAGTGCGCTGCGGCTCCGGCAAGGCCCCACTCCTCGGCAGCTGAGGGGAGGGAGGGGGTGGAGGACCTCGCGGCCTTCCGCACACGGTCGAGATCTCGGGAGGCAGACGAAATAAACGCAGGAGCTTGTGCAGAACCGCTTCGGCTGTTAGTAGCTGGAGATTGTAAACTGTGTGGATGCCACGGGATATACAATTTTCAGCATCTTTTAGGGAGCTCCACAGAGCTCACAGGGAGGCCGCCATCTTGGACGGCTCTCTAGCGCCCTCTCTTCACTATCAGTTTTGACTACTACCTTTCAGGCAGACGTCCGCCCCAAGGTTCTTTACTAAGTTGATGGCGGTGGTGGCAGTGAATCTAAAAATGGGAAAGATTCACATCTTGCACTACTTAGACAACAGGCTGATCAGACCTCATTCTCCCAAACAGGCTCTGCAACATCTAAACCTAACCTTCCACTCTCTCCACAATCTGGACTTCTCCCTCAACTTCAAGAAGTCTGAGTTGACACCTTCCTGAAAGCTGAAATTCATTGGAGCAGTCATGCACTCTTCCTTGGGGAAGGCTTTGCCTCCCGAGTTGAGGGCTCAACATATCTTGGAGATTGTGACAAGATTTCAAAAGAGAATGTGACGATAGGGGAACCTTTTTGGCAAACCTAGTCAGAGATAACAGTAGTCACAGATTCTTCTTCATAGGATGGGGAGCTCACATCCCCTTCAGAATCCAGACTTCACATAAACCTTTAAAAGCTGAGGATGATCAGACTAGCGCTGATGGCCTTTTTGCCCTCTATATAGGGGAAACACGTCCTGATAATGATAGATAACATAGTGGCCATGCATTACCTCAACAATAGTGAAGGTGTAGGGTCACTACCACTGTGCAGGGAGGAAATGCAGCTCTGGTTTTGGGCACTTCAAAATGGAATCTGTCTATCAGCTGTTCACCTAGCCTGAGAAGAGAACATGATGGCAGACACTTTGAGCAGGTACAGCACAGTCTCCCATGAGTAAGAGTTGGCTCAGGTAGTCCTTTTAGAGATATTCACCCTTTAGGGAACCCCTCAAGTGGACCTAGTCATGTCCAGAATCAACAGGAAATTCAACCTGTTCTGCTCCAGGGAAGCTCAGGGGGACGCGTTCATAGTGGACTGGGAATTCCCACTCCTGGACCTGTCCCCGCCAGTCCCCGACATTCCTCATGTGATCAGGAGGTTGAGGAAGTTTGGGAAGTCCATGATCCTGATTGCTCTGGAACGTCTAGACATGTCCCTCTGCCCTCCATTCCATTTTCCCCAGAGAGTGGACCTACTCTCACAAGCGGGCGGATGCCTTCTTCATCCAGAAATCAGAACTCTCAGCCTTCACGCCTGGCTTCTGAGAGTTTAAGATACAATGATTTGGATCTCCCAGAAGATGTGATTTAGGTGTTGCTTTTGGCCAGAAGACCAGCAACAAAAGCACTATACTGCTTCAGTTGGAACAGGTTTTGCAGCTGGTGTACAGGTAAAAATATTGATCCATTCACTTGTTATACACCTGCAGTGCTTTCTTTTTTGTTGCACCTAGCCCAACAAGGCTGAGTGTCACTACTGCTAAGGGATACCTGGCAGCGTTATCCATCTTTAAACGAACACCAGACCCAGGCTCTTATTTTAAAATACCCTTTGTTGTACAGTTCCTCAAGGGACAGACAAATATTTTCCCACCAGTCCCTTTCATAGTCCGGGCCTGGGATCTAAATTTCCTGTCTATTCATATTTTTGAAATTCAAGACAATCTTTCAAGTGACTCGCAGAGTGAGTAAGCTACAGGCTCTTCCGTGTAAACCTCCTTCTCCCATATTTTCTAAGGAGAAAGAAGTCCTGTAGATTCATCCCTCCTCCTTCCCAAGGTGGTGTCTGAATTTCAACTGACACAAAAGATTTCTGTGCCAGCATTTTACCCACCTCCTCATCCGTCCAAGGAGGAAAGAGGTGGCACAGCCTTGACCCAAAAAGGGCTCTGAGTTTTTATATTGCCAGATTGTCAAATTTTGTTGGTTATAATTGGACACAGACTGGATCAAGCAGTGACTAAACTTCAGATGTCCCTGAAAATATAAGTGCAGGTTTAACCCGAGGTGTACCAACCACTTCAGGTCTGCAAAGAGGTGTACTGGTGCAGGACATTTGTAATGCCTCAACTTGGTCTTTGACACACACTTTTTCAAACCATTACTGTCTGGACACCTTGTTTGGTCAGGATGCGAGGTTTGGGAAAGCTGTCTTCCACAATATAAACCCGTAACAAAATCCACTGGTCCCACCTACTTTCTAACTGCCATGGGAGTATCTCAAAGATGAGGAATCTGTGGGAGGACACAATCCATTAGAAGAACAAATAACTTGCCCGTAGTAATGTTCTTTCTACTGGATGTTCCTCCTAAGGATTCTTTATCGCCCTCCCAACCTACTCCTCTGACTGTGCGTAAATTCTTTGATACATTTCTCTCTGTTTCAATGCCCATGCAGGATATTTATCATAAAGTCGGCTGTGCGAAAGGGGGAAAAACTAGAACTGAGGCAACAGTGCAGTGTGTGCTACTTATACCACTGTCGACATCATGCCGAGGGACATCGACCCAACGGTGCACGGTGCCCTCTGCTTTTGAAATGATTCCAAAACTACAAGCTGGATATCGGTATATCAAGGTTGAGGAATCATTGGGAGGAACATCCAGTAGAAAGGGTATGCAGTGATAAAATTGCGGCAAAAATATTGCCTGTGCAAAAAAATTCTGGTAAAAATGTTGTGATTTGACCCGGTCGAGGTGTACACCATTATACCATTTAAGGGGAGCGGGCGCTACCCTGGTGTCCCTGCTTCCCTTAAATGGTATAATGGGTCCAGGGATTGCGGGGGTTTCCCCCGCATCCTTTACATGGATTGCAGCAGCAAAACCACAGCCTTTTTGCTGCAATATTTTGCTTCCACAGCCATTTTTGCCGCGACTTTAACACATGGAACCATAGAAAGATCATTACATAGGGTAAGTAGTAATTATTCTGCACTATTTTCAGGAGGAACACCTGCATCTAATGAGCGAACACCTGGATCTAATAAGCCAGCAAGCGGTTGTTTGTGAAGCAAACCTCCCAAAAGTCTCTGATTTGGAAAAGGAAAAATTAAAATCCCTGATATTGGAGGAAGATGTTTCCCAAGTTATAATATGACTTCCTAATAATAATACGCCCGCCAGGTCCAGTGGCTTCTCTGCCCTCGTCTATAAGCGGTTTGGTAAGATGTTGATCCCGCAATTGGATATTCTATTTAATAGCTTTGTGACTTTGCAAGCTAGCACTCCCACTCACTCCTGGGAAAACAAGGTAAGGATGTGATGAAATGTCAATCATATAGACCAATTAGGGTTCTTAAATATGATGCCCAGATGTATTCTAAAGTTTTATCCAATCGATTGGCAAAGGTCCTCTCAAGCATTATACATATGGATCAGGACGGATTCATCCCTGGCAGGCAAGCTCAAGATAATACATGCAGGGCAATTGATGTGATAGAATGGGCACAACAGGACAACCAATCTCTTGCATTATTATCGGTCGATCCAGAGAAGGCATTTGACAGGATCAACTGGGTCTTTCTCAGAGAAGTGCTGCACGGGTTCTTATTTGGAGCTAGCTTTATAAAAAAAGAGTATTAACTAACTTTGTCCTTCCTTCCACAAGGATACAACTTAATGGATGCTTTATAAGGTGCTTTTCTTGACTAGGGGACTTACCAGGGATAATTGTTATCTCCATTGCTATTGTCGTTGTCAATGCAGCCATTAGCACAAACAGTTTGATCACACTGGCAGGGACTATATGGGTGGGTTTGCCAGAAAGGTCTTCACTTCCAAGATGTGGGCATTAGGGTGACTGGTTGAAAGGCCGAAGGAGTGGTACGGTCGTATGATTTCCATTCAGAGCAGTTAGAAAACCTCTTCAGCAGATGTTCCATATGTATAATGAGCTAATTTGAATTTAGCCACTACTGTGTGCCATTACCCTGCATCATTCCCCACAGGGATAGTGCTATAGGTCTGTGATTTTAAAGTTACCTGTAATTTGAATCTAGCCACTGCTTTGCGCCACCACCCTGCATCTTTTCCCACAGGTATGGTGCTATAGGTTTGTGATTTTAAAGTTACCTGTAAATTACCGGCAGCAAGGCTCCTTATAGCTTTAGGCCCCAGAGAGCACATTACACCCACCCTCTGTGTCCTGCACTGGCTCCCTGTCAGACGACGATCCACCTTCAAGGCTTTGTGCATTACCCACAGGCCCAGAATATCTACAACACAAGCTCACCCCCTGCAGATCCAACAGAACCCTGATATCAGGCACTGCTCTCCTCCTTGCCATCCGTCCCGCCAAATCAAGCAGAATAGGAGGATCATAATTTTCTATCCAAGCACTTACAATATGGAACTCTATCCCTTTTAGCATCCACTGCATAGAGGATCTCCTCGCCTTTCGGAAGGCACTCAAGACCTGGCTTTTTCCTGTCTTGGCTGACCCCATCTGCCTCTTAGGTGAATTTTACCCCCAGGCTGGGGCATCGATGAGTCACTCCAAGAAAGCACTGAGCAACCACAGAAAAGACTCCAATAGACCTGCAGGAGAGGATCTGCACTGCCCCAGCAAAACAAATAATCATGCATGACTCACAGGTATGTATCATACTCCATCTTGATGGAAGATAGCTGTATCCCTCCAAAGGCACGGCCGTCCACCTGCACACATCTGCAATCATCTGCTACTTGGTGTCACACTGCACAATGCCTTTGCCGCTAGAATGCAGCTAAGTCCCACAATAAAAATTCAGTCTATCTGGACACATAATCAGTCTCCTTGACCTGCATATTCTCCTGAAAGCCACCACAACACCCATTAACAAGCCAGCTCTGCATAGGTCACTAGCAGGGACTTAACCAACCCTACCTAGCTTTGTACTGGATAAAATGCACACACGCATTCTAAATTCCTCTGACAAATTTCTCATACCTCAGACTTCGGTCCTCCAAGGGTGTTCGCCTACAGTGATTTGAGGCCATACCAATGGGAAAAAGGTGCTATACTAATGCCACATTATATTACATTTAATGTGCAGAACACTCATGGAGCACTGTATCTCCAACCTTTGAGAATGGAGATGCCACTAAAGGCACTTACACAGCTAGTTACGTACTTAAGGGAAGAGCATATACAGTATAAGATTTCATAGAAAAAAGACTGAATCTGATTAAAGATCTTGAGAACTGAGTTAGCTCTGGAGGAGATTGCTGCAAGGTCATGGGTTGAATAACCACTTGGTGAGACAGGTTTAAAGTATTGCTCTCAATGATAATATTGATATTGGTCAAAAGACTGTCTGTTTGGAACAAGCATTGTGGAGCCAAACTGGGTCCACATATTTGGAATGCAGGAGAAAGCAGTCCAAGCCCTATATGGATGACCAAATGCAGCCTACTCAATATCCAACGAATAGTCAACCTAGGGTCTCAAAATGTATTACAAATTAGACCCCAACAACTGGTCATGGTATTATCCCCTGTCACTTACTGGTTGCTGTACTATTTTGGCAGAGGTGCTTGAGACTGCCGGCACACATCTACCCATCATGGAACAAACTGAGATCCTGAACATTGGAGAGAAGGCAATCTGCACATTCCGATCCTATAGAAGGGTGGAGTAAACAGAATATGATCAGTACTTCTCGGCTTTCAGGGCAAAGAAAATCACTATAGAACAAGTCTCTTTAGGGTCGTATTTGATCGGTTAGGCATCATTGTAAATTACAATAATATGCTTCTCTTGCTGCCACTATTGTCAGAGTGCATGTACTGTTGGGGTTGTAGATTAAGGGTAACCTCTGCATACCCAGATATCCAGAATATATTCTGGAACAACTGGGAGACTCGCTCTGAAGTTGGTATTGAAGTGCAGTTAGGTAATGGGGCTAAGCGCTATGACAAGCATGAGCATTGGAGTTGTGTGAAAAGAAGTACCAGTGTTAGCCCAACAACTGAATTATCAGATCCACCAGTTGGCTCTAATATTATGGATATGAATCCTGTTGTACTGGTTCATCTATATTTGAAACTCTCAGCTCAGGAAAAGGATCCTATATATAACAGTGTGCACTCATCACAGAAGGTAGGGGTTTATGGTATACATTGCTGCCATGCTAAACAAGCAATAGCCCCAACCATCAAACTCACAATACACATCATTGGTAACCTTCAATATGGTGGGCTCTGTGCTACACTTGTGTTGAAAGATAGATTAAAAAAGAACCTGAAGATTCTGTTAACCCACCTTAGTGAAAGGACAGATAAAAAACGTACATGGGAACATTCCCAAAAGAGGCAGAGAAGATACTGGCTTGTAGTTGGATAAGCAGTTAGAGTTGATGGATAGCTTTACAAGGGCATAGTCACATGGCAGGTTTTCTTGGAGACTGGAATACACTGTTAAGCAAGTGAAGATGTCACCAACGTCAACCATAAAGGAACCAAGCGATCAAAGCAGGCTTGTGAGTTCAAGGCACTTGGAAGATAGGCAGACGAGCAACACAATTGGCGTTTTTTATTGTTTGTAAAATGGAGTGTAGGGCTCTTAGCTAGTTGTCAACCGAATCAATCACAATTAAATAATAGAGCTTGTTGACATATTGATGCGATTTAATGATAGAATGAGTGCTCTGCCTTTCAATGGTCCTTGTTCTGCGTTACATCGGAAGATCACCAAGCTTTCTACAGTCATCAAAACGTTTGCCATTTAGCAACACGTTCTGGCAAATACCATACGCGAGAAGGTTTTGGGCAAAGATATTTTGCCTGAAGTGATGCAATATGGTCTGCCTCGTGAATATAATGATAGGGCAAAGTGACTTAGTTTATGGAGGGAGATGCTTCGAAGGAGAGAGAAACATGACTCTGACCTTGAGACTACGGATCAGGAGAAAGTATTTCCAGATCTCTATTAAAAATGGAAAATGCCTTCTCCTGCCCATGAAAAACAATGTATTGTAACTTAAATGCAAATGAAACAATTGCATGGTCCAGTCAGGCCGTAATGTCTGTATAACTGGCTATAGAAAAACAGGGAGGAACAATCAGTAAATCTAAAATATTTGAATGTGTCAGTGAATGACAACTTTGTACAATGTTTAGAGATCCAAGATACCTTTCTAAAATAAAATAAAAAATGAGGACACGTATCATCACCCAAACAAATGTTAAAATCTTCGACCCAAACAAAATACAATGACTTAAGAACTGTGGCAATTATAAAAATCATTAATTTATCAGGAAAGGCCACCTGGTGATCAGGATAGATAGCATACGTTTAAGTTGTTCAAAAGTTTTTAAACTCATGTTTTAGATATTTTAGATAGAGACAGGAACGTTTTTAATGAATGAGGAATTCATTTAGTGCGAGCAAACGTATGTTTTCAATATAATTGAAATTTCTCATTTACCCACTTCCCTTTTCAATTGTATCACGATGGAAAATTGAGTAATCCTTTGGGATGAACACACTAAGAGTGTTTTGAGAATGATGTGTAACCAGGTTTCATTGATAGATGTAAAATCCCCCTTTGGGCGTATGATTAAATTCGGAAACTGCTGATGAAGCACTGAAAAGAAAGAAGCTGAGTAGAGAACCGTGAAGGATGTCTACACACCCAGGTTCTGGTGGTGATAGGGGTACACTTACACATGTTGGAAGCCCTGAAAATCATGGACCAATTCAATCTACAGGAAGACAACTTTACCAGAATAGATGCTGCAGATGGAGCACAAGTGATGACCTCCAAAAGTACAACACATATTATGCGGCACCACCAGTGCACCCAATAGGCACCTAACAAGTGAGCCAATACCCTTTACCCACCGTTGCTCACTAATCCACTTCTGCAAGAGGACCCTTGGAAAAGTAGGGCTGTCTGATGTGATCAGCCCAAGTGATCCTCTCAGGCTGGTGTTGGTAGGGTGAGGTGAAGAGAAGAAGTAATCACCTATTTAGACTACACCTGGCTTGAGAAGCAGCACCACACACCGGAACACACACAATAAAACAGGGAGGCGGGTAACGCTGGAAAACAGCCGGCCCAGTACAAGCACTAACGGCAGTCTGGAGAAGAGTCTTAGAGTGGCAGGTGCTCCTGAGCTGTAGAAGCCACAGGACGTGGCCACATGATTGTCGTAGCCCACCCTTGGTGTGATGACGTAAAAGCGAACGGGAAGCTCCAATTCAGGCTCCCAAAGGGATCAAATGATGGCTCCTGGGATGTAGCAGTTGCCAGGGAGAAGAAAAGCAGCCTGTCCCCTGCGAACAATGCAGGCAGTTAGGAAACAAGGATCAGAGCGACAGAGATGTCAATGTTTTCACCCCCTTTCAATGTCCTCATAGAAAAGGTTTTTTTTCCCTGTATTGCAGCATAGCACTTCCACTTTTTTGCTGCATTGGAAACATTATTTTAAAAACACCAGGCACTCTTAACTGTGTTTACCTTCACCTCTGTGTTGGATCTGAAAACACGATGTGCTGCATAGCAAGTGCGCTTTCCATCTTGTAATTTGGCAGTATTTTCCGACCCGTGGTACGGTAAACACCCCAAATCTGTAATGTTGTGGGAAGTAAAGCACATGTA
Organism: Ambystoma mexicanum; assembly: GCF_040938575.1. Classification (NCBI taxonomy): domain Eukaryota; kingdom Metazoa; phylum Chordata; class Amphibia; order Caudata; family Ambystomatidae; genus Ambystoma; species Ambystoma mexicanum. The sequence goes on along the minus strand of NC_090932.1, from coordinate 794,903,587 downwards.
TTTGTAGAATAGCGTCTGATTACTGTGGCTGCCATGTCTGTAATGAGTCCCTGTACCGTTCTGCTCCGACCGCCTTCCCTCTTACTGTTGGGCACTAGAAGCTAAGCAGGATATGTCCAAGTCCACATTACAGACATTTTTTTCTGAAGCAAGTGCCATTTCATATGGCATTTGCATCAGGAAAATGTTGCCGTGGGGCAAATGTGTATTGTTTCAATTCATTTGTTGTACTGTTGAAATGTTTGCCTCTGTGTAAATGTTGTGCAAAAATGCACTGCATTGAAACAGAGTTTCTGTAATACCAGTCCGGTTTTAAGAGCCATTTAAAGTTGCAAATAGTTTAGATTCTTTCAATACTTAAAAGAGTTTGGGGTCAGTGTTGTGATCGTGAAGCGGAAATATTGAATGAGCTGCAACACTGTCAAGCAGCGTTGTGTGGTGTACTGTGTAGTGCACAGGAACTGTGGATAATGAAGAGATTTATAAAAATAATGTTTAGCGCTTTGTATTAATCATAAACTTAGTTTTGAAAGGCAAACATTTGTCAAGAAATCTCGATAGTAATTAACAAAAGTATTTTCACAAAACCTTTAGAAATAAAATCATTGAGGATATTTATTGCCAACATATATGAAAATTCAGATGGCATATGATGTCACACACGCACAGGCACCCAAACACACACATCCAACACATACATGCAGACAGAATTAAAGACCTATAGGAAAAAGAGTTGTGCCAAAGTGGGGAGTGCAAGGGTTCGAATGGGCTGTAAATGACACTGAACCAATGTGAACTACACATCAAAAGGATCCCTGATTCTGTATACCAGATGCCCATCCAGGTAGACAAACATACACTCAGCTGCAAAAGCAGCTCACATTGGATGACAGCGTTAGAGAGAGCTTCTGAGACTTGCCAGTACTGAGAGGACATCGCCGGAGGTGAAGGCACTCGCAGAGCGTGAATAGGGGTTGTCACGCAGATTCCTTTACAGCAAAAGAGCTTTAGCCGGTTTGTTAACTTTGAACATCAACATTCTTTTCCATACTTTCTGAGGAAAATAATTATTTACGGACATTGCTTTTTAAATTACCACTGAATATTACAAAGCCTGTAGTTGAAGTTGCAATATGTACTGCCAGTATACACACCAAAGTATGCTTAATAAATATACAGAATAAATAAGAAAGACACTCTTTTCGTTAACTTGCATTTATAGAAGTCAAATATTGTAATCAATTTCTTACAGCATGTGTTTTTTTTTATCATTAGCTGTAGTCACTTTGCTTAGCGTGCTTTTCTTGGAGAAAAGTTACTGGTGACTGGTGAATTTTGCTTTGACTTTGTATGGTCGGTTAAACATTAATTTCCTGATAATTCAGTGTTAACTATTGTATAATCGAAATCATTACTTTCAATCAGATAATACCTTACCCATGGCCCTGCAATTTAGGACTCCCCGGATGTGTTGAATGACAAGTCTCATGACTCCTCACTATTGACTATGCTGGCTTGAGCTGATGGGAGATGTAGTCCAGAAGACAGAGAAACCCAAGGGCTGTATACCCCTGCCTTATGCCACCCTTTTCAGAGTCCTTAACCATTTGAAGGATAAACCTGTATTTACCAGGAGGATAACTGATAGATAGTGTAACACCTACTATGTGGACTTAAGAATGCAAGTTTTGCTCATAAATAATTGCATCCATGGTGGGCTCTAAATTTTTCATTGTGACCTGTGCAACTTGAATTTTAGAATTCTAGCTATGACAATCTGTGAACGTCAGCTCATTTGCAACCGTATGTTTGTGCAGAAGTCAGCTTGCTTGAAATCAGGAATTTCTGGGCCGCAGGACACTTACTCTGATCAATGAATAAAAAGATGCCATGGGCCATGCTGAGTTTCCTTGCCACAAAAGGCCCATTTCCAAAATATGAAAAACAAGTCAAAATGAAGCCCGAGATTGAGGTTATCATGATTTAGATGTTTAAGCTAATTTGGAAGACTACCTTGGGAAGGGATTTATATGTGTCTGGTCGACCAAAATGGCATACTAAATGAAGCCAATGCTGACACAAACCCCCACCTCCAACCATGGCAGGGTATTTGGCCTCATGAAGAATGTATCTGTTCCATTGATCAGAAATGGCACTTTGGTCATAACAGCAGATGGTTCCAAATGAAAGGCGTGTGAAATACAAGTTAGTTAAAATTTATCACAAAAGCCTATTTTAAAATATATGTCATCGACAGAGGACAAGTGGGCATTTTAGATATAACTTCAGAATATGTTGTCTGAATATATAATTCTCATCAATATCACATGTCAGAACCAGAATGATATGAAAAAAGAACATTCCACGTTAATTCAGATTCCTCATTCCTGTGGGGATGGCTAGATAGCCTGGCTGACACAGCACCCTATGGCAGAGAGTATATAATCAGCCAATGAAAGCAAACAGGAGGGCCCCAAGGGGCGTGAGAAAGCCAAGGCAGCCTATCCCGGACCGTGTCCAATCCGTAAATGCTTCATGAAATGTTGCTGCATCATTTCAGTTCTCTGGGTATTTAAAATCAGACACAAAGGGAAAAGAAAGTGTTTTGCGAAAGTAGAAAAATAAGAGATCCAATCTAACAGGAGAAACACAGAGGGTGTCATGGATTGTGAGTCCAACTGGAAGTAGCCGACGAGAGATCTCCTTAAGGAAGTCCTTTCCTGGTGGGATTGAATGCAGATTCCTTTCCCATGATAGAGCCATATTACCTGGAAGGGACTTTGGGAGCAAGTGGACAGATTGAAAGGAAGAGCTTACCTGGCGGTGCTGGCTGAAGCCGATTGATGTCCTGCAGGTTCTGAGCCTTTTTAAAGAAAACCAAAAGTGAGTACATTGACCCCATAGCATTCAAACACACGTCTAAAGAATTTCTTAAATCACAGTTCTCTATTAAAAGTATTTTGGGGAACCCTATTTGCACATGATGTCACTGAAAGGGGGAATATAGTGCAAGGTGTGTGTGCTTTGTGATTAATACTTCAATGTATAACCTTGGGTAGCTTCCCCATAATAAGGCATTTTTCCAGAAATGTGGTTTCTCTAGAGCCCTTAGACATCCTGAACTAAAATGTGGGAAGAAAAATCCTTCTGAATGATCTCTGCCATAATCAATAAAGTAATTTGTTCCTTAATGAACGCATGTAACTGGGTTGCTGTAGGTTGAATTTGATTCTCTGAGAATAGTGAGAGAGTGAGGGAATATTCACTGATGCCAATATTTGACAATGGGTTCCAAAAAAATAAAGTGAATTGTTTTGTTTAAAATTGTACTCTGGGAACTTTTTTACTTTTTGAATCAAATTACCAATGTATTTTTGTATGTTTGCATTGTGAAGTATTATATTCAATTTCTTAGCATAGTCATTCATATTTGTCTACGTATGGATCTTTGTGCAAATTTGAATGATACCATTAGTGAGATGATAGCAGGGAAGTTGTGTGTTCTTTTTTGTAGACAAGCTGCCTGTATTCATTTTAAATATTGCGGTTGACTTTGCCAGCATTGAACGTTAGGGCACCATGTTTAAATCCTTGATTTACTATTTTGAATAAAACAAAACATTCAGATTATATCAGGTTTTTCTTGTCCCAGATTATGGGCAGGTATTATTGTATTCAAAGGAGTATTATATTAGAGTAATTTCTCTGTAAACAGTATCTTATAAAATAAATACTCCCATAGATGTGTTAAAAAATGTGTTTAATAGTGTTAGGTTGTCAGCGGTTTTTTTCCATAATCGCCCAATTCGTTGTGCATGAGTGCATTGTGCATTAGTTTATTTTAATTGTATCAATAAACAATCATAAAATAACTCCAAAATATAAAATATGAAACCATGGCAAACCCTGTTCTTATACTAACATAAAACCATCATATGCATTGCTAAAAATCAAATGCATTGCTAAAATCAGCCGGTAAAATAGCTCAGCCGGTTGAGCGCTCACTACTGCGATCTGAGCGTGATCTGCAGGTCGCAGGTTGGAATCCCGGCAAGGCCAACTCAGCCTCTCATCCTTCCGAGGTCGATAAATGCGTACCAATTCCGGTTGAGTGATGGTGTATGTAAAATATGTGCTCTGTGAAGCACTTTGGATTAAGGCGCTATATAAATAACACATCATTTTCATTAAAATCTTAGAAAAACACATAAAACATTCTGGTAAAATACATACGTTGTGAGGTAGTGTAAACATGTAGAGATAATGCCTCATGTCTGTGCGCATGTGATCTATACAAAAGTCTGTGTTATATGTGAGTCAGCAAGGAAGCCTTTTCTAATATGCAATGCCTCTTCAATAAAAGAATCTTATGTCCATGCTATGACTTTATCCTGCAGCATAAGTCAAAGGAACAAAGCTGGCCTAAACTGGTGAAATCTTTTATTTTTCTAACCAGCCTTACTGTTGTCTTTCGGACAGAAGTATAGGCGGGACAGAAAAGAATTGAGTGTGCCAGAGATTCCATGTCATTGGTACTGAAGGGACACATGAGTGACTCAATCTTCTTCCATGACTACTTTCCTACCACTGTATTCAAGGTGAGGGGATTACATCTTAAGAAAACATAGTTACATCATTGATTAATGGAAAACATGGCTGCAGCGTGATTGGGGATCACATTACTGAGTGGGCTCTTTCTGAGCATTTCACAAGGTCCGTATTCTCTCTTCTAACAGTGAGTAATTCAACTCCCCCTGTGGGGCAGCTTGATCCAAGATATTTTGTAATGTATTAGTGTACAGAGTAAATAAAATGGGTGCTCGAATGCACCCTTTCTGTTAAACCCCTCTGTGTTCAAAATGGTACCATACAACTCCCTTGTGAATCATATCTTGCGACACATTCAGTGCTTTTATGTGACATGACTATTAACTTCAGCAGCCCATTTGGAATTCCTATCTCACTGAGGATTGTCAGCTGCAGTTACTTGTTGACCAGGACAAAGGATGTGAACAAAACCATGAAGGACGAATTGACAGTACCCTCCTCATTTATGTTGTACTTGTACATCCTCGGCATAACATTCAATGACTGGTTTACTGTGGCCAAACCTTCCCTGAACCCAAGATGGGTATCTCCCATAATGTTAGTAGAAGTAGCCCAGTCCACCAGATATTCTCGCAAAACAATCCCCAAAATCGTTGGGGATCCATCCAAAAGGGAGTTTGGATGGTAAAATGGTGGATACAACTTATTCCCATATTATACACTGGTACTATTATCCCTCAGTACCAGGTGCCGGGAATTACATTACTCTGTACTAGGCTCATAAATAACCTGAAAAGAAAGATTACTTTGAAACTCAACAAAGGACCCAAATAGGTCAGGTGGAATGTGGTCTGGGTTGGGGGATTTATTTGTTTTCTGAGTTTTAATGAATTTTACAATGTCAGCACGCATAAAAGGCTGTTCAATCTCCTGATAGCCTAGTCATATCAGGAACTTGAGATACACAGTCTTGAGTCTTGATCCTCAAGTTCTTTTGACAGAATGCTGCTATAGTGGGAAACCCAGTCAAGACTTGGACATTAGTCTCAATCAGATGGATCCTGTTTGGATGTGTTGCCTTCAGCACAACCATTCAGAAAGACCGTGGGCCTGATTTACAAAACGTTTTTCAATAGGATTGTGCTACTGTAAAATGATTTTGTAAACCAGACCCCTGTAGTGCTTATTTATTGCCACTTCTACCAATTGATCCCAATCCACATGGGCCATTTGCTTCTTCCTTAGATTTGAAGCTCTTTTGTATTCCCTCTTTTCTCCTAAAGGCAACAGATTATCTCTAGGATTAGGCCTGCGAGCACACATATGGCTTAATTCACAGAAGGGTTTTTATACTGGCAAAACCCCATTGAAAACGCTCTGTGAATAAGGGCCATAATCTAATAATAGGTACATCAATGATTGCCTCATGTGTTGGTGTTTGCTAACACTTCATAAAAATCATACACCTTTCTTCTCCTTGTAATATTGCCTGGAAGAGCTATACAATCATCAGATAAAACTAAGCCTTTGAGCCATACTAAAATGCTCTTTAAGCGAAAGATCAGAAGTGTAAGGGTTGTGTAACTGAGCAGCCTGTACCTGACTCTATAAAGACAATATAGTTAAAGGGGGAAACTGTCCCTAGCACATTATTAGACTCACTAATAGACACAGAGGCCCTAGTTACATTCTTTAGCAGAGGTAGAGGAGGAAGGATATCTCAGGGGCGACGCGCTCCTCTTGGAAGCAAGCCAATTCGGTGCAATTCAGGTTTGAATCCCAATCACGTGATTAGAAACTAGTCGCTGGTAATAATCACATTATGGAAGAACAATTCTAATTATAAAACACCTGCACAATAAGGTTTTAAAGAATTGTAAAAATTACAAACAAATCTTACATGATAATGACATTACTAGACATAGTCATACCACTCTCAAACCTCAGTAAAACTGGTAATTGTTTGGCAAACATGTACTGCATTACTATATTATTTGATGATCTGAAAATTCTTCTTCAGAACCATAGTAGAACCAATCTCTCTATTCTTTGTAAACTCCATTCAAGTGAAAATGTGGCTTGTTAAACTTCTCGCCCAAAAACCATATTGTGTGACTCCAAAGTACATGTTATTTTCATATCAAAATGTGAACAAAATTCTTACATTACCACAGAAATAAGCCAGGGAAATAAAATCAGCTGAATCAACAATCAACCACTTTTTCCCCGAATTCAAGATTCACTGAACATTTCAAACTCCTAAGAAGTTTGATGTTCAGGCTGACTGGTTCATCGGGCTATAGAGGACCTCTACTCCTGAAGCCGAAACATAAAGGAAGGAAGGAGAGTTGTGGTTGTTGATGTATATGGGCTTGATTTACAAAAGCGTTTTACAATGGCGCAATACCATTGAAAAACACTTTGTACGGTGCAATTTAGACAGTGTACGCAAATTTGTGGGTTTTTTTACATGACAGTAAGCAAAGTAAACTTTAGATTTTACGTACATTTCACAGAAAGCAACGCAAGAGCTTCATTGGTTTTGTTAAATTATATGTGATTTTAAAACACATGTACGCCAAATAGAATCCAGAATCTCCTTCTCGGATTTAGGGCCTGATTCACAGAGCGTTTTCCAGTGGGATTACACCATTATTAAACGCTCTGTGAATCAGGCCCTTAGTTCTCTAACCCCGCAGGAACAGAAGAGTTTTGAACATGCTGCAGAAAGTAAAATGGCCATGTGCTACTAAAAGTGGAAATGAGAAAGCATTCCATGGGATTGTGGCTTCAACAGTGAAGGATCCCAATCCTGTTCTCTTTATGAAACTTAATTAATGATACATATTAGATTCTCCGTCATGTGCACTTGTTTCAGACTTGTGGATTGTGTTCAAGCTGCTGATTACGCATCACAAAGAGCACTGACTTGTGCATGCATTTGTTTGTGCCACTACTTTTGGGTACGCCTAGCCTGTTTTTGGTAGTGGGTGAAAGGCAGAACTCTTTCAGTTTGTTCTTGTGTGTGATGTAACACCACCTGCTTGGGGATGTTGCACCAGCCATTCATTGAATACACAACAGCAAAACAGAGATGGCTCTAGGTTTTGCAAAAACATGCATTTTGCCATTTTTTGAGAGAGCACTACAGTGTTCGGAAGGTGGGATGGTAGGCAATGCACTGAAAAACACTTTTGTAAATCAGGCACTATGGGCTTGAGAATGTTCTATCCATCCTTTTTTGTACTATCCAGTGTTAAATTAAAGTGTAGGTCTATTTGACCGAAATAAATGGACCTTTTCCAATTTCAATGAATTTCTATTGTTTGTTTTTATGTTGGAAAATTCAGGGGGAGACCCCCGCACCCTCTACTTTCCCCCACCTTAACCCATTCCCTTACCCCGCCCCACATATATATTTAATTTAAATTGACCGAAATCCCCCCAAAAAACTGAAAAAAAGATTTGGTTAAATTGAAATGGTCCATGTGCTTTGGGATCAAGAATCCTAATACCAAATTAAATATACAAAGACATATTAATCTTTGAATTTTGGTCACACTTAATGTGGCCACAGTTGGGAATGATACATTACTTGGGTGATAATGGGGTTGTTGGGTGTAGCATTGTATGGTGCCTGCTTGAAGATCATCAGGTAGGTGCTTGATTAAAAACACATAGCAGAGAGCCCTATGGATTTTCACCGTAATTGCTTTTGACTCTGCATTTGGGGAGCATTACATTATTTCGAGAGTGATGGTGGAAGAAGAGGTGTGACACTGGCACGCTCTGCTTCTGTGTGAAACAACAAGACCTGCTAAGTGAGTGTGAACCAAGCACGTGATTGAATAAGCAACACGACCTACCGCACTCAAGTGCTTGCACGATTTCATTGTTTCCACTTCTTTTTTAGTATGTTAAATTGTTTTCAGAGTTTTGATTGTAATTAGTAATACTAGAAAGTTGATCTGTTGTGTGACAATCCGTTGCGTCACTAAGGGGGATCAGGGGCAATAGACCCGGGTCTTTTGGTTGTAGCCCCAGATAGAAGATCAGGGGTTACAGCCAAAAGGCTAGCTAGTCTCTCAAGTCCTGACAGTCTCTACATTAGCATAGCCTTAGATCTTTTACACACCTAGAAACACCCCTGGGAGACAACAAGACATGTTTGATTTTGAAACAGACCTGTTATTAAATATAGAAATACATGGCAGAAAGAATCTAGATTTGTCTCGCATTCATGGTGCCACTACTTTCTATGAATTATACCTTGTTTGTGGGACACTGATGTGGAGATAGGCAGTAACACTGCCTTCTTGAGCAGCTTATGCCAGGTGCTTGAGTGGGTATTCCTTCAAAAAAAGAATAAGAAAATAACAAGGCCGAAAATGCAGGGTTTTTTAAGTCTAACTTTTGTGCAGTTTTCCCCCCAATAAATAGACAGGTAGTGGGATAAGGGAATACATTAAGGTAGGGAGAATGTAGGGGGAAGAGGCTGTGGGTGGTCTCCTCCCACATTTTCTACATAAAAATACAAAAAACGAAAAAGTCTTTCGGAAATTCGAATAAAAAATCGTGTCGTTTTCAGGCACGCTATTTTTATCCGGTATTTCAACAAAGAACCCTTGAGTGAAGAACCATAGACAAAGAGCAATCTAGAATTACACTGCACTTGATTTTCAAACTTTTAGGAGATGTTCTGGTGTGTGATGCAACACTGCTTGCTTTATGATGTTATGCCATGTGCCGAAATGAAAAGACAGCCATCGAGAACTTGTTCAAACTCATTTGCGCTCAATTCTGTCGCTTCCTTTGGCGAATTTGGCATTATTAGGAAAGTGGCTGTGCTGGTAACAATGGCAGTTTTCAGCTAGCCCTGGCAAAAGATTCTGAGCCTAGCACCTGATTGAATATACAGCAAAAGAACAGAACACCCTCTAAATGGAAGTTGCATCTGGTTTTGCCACCACTTCTAAAGAGCATTACATTAGTTGGAAGGCGATTGAGGCAGTTCTGGTGTTACGCTACACTGCCTACTTGGGGAATTTGATGAAGACACTCCAGTCAGAACTCAGAAGAGCACAACAGTGATCACTTTAGTTCTGGGCAATGCTGCATGGGCATCCCACAAGTGAGGCAGGGTAACTGCTGTTACCATCAGCAGCTGGGAGAGGGGCAGCCCCAACCTCCCGCGCCTGCTCCTCTCCTACCCCCAGCTATGGAGACACACAGTCTCAGCAGCACAAAAGCCACGGAAGGGTAAGGTGCAAACAGTCACCGCACCCTTCCTCCAAACAGCAAGGTGATAAGTGCCATAAGGAAAACAACCATCAGGCAGGGCTCACGTTCAAAAGATCTGCCCCCACCAGGGGGTCAGACAGTCGGCTATCCGGCCGGGGGCTGCGACAACAGCAGCCCCCACCACATACACAACAAAGATCCAGGTCCTCCCTGGGTCCTATAAATGAGAGCAGCATGCTCAGAGTAAACATAATCTGTTTGTGGACCCTGAACGGGGAACCAAGCAAACAGGAGGTTCACTGTTTACTCAGTGTCTTTCAAATCTTATTGCTTCTTTAGCAATCTTTGAAGTTCGCTGTACATCGCAGTGTCTTTTTCCTTCCTGAACATTGTACTGTTCAAAGCAATTGCAATGCAGCCTTAACGAAGGAAGACGCGGCAACCGAACGGCCAGCGCGGACGCTGTCAATCTTAACATCTCGGCATAGAAGGAAAAGCGAGAGGCGAGCATGTCCAAAACAAAACAAACAAAGACGCGTGCTGCGGGATCATCCCCAAAACCAGTGCGAACGAAGGAGAGAGAGGCACTCGAACAGCACGGCGCGGACAGCGACCGATTCACCAATTTACAGGTGAGCCACTGCGCTGGGGCTATGAGGGAAGAAAAATAGACATTTATGTTGGGAAGAGATACACTTTATTACAGTGGACCGGAACCCCCGCGTTATAAGGCAGGCAGGGCAAGATAACACAAGCCAGTTTTAAACTCGGGCAGAGTCACAAGCCAGTTTGGGAGCTCGTCTTTGCTTGACAGCCACGCAGAGCTGGCGAACACAGTTCCAAGCTCGGCGGGCCCAAAGACTGCAGATTTAAAATAATTTCTGTAATATTGCAGGGCGACCTCACAGCGAAAACAATTATTTTAAATCCAGTAAATCAAGCCTGGGGGCTGCCAAATTTTCTGAACCCGGTCAAGAAGGCACTAGTCAAGAGTTACCCAGCACGGGCAACAAATAGAACAGGCGCAAAGAACTTGCCTATAACAACAGTTTAACTCCTTGATAAAACCTTTTTCCTTTTCCTATAGCAGGCATAGAAGAACATGGGGCCCAAACGGAAAACACGGGCACCCCCAACACTGGCGCAGAAGCCCAAATCACCACAATTGCTAGCAGCCATTGAAGTGGCAGAGCACTACGGATGGGCATGGGTTAGAGAAAACATGTACGGCCTACCCAGGGAAGGAATTACCAACCCACCCAGCCAGGAGGAGGTTTCTGCACCATTAAAAAGGAGAAAAATATCCAAAGGTGCCAGAAAAGGTACCAAAAAATTGTCAAAACTATGCGAGAATGTAGCGGAATTACAGCAACTAATGGTAGAAATAAGGGGGAAACAGACACCGCCCACAAGGGAACCTGGGGCCTCAAACCCTACCATCGCAATAGAGCCTACAATAACGGTTGTCAACCCACCCGTAACACTACCTATTGCAATCCCGCCACAACAAGTACAGCAGTTGCCAATAGCGCTCAAAGCTATAAATACAAAGGCCTCCACAACTCCAGCAACTGATTCAACAGGTGCCCTAAAAGCATGGGCAACCCCAGGCACAGACAACACAGGCGCGACAGGGACACCCGGCAGCAATACAACTGACATTGTAACGATCTGTAATGCACAATTAGACCAAAAAATGAAATCTTTCCAAACAGAGAAATTAAAGATGCCTGGCATGGAACATTGATACCACAATCAAAGAAGCCATATGGGCCAAAGAATTTATAGAAATCTTTTCCCTAATAGAAGCCCAGCGCAAAGGGAAAGACGTTTTCAAAGACCCCAAAAAAATAGAAGAAAAATCTATTGCCAGAAACGCCCAGGTCGAACAAAACTGGGACAACTGGTTACAGGCCTTTGCCATTTTAGCAACAATATATGAAGAAAAATTCCCCTTGGATCGTAGGAAGATCTGGGCATACGTTGATAAGATAATGGAAGTAAAAGTAACACAGAGGGGGAAGACATGGCTTGCATACAACATCAGATTTAGGAGGAGCATGTCAGAAAGGCCGGCCATTGAGTGGGATGAAGTCCAGAACGATTTATACACCCTTAACGCCGAACCTCCCCAGGAAGAAGATACCATGCATTCTTCTTCTAAAAATAGCAAAAATTCCCAAGTAAGCAAATCCCATGACAATGATAAATCCAAAAAAGGGGAGCAACCCTTTCGGAGGAACCAGCCTTGGGTGGCTAAAAATAATGCCCGCAGACAGAACAAACAGCAGGCTGTCAAATCCAACATCCCATGCAGACATTTTGGGAAAAACCAGTGTACATGGGGCAAAGAATGCTGGTACAAACCACGCCTGCGCAAACTGCAAAGGCGACCATGCAGCAAGCAACTGCACCAGACTACCAGCCAAGAAAGAATGATATCCCAATCTTAGAACCAGGACGAATGCCCATCAATCCGGGCAATTTTAGGGACGCCCTAAACAGCTACCCAGACAAGGAAACCAGCAGGTTACTATGGCAGGGTTTCACCAAAGGTTTTTTATCCCCTTTAAGGGCACTGGGTCACAATACATCCCGATGAACCTAAAGTCAGACAGGGACAACCCCCAGATAGTAGAAACCAAAATCAAGAAAGAACTGCAACTGGGCAGGGTAGCAGGTCCCTGGGACTTCATGCCTTTAAAGGACTATTTAATATCTCCACTAGGCCTGGTCCCCAAAAAAGAACCTGGGAAAAATGAGACTAATTCATCACCTCTCCTACCCTAAAGGCCAGTCTTTAAAAAACGGCATCCCACACACAGAATCCGCTGTATCTTACACGCATTTTCAAGAGGCGGTAAGGCTCATACAAGAGTGAGGCAGAAACGCCTTGATGGTCAAGCTGGACATCGAATCTGCTTTCAGATTCTTGCCAGTCCACCCAGAGTCACAGCAGTGGCTAGGTTTCACTTTTAACAACAAATTCTACGTAGATAGATGCCTCCCCATGGGGTGCGCAGTATCCTGTGCACTATTTGAACAATTCAGTTCCTTTTTTCAATGGGCTTTCCTAAAACAGAGACCAGGGACAAAAATAGTGCATTACCTAGACGATTTCATGGTCATAGGGCCACCAAACTCCGAGGAATGCGGCCGGGCTTTAGCAAAACTGGAGCAGATGGCCGCACAGTGGGGAGTTCCCCTAGCGAAGGGAAAAACCACCAAACCAGACACAAACATAATTTTTCTGGGCATCGAAATAGACTCAGCAAAGGGGCTCTGCAGAATCCCCAAAACAAAAATATCAGAACTCCTGGCAAAAATACAAAACCTGATAAGGAGAGAAAAGGGGACTGTAAAGGAAATACAATCCTTAGCAGGCAGCCTCAATTTTGCATCCAAAATAATACCTCAAGGAAGGATATTTTCCAGATGCCTGGAGTTCAAAATCAAATCACTCACCAAACCACACTTGCATATACACTAGGCAGAGAGGTGAAAGAAGACCTGGAAACATGGGGAAAATTCCTCAGAGATTTCAACGGGTCTTTACGTTGGCGAGCGCCTTTAAATACCCGGTCTAACAGGGTCCTATACACCGACGCAGCTGGGAGCAAGGGGTTTGGAGCCATAATAGACTCCGAATGGGTGGTAGGACACTGGCCCAATTCATGGCAAGCAGCAGGGTGGACAAGAAACATCACCCTACAAGAAATATTCCCCATCTGGCTAACATTACACATCTGGGGCAGGCGACTAGCGAATACGGAACTTTTGATCTGGTGCGATAACATGGCTGTAGTGGGATCCATAAACAGAAGGTCTATGAAATGCCCTTTAGTACTAAAAGTATTACGAGCCATTACAACAGTCATACTACAAGTAAACGTTGTACTCAAAGCGAAGCACATTTCAGGGGCAGATAATAACATTGCTGATGCCTTATCTCGTTTCCAGTGGACAAGATTCCGAGAGCTAGCGCTGCACGCCCAAGAACAGATGACGCCAATACCAGCAGAATGCTGGGCAATAATGGGAAGACAAGAATAACGGCATCAACGCCAATGCCAGAGAGCACAGGCTGGGATGCCCAACGAAAACCAGGCACCTCTAAAACGGGTGCCAACAACACATTGGCATCAACGCCAGCACCAGAGAGTGCAGGCCGGGATGACCAATACAAAGCAGGCACCTCTAAAACGGGTGCCAACAACACATTGGTATCAACGCCAGCACCAGAGAGTGCAGGCCGGGATGACCAATACAAAGCAGTGCCAGCAACACTTTGGCATCAACGCCGGCGCCAGAGAGCCCAAGCCGGGATTCCCAACAAGAATCAGGCACATCAACAATGGGTGCCAACAACCTCACAGGCTTCCTAACGGAGATGGCAGAGAGGGCGGTGGCAAGTACCACTGCAACACAGTACAGTAAGTGTTTGCAAACAGTATTTAAGGCCACAGGTGTAAACCACGTGGAGCTACTAACGATTAAAGATATAGAAGTATTTTTAAAATGGGCCCGGGCACAAGGTTTCAAAAGGGATTGGGCTAAAATACACCTGGTGGCAATTTCATACTTTACAAAAATAAGGGGCGATTCAGACCCCACCCAGAACGCCCTCATCACTTATGCAATGAAGGGATGGGGCAGAATAGAGGGTCCGCAAGTGGACATCCATCGACCCCTTGATTTCAGCAAACTGGTGCAGATAGCAAGCCATTTGGAAGCCATATGCTGGCACCCATACGAGATAATGTTATTTAAAACAGCCTTTTTCCTAGCCTACTTCGGGGCTTTCCGGTTAGGAGAACTCATCGCTTCCAGCACCAAGGCCACAAACGGTCTGGGCGTCATGCAAATCAGGGTGAGACAGGAAAGTGTTAACATAGAAATGCAACAGTCGAAAACGGGTGCAAAAAGAACCATCAATATTTGTTGCATCGATGAGGCAACAAACTGCCCGGTTTGCATCACCAACCACGACCCAAAGTGGGGGGGGGAGTTTTTTAATCCACAAGGATGCATCGGCCCTAAGCTGCTACCAATTTAAAGGAGTGCTGATAAAAGCAATCAGCAGAGCAGGGTGGGATCCTAAACATTTCGGCACTCATTCCTTCAGGATAGGTGCCGCCACTGCAGCATGGCAAGGAGGTTTAGCACCGCAACTACTAAAAAACATAGGGGGATGGAAGTCAGACTGTTATAAAGATATATCAGACCAAAATTGATATAGCCATCCGCCCTCAAATTTTCTTTCTTTTCCCCACCTCCCACCACCACAGAAACAACAGGCGAATCGAGGACCACACTCCGATCAGCATGGATAGTTGGCCACTCATTCGTTTTCAGGACAGGCAGATGGGCAGAAGAGACCAAAGAAGGGCCACCTTTCAGAAACACCATTACTTCATGGTGGGGATACAGAGGCCTACGCTGGGCTGACGTCCACGAAACACTAGCAGAACTGGTGGCATACAGGGACCCCCCTGAATTCCTGATCATCCACCAGGGGGTAACGACCTAGTCAACACAGCTAGACGCATCCTATGCGAAGAAATCTGCTCCTCCCTAGCAGGCATTTCGCACAGCTGGAGGGGTACCGAAATGTATTTCTCAGCCATCTGACCAAGAAAGAAATGGCTAGGGGCCAACTGCTACAAATCTATAGACATATCCAGAAGAAAACTGAACAGGACGGTAAGGAGAATCTGTATGACAAGAAGACTGGGTTTCATAAATCACCCAGCCATTACACTAGGCAACCCAGACCTTTTTCTCCACGATGGCACCCATCAGTCTAGCCAGGGCATGGAGAATTTCTTTTAGGAAATCAATACAACTCTTGCTCACAGGGGCTGTCTCTAGGGCATACACTTGGGGGAACACGGTCAGCCGGCAACCTGCCCGTGTGTGGCGGCACGGGTCAGAGGGGGTAACCTCAAGACCGGTGCCCAAAAGTATGATACCATCATGATATGTGATATTGTTATTGCCATAACCCATATCTGTACAATAAAATCCTACGGCCTTTTTATTGCCAACACTTGATACAATTTGTGAGCCTATCATTATGGTTGAGGTTTTGGGGTTTCGGCCATTGCTAATGCATGCATATGGTTTCAGCAGTTATGGGCAATGCTGCATGGGCATCCCACAAGCGAGACAGGGTAACTGCTGTTACCATCAGCAGCTGGGAGAGGGGCAGCCCCAACCTTCCCTCGTCTGCTCCTCTCCTCCCCCAGCTACGGAGACACGCAGTCTCGGCAGCACAAAAGCCACGGAAGGGTAAATTGCGAACAGTCACCGCACCCTTCCTCCAAACAGCAAGGTGATAAGCGCCATAAGAAAAACAACCGTCAGGCAGGGCCCACGTTCAAAAGATCTGCCACCACCACGAGGTCAGACAGTCGGCTATCCGGCCGGGGGCTGCGACAACAGCAGCCCCCACCACATACACAACAAAGACCCAGGGCCTCACTGGGTCCTATAAATGAGAGCAGCATGCTCAGAGTAAACACAATCTGTTTGTGGACCCTGAACGGGGACCCAAGCAAACAGGAGGTTCACTGTTTACTCAGTGTCTTCCAAATCTTCTTGCTCCTTTACCACAGAACCCGCCCACTCTACAAAAAGGGGAGAAGAACAAAAAGAAGTACAAGGCACTGTACCGTGCCCACAACAAGTCGTGGGACACAAGAAGGCGGCACGGGTTAGAGGGGGTAACCTCAGGACCCGGTGCCCAAAAGTATGATACCATCATGATATGTGATATTGTTATTGCCATAACCCATATCTGTACAATAATATCTTACGGCCTTTTTATTGCCAACACTTGATACAATTTGTGAGCCTATCATTATGGGTGAGGTTTTGGGGTTCGGCCATTGCTAATGCATGCATATGGTTTCAGCAGTTATGAATATTGGGAGGGTGGTGGTGGGATGTGGCCCAGCACTACAAGTGGTTTCTAGGACGTGATGTAGCAAGTCCTGCTCGAGTTTGTTATGTCAGGCATTTGTATTGAATACAAACCAAAACCGAGAGCACTAAGGATGTTTTTAGCACTTCATTTGTCCTGCTCTTTCAGGGAATGCTGCATTGCTTGGAAGCTATTGTCAGCAGGGCATGCTAATGGCGGTTGCAGGTGTTCTCTGGTATAGTGTATTGTCATCTGTATGAGGATCTTTCACAAGGCTTTTCAATTGACTTTTCGGGCCAGATGATAGCTCAGGGGCAACAGGCTAGACGACGCAGAGCAACACAGGTTCAATCCCTGCGTCCATGCTTAGAAACCTCTGGGTATTAAGTGCGTTATAATAAAATAATTATAATTAAAATTGCACATTCGCAAAGATTGTTTAGCTCAGAAATTGTGCACTTCTTACCACTAGTGTTGAACCGCATCAGTATTTACTGCAAGGCAGCACTCAGCGCTTGCTCTATTTTACCTTGCTCTTCCCATTCGAAGTTCCAAAACCCGCCCATCACAACCTTGCTCATGGGACTGCCATCACTCTTCTCCAATTACAGGAATGCAATTGCTCCGCCTTCAGTACTGATGTTATGTATGATATTTCAGCGTGTACCACAAGGTTCATTCTCTAAATAAATACATATGCACAGAGGAAAATATATGAATTGGCTCTCTGCCAAATTATGTCCTGGTCACATGTGCCACCATGTGTGGAACCTTTCAAGATTTCCTCCATTTTAGTGCTGGAGGGAAATTGGGGTGGATTTATTATTTGAGACTCGGCCCACTTTGCTATATCTGAGTGGCCGCCTACACATTTGCAAGTGTCTCAATCCATTTGTCTGAGCATTAACAGCATTAGCATTAGCATTCTTTATGAGTGCCTTATTAATAGTTCACTGGTGTGGTAAAAAGCTGCAATTCATTCCATTACTGCCACTTTTCTGGTGGTAACAGAATTACCACCACTATGACTGCACTGCTGAATTGCAAGTTTGACAACTAGGCGGAGGGTTTACCTCCAGCTAAATTGCTGGAGGTAAATCTTATGCTTTCTGGACAAATGGAGCATATTTTCCATGCAGAATGACTGCTCCTAGAAATCTGCCCTAAACAGAATTGGAGTCCTATGAACTTTGAAAATGGTTACTAACACCACTGTGCTGCCAATCATAATCCTGTGGAAAGCCCACGGGTGCGAGTGGGAGTAACAGTAGATGAATTTGACTGTAAATCAGAAGGTTTCCTGCCAATTTACCGCAAAGTTTGAAATGAGATCCTATGCCTCTTTTCTGTCGCCTTGACCAAATCTTGCCGCGCATGTAGTATTGACCGTACAGTATGATAACTCCTTGCTGGGACGGAGGTGTCTGAGCTATCTCACTTCTTCGCTGTATGGATTTTGCTAGCCATGATATTCTTAAGGGACTCAGTGATGCATCTGGTTATTGATGTGATCTTAAAACATTAGGAGGCATAGGACCTGATTTACAAAGCTTTTCTCAATGGGGTTTTCCCATTCAAAAATGTCATTTGCAAATCAGACCCATTGTATCTCTTCTCCCATTTATCCATTTTGAGTCTAGGTGCAAGTCTCTCTACCTCTAATCCAAACTCAAGTAGCAAGAGCTACAACAAGATGCCCTCTTTATCTAAGCGTTATCTGTACCACCAAAGGTACACCTTGTCACCTGCTAGTTATTGCTTAGATGCTCCAAATACAGGGAGATGTGTGTTCCACAACCACTGGAAATTAAAGGTGGCTTTACATACCATTGTGCAGAACTTCATGTCATGCCACAAGAGGTACCACTAGGATTATCAGCCAGCAGATTGGTCATCTCAACACAAATGAAATACACCACCTGGCAGTGTTCCCTTACCTTTATTATGGTTGTTTCTTTTTGCAGTCAGGGATGTTGTCAGTGTGTCGTGTGTCATGTGTGACAATAGCAGGAAACAGCAGAAGCGTACCGCCCTTAGCAAATTCAAATCGTTTGACAATATTAACAACTGTACTGTCCAATGTCTCAAGCCTTTTTAGACAAGGCAATAATCAGAAATCTTAAACTCTTAAAAGGAATATGAAGGCCAAAACAGGAGGTATGGTGTACATTACCCCCAGTAGCCAGTCATCTTTGTTCTCTACATATTTAAAAAATATGCAAATCGCTTGCACGACCTGTGGGTATTGTGCAGAGAAGACTTGCAAAAAATACACCAATGATACTCAACTGTTCATCGGAACTTACAGACAGCACCCTTAGAAACATTAAATTAGTGAATGGATTCTGGAACAGTGCTGGAAAATACGTTTAGGAATTGGCCAAATCACACAAATGTAGTCTGTTTTTATCCTGCAAACATGTATGAAGTTTTGCAGGAGGTTCACAATCACCAAGGGGTAAATGGTCGGACTCTACCAGGAAGAGCAGGCTGCTGCCATCCATCACATGGGCCACTGCTCTAAAGGGACATGGGTTGTTTGACCTAAAAAACTTGACCTACTGCTGATTTGACCTATTTTTTTGGTCGGATGTTTTTAACCTAATTCGGGGGGGACCCCCTGAACCCTCATGGCCCGTGACTTCCCCCCACCTCAACCTGTTCCCTTACCGCACCCCACAACTTTTTAAAAATTAAAATATACCATTTGACCTACCAAATTCAACCAAAAAGATGAGGTCAAATCAGAGTAGATCAAGTTGGCAGTAGGTCAACTATGCCAATACCCCTGGCAGTCAGGCAGTGGGCCATATTCACTTTTTTTGAAAAATTACTCTCATTCGATTTGAAGCTTTTGAAAAGTCAACATTATTGAATAAAGCAACCAATCAGGTCACACATAAGTCTCAGCAAGAAAAGAGAGGATATTAGGCAAGTTTGATGAGATATCACTGCTGTTTCCACAAGACTTTCAAATGATTTCCTTAAAAGTCTGCAAAATCCTTAGCAGTTGGACTGTTGAGTTTAGAATCTGAAGGCTCACCCCTCAAAAGGTATGGGTACCCATGCAGGGTTGTCACCACACACTAAGAGATCAGATATTTAGACGGGTGTGTTGCAATAGAAATTTCCCAAGTATGCAAGGCCATCTAGAATGTGTAGAATATCTGGGGGTAGGGATCAGAGGGTTCGAATTTATGAAAGGCGTGTGTATTTATGAACATGTGTCTCCATTTGTCTTGGGCTCTTCATTGGACGTGCAAGATTGATATTCTTCCCCTGTCAGAACAGCTCTTCAGTGCATATTTTGGGCTAGACTTAAAAACAGGTGACCTCCTGATGTCATCTTATGTCGTGGGAATGTTGCTACAATTACAGGAACATTTGGTGCTGGGATTTGCAATTCATCCTTGATGATTCAGTCTTAATAGTTTACAGGAGACTAAGGTCATCAATGTTACATATAACTTGGAGCATGCATATCATGACTGTAAGATCTACTCTCTGCATAGGCCACCAAGACTTTTCTAGTGGCTTCTTGGATTTATTTCAATCCCTCTCTGTGTTTTTGTGTCATAGAGAAATGGGTGACTCATACGGTTGCTGCCTTCTTATCTGCTTTAAAACAAATACGTTTATGGTTGCACTATATGGGAGTGCATGTTTGCACTAGGACCAGCCCAAAGGAAGCACACCACTGCAGATTCGTATTTTGCTTGAAATAATGTATGTACTCAGGAGGAAAGGAAACACTATATATGTTGCATTTATTTTTGTAATAAGCAGATCAAATGACGAACAGTCACTACAAACTGCACAGGAAATTATGCTGATCAATAGGTACATGCAAGTTATAATGAGTACAGTTCTTACATTCCTTAGGTATTTACCTATGCCAGTGAACCTCCTTGACTGGGCACCGGACTGGATTGGACTCTCTGCCACCTCCTCTGGTCAGCACCCAACGAGATGCAGCAAGACAGGAACAGCCGCAAGAGGCCTTCAACACCAGGAATCTTTGTGTGTACATGGCACAAGCTCACTGACGAATCCCTTATTGCCCCAGAAGGTGAGAATATTTATCGTGTGTGCCTGTCTGTCAGATAATATGTAAACCCTTTCTAGATGTTTCTGCACACACATTTATTTTCAAAGAAAAGTACAGCAGCTGTGTCCAACTCACTACTGCCCCATCTCCCTAGACACGGCCTAGCATAAGTGCTCTGGTATGCGATTTTATTAAATTGACCAAGGTCAACGTGAACTCTCAGTACCATCTCGTGCCTGTTGATGCACAGCATTTCAGGGGAAAACTAAAAGCTGGCAGGCCTTTTATGGGTGCTTCGAAAATCGATTAACTCTTAGAAAACAAGCTTTTTAGGCCTACTGACTGTGCTGTCTGTTCTGTCATTGCACGACAATGGTGACAAACTTTAACTTTTCATACAGGTCTAAAGACCCAAGATCAACTACATTTCAGAGAATTGATTTCGACCGAACTGACCAAATTTATGAAAATGTTTTAAACTCGTAATTCGCAATACTGATATATTCATCCGACCTCTCGTGGTTGTTATTGCAGCCATGATACAAGATTGATCAAAAGAATCACATAAATGTATTTATGTATTTTGTTTATTCATAATGTTTTACCCAATGATTTGAAATTCGTTATTAATGTGCACATCTACTCATACAGAAAGTTATCAATTCCTTATAATCTGAGTAACGCAACCCGGGCAGGACAGAAATCCTGATCATATCCAAATACCGGGAAAGCAACCAATGCATCCCATGGCCAGAAGAACTAGGAACAGCACTCTGCCATCAGAATAGTAAAAATCTTGGAATCCTTATGGATAATAAGCTAACACTTGAACCGCAATTAAACGCAATAATCAAGAAATGCTTCTTCTATCTGCACACCATAAAAACTATCCTACCATTTCTCTCCTTTATGCACAAAACACTAGCCATCATTTCCCTCATGTCCAGGATAGATATGCAGAAAGCAGCGGCCAGACTCCTCCTTAAACTATCACAGAGAGACCACATGACTCCTGCGCTAAAGATGCTACAATGTCTGCCAGTCAAAAAAACGAATCACATTTAAACAATGTGAATAACACACAGAGCAATCCACGGCCCAGGAGCAGAATTCCTACAAAAGAAAATAACCATTTACCAGCTGGCCAGAGCACTCAGATCCAAGAACGACATCCACCTGGAACCACAACAGTACACATGGAAAATACTTGGTGGATCAGCATTCTCTTGCCTAGCGGCAAAAACTTGAAACATCCACCTGAGAGAAATTCGAAACATGAAGGAACTTCTAAAATTCAGAAAACTCCTAGAAACCTGGCTGTTCAACTCTGAACCGGACCTAAATGAACGAGCAACACCCACACCCCTCGGGATGAACAGACACCTCACAAGACGGAGGATTAAAACATACCATGACAAGTGCAGCGAGCTAGAGAGGCTATCCGAGTGGGAGGGAGACCTGGGTCCCCTTGGAGGGCCCAAACAGAGTTGAATGACAGACGGAGGGGATACAAATCGGAGGAGAAAGAGTGTCGAGCGAACATAAAAGCATGGGGAACAGGTAGATCGAGGGCACAGGGAAAAGGTCCGACTGGCCACCCCACCCCAGCGCACCCCTAAGGGGCCGAAGAAAGAGGTGGCAGGTGCTCACCAGTGAAAGTGAGAATCCCCAAATATACAATACCACACTCCCCAATGAGAGTCAATAATGGACACACTCCAGGAGGGAATGAGACCAAGACCAAGTGCGGGTGACGATAAAAAGTAAGTGTATCCAAAACCAAAATAGGGCAAGCAGAAAACTCTGCAAACTCTGAGAGCGCTCTGCCAAACCTCAGAAAACACCGACATCACAAAATCACGTCACCTGTGACGTGGGAGCTAGGGATTACATGAATCGATGAGATTGGGCAAAGGGGAATCAGCATTATAGAATGTGTAGGGTCGAAGCTTCAGGATTGGTGAGGCTCCACGTGGTGTCATGATGATGCTTGTAGGTCAGCTGTGCTCATCCAGGTGGAGTACCGGATCAGGAGACGTCTGAATTGATACATCTTGGCTGCACTAACATTTGCCCTTGTGGCCACACATACTCATTCAGTGTTAACTATACTTCATAATGCCCTGTAAATCCTACAAGTTGTTAATCTAACATCACAAGAAAAATAACACATAACTCTAGGTGCTCTTATCTCATCATCATAAAAAACAATGCAATAAAGGGACTGCTTCATTAGTTCAGGTGCCTTATTGGGGTGCACACGTCAGGGATACCGCTATCATTCTGCTTTGTTAGATCTAGCGGGGGACATCTTTATAGTATGTTAGTGCAAGAGTAAATATAGTGCCACCATGGTCAGTCGAGGTTGGAGTGAGCTGGATACTATCGGGTCAGAGGGCACATAGCTGGTACATCAAAAGGCGGTGGGATGAGGGGCTTGCTGCCCATATTTCTTTAACCGGAGTATGGAGGTACAGAGCAAGTTATATGGTGGCAGCGTATGTCAGGAGGCTTAGAGGAAGGTGGATACTTGGTGCGGGCTCAGCAGAAGGGTGAGGGGGTACATTTGTATCATTACAGCATCAGTAAAACAAAGGCCTTTAGCTGTCAGCCCAGCCTGAGGGGGGAATATGGTGGGGGCTGAGAGTGCGGTGCTGTACAAGAAGGGAGAGAGGGCCCTGTGGCCTCTAGCTGGTCTCCTTTGTGAGTTACATATGGATCATTAGAACGTGAGGTAGAATTAGGCCAGTGTGGTTACAGGTACATCGAATAATATGCAAGCTATGATCATACTATAGGTTACACGTTTACGTTTATCGTGGGCACCATGTTACAAAGTAAATTCTATCTACAACAGTCTTGTGGCTTCACCATCTTGCATTATATAAATTTGGAACAGTATGCAAGTTGAACATATTTGTGAACACACATTTATTTGAAAGGCTAGTACCTTGCATTATATCGAACAATTAAATTGGCATTTCATACCTTACAGTGAATGTTTTGCAAAGAACAAAATTTGTTCAACAATATGGGCCCTGGACCTATAACCAATAGCTTTGTGTGCAGTAAACATAGGTGAGGATCTTTTTGTTTCGTTTTCTGAAATCAGCCCCTTAATACACACCTACATGAGAGGATTTATAACCTCTCATGTAGGTGTGTATTGCACAAGTGGCACACAAGTGTTGGGTCTGTATCTGTTACTTCAAAAGTAGAACAAGGTTGGGGGGTTATCCACAGTGTATATCATAAAAGTGGGGTCTGCAAGGGGACGGGGCATGTTTGTGGAGATGAATTGTTTTCCTCAAACCCAAGCCTTTGCCCGGGCATCCACGAGTCAGCGATGAACTGCAGAAGGTGAGAGATACAGTGTTTGTGACGTAGCTTGTTCACGCCTAGTCTCCCGTGGAAACATGCCTTCTGCAGGGACACAGAGGGGAAGAGGGTGAGAGAGATGACTGGCTCACTGTGCGCGATCTCAAGGGGAGAGCTGCAGTTCTGCAGGCTACCTTTGTCTATGAGGCCTGTGGTACCATGTACAAAATAGAGTCTGGTTGTGGTACAAAATGGAGGCTAGGATCAGCATTCTGGTCAATGTGTGCATACATATGGGTCGTCCGGCAGCCATCCTGCATCACTGGCCACAGGCGCATGGTTGGCCAGTGGACAAATCTTAATCTGCACGTGGGTTGGAATGGAGTGGTGGGTGTGTCCAGGACCTTTCCTCCCATACATTCCCCCCTTTCGTTACTTAAGTAACGAATACTGCAATTCACCCAGCCTTTTGCGCTCCTTTTCCTCAGCCACAGCCTCATCCCAAGCAGGTGTTCCCTTTCGTGGCATCCATGCCCTGCACACGGCTCTGAGGCTCTCTCCTGCCCTGTCATACTCATGTGGAGTACACATCATATAGATACATCCTCCATCTCCCTCCAAATCCACCCACACCTCATTGTACCAAGCTAGCTCCCGGGCTCTTTTATAGTGGTGTGATATAACCTGTCCACAATATACCCATCGTTGTTTACGGCTACCAGCCTATATTTTGGCCCTCTGTTTGTACTTGTGACTCTTGTGTCATCTGCACCAGTCCTTTTGCGTTGCCCATTGTCACTATCATCATTAGACTGTTAGGTATTGCGTTTGTCCTAATTGGCACACACAAATAATGGAAAGAAGAAAAACGATGGCAGGTGTCAGCAGCTTGACGGTCATTCCCAGCCACGACGTTACCCATGAGAAAATGTTGTTGAACGAGGTGCTGGGCTGCACCCCTCCTTCCTCCTTCATCCGCTCGCCAAGGTTATGCACACTGCTATCACGTGAGACAGGATCCCATTGTCCACGTCTGCAGAGGGTAAGAAAGTGCAACATGGCTCCCGATTTTTTTACAAACACCTCCATCCATACCTGTTCTGCATTGTCATCAACCCGAGGGCCCTCAGCTCCACCTTGATCACGTTAAACCCTTCTTCCCTGTCATTTGCCAGTTAGATCAGTTCCCAGCGCATGATCTGGAGCCATTTTGCGTTGGCCCGTGCTTGGATGCTTGGAATGAGGGAAGCAAAGAATGTCTCAGTGGGGTTAAACAGCCGAAACGGATCTGGATTTTGCGCCAAAAGTTCAGTAGATGCCTTGGAGATGTAGTTTGATGATCTATTTTTTCTTGAGATTGTGCTCTGTATTCTTTCCTCGGATATGGTATAGATAGGAGCTATTTCAGTTGGCTGCACAGGTTCTGGATTGTTGGTGAGCGACAGCTTTTTCTCCCCGTGGATATGGCTTTCAAGTATCACCATCAGAGCGGAGTGAAGTATTGCCAAAGAGCACGTGCCCCTCCTCGACTGTGGAAGGTGCAAGTACGCCTGTTTACCGCAAACCCAGTAAGTGTCCATTAGTGCAGCAGTTCCTTTTTTCATGTCTGGAATGCTGA
This sequence comes from Ambystoma mexicanum, assembly GCF_040938575.1. Lineage (NCBI taxonomy): Eukaryota > Metazoa > Chordata > Amphibia > Caudata > Ambystomatidae > Ambystoma > Ambystoma mexicanum. The sequence continues at coordinate 794,877,889 of NC_090932.1, read as the reverse complement.
GCGTTTTGTTATAATACTTGTTTGTACCCATGTTTACTTTTCCCTCTTCAAGGAAGCCAAGTTCATAATTTATTTCCTTTTGCAGCTTGAATGGCTTTTCAAAGGCAGTTACCCACGTTCATTTTGAGATGTGTTCTTTGGATCCACTGTAGTTTCTCTTCTGCCAGCCCTCGTAGTGCCTCTGCTTTGCATGTTATCTGCTCGTTTTGCCATTTATTGTCCACATTTAGTGTTCCTTGTATCACTAAAAAGGGTTCTTTCAGACATATCACTCCTTTGGGTTTCGAGTGACAGGTCTTTTCATTTGCAGCATTTCAAAAGAGACGGTGTGAGCTTGAAAAGTGTTTTTAATTCTGCATAGTGCAAGATGAAGGAGACACTGTTGATCTGCAATAGATGACTCTTGTGGTAACAGTACTTTAGGAGTACCAGAGGCATGGGGTATCAGAGAGCACACATAGCAGCTCTCATTAGTTGTTTGCTTTGCCGTGTAACTCATGTCTGCGTACCATTTATTGGACTGGTGTGGGTGCTGTGGGTCCTCTATGGTATCTAATCTCAGCCCGTGGTATTCATCGTATTTCCTCCATCCTGCCCCCCTTTTCTGTCTCTTACTGTCCTTCGTGTGCCCCGAGCTTTTTTTTCTGCTTGCTGCATTAAGGGTACCCTGCCTGCCCCCCCTTTCCCACTCATTATATAGGGCCATGAACCTTTCAGCAGTTTTTTCATCATTATCTACCATGTGCTTGGGCACCTTGTATCGTTCTGTTGTGTCAGGTGCAAGTGATACAGTTGGGTCGGAATCATCATTAGTCAGGGAAATTCAGAAGGGCTTTAGTTGTACATTTCGTATATATTGAACTCGGAGTCATTATATGCTGCAGTGGTGAGCACTGTCATCATAGTGCTAGCTGTGCTATTTGCATAATGTATGTCATTTCTCTGCCTCCCGTTTTCCCAGATTAATCTTACCCCGTCCCAGATGAGATATGTCCCCTTCTTTACCATGCTTGTTCCATTTCCCCCTCATATAAATCTATAGATATAAATACCACAGCCCAGTATACTACCAAACCAAACAACTTAGAGAAGAATATCACTGCGCAGACAAACAAACCACACTCATAGCTGTATCTTCTTAAATTAAAGTTAACATTTTCATTTCTATCTACTGTAACATTGTTGACATCAGGGGCCCCTTCCGTTGCCATGGTTGCTCCTGCACAATCAGACTTAAAGGGGAATTAAGCATGCACATATATACATACTTTGTCATTTTATAAATAACCTTTATCTTATATTTTTTCATTTGAGTACATTTCACTTTCATCAATTATCTTGTTTTAGACAGACAGAGGGAGGGAGAGAGAGAGAGAGAGAGAGAGAGAGAGAGAGAGAGAGAGAGAGAGAGAGAGACTGACGTCATCTGCACATGCACTTCTTGCACTTCTTACACATTGCTTATTATTTTTCGAAAATGTCCTTTTACGTTTTTGTCACCTCTTCTGTTCTGTCTGTTTCTACCTCTGGGGTTACACTTTCATACGCTTTTCGTATGTCGGATAAATGTATCCAATACCTCAGCCCTTTTACTCTCACTGCGGTAGGTACAATACACCACCTCATATGGGCCATGAAATCTAGGTGTATTCCACTGACGTACAAAACTCCTCCCATATACCATCTCCCCTGGCATGAGCTGACCTATAGGGCTATCAGTGGCTGGTGTTACAGTGTCATTTGCCGCTTCCTGTGTGAATGGGGGCGCAAGTTGTTTTGCAATCATACGCGCCGCTTTTATCAGTTTTGCCAAATACTCATGAAATTCTTCCCCTAGTACTGTTGCACTTCTGTGTGCATCTGACTGTCTTCATAGTGGAGAGTGTGCTGTGTGCATGCGTCTGCCTGTCACTCTCTCGTGAGGGGACAAATGGTGGTCCTTGCTGGGCTGGATTCTTAACTCAAATATTGCCAGGGGTAAGCAGTATACCCAGTTCTTTTTCATTGTGTAACATAGTTTGACAGTCTGCTTGTTAGGAGTCTGTTTATTTTCGCTACAATGCCATTTGATTGCGGGTGATAAATCGTGCACAATTTGTGTGTTATTCCTAACATTGCTGTTACTTCTTTAAACAAATCTTTGATGAAATGGGTTCCGTTGTTGGAACGTATCACGTAGCATATTTCCCAGCAGGGAAATACTTCCCGTACTAGGACCTTGGCTGCATACTTTGCATCTGGTCGGGCACAAGGGCCTGCCTCTACCCACCTTGAAAAGGGACACACCACTACTATCATGTATCGGGATCCATTGCATCGTTCATCCATGTCCACGTAATCGATATGTTGCTCTAGAAATGGTCCTGTTGGCTTAGGTAGCGTTCCTCGTAGTGTTCTTAGCGTCATTCCTGAATTGTATATTTGGCAGGTAGTACATTCCATGGCCAATTTGGATATTTGCTCTTGTAATCCGGGGACAAACCAGTTTTCCTGAATCTCCGCTGCTATATGCTGTTTGGCATTGTGAGCTGGAAAATGAAGTTGTTAGAAAACTATTTCTAGTAGTTCCTGGGGCATAACTATTTTACCTGAGTTGTTTTGCCGCCAGAGAAGATCTGTGGACGACTGACTACATCCTCTTCTTTCCCACAACTCCTTTTCTTCGGCTGACGCTTCTTGTTACAACTCTAATATTTGTGAAATTGGCATGGAGTTGTATCCTTCACATTTGTCGCCCTCTACATGTTTTTGTAAGATGTACTCACTTGTAGTTTCTTTAGCTAGGTATGATGCTTCTTTGCGTCCGCTGCCGCGTTCCCTAACGAGATGACGTCATTATTGTTGGTATAGGCCTGGCATTTCACTAATGCCACTACTGTTGGTTCTCTTAATGCTTCTATTAGCTCTGCCAGCAAATCAGAGTGTTGTACTGGGGATCCATCTGCTCTCCGAAACCCCCTCCTTCCCCAGCGTGCCAACCCTCCAGGTACTGTTGTAGTCATGTATGCAGAGTCAGTGTATATTTTCACTGCACATCCTCTGGCCGTGTGTAATGTTTCAAATAGTGCTACTAGTTCTGCTGCCTGTGCTGAAAAATGAGCTGGCAACCATTTCTGCACTATCACTTCATACTCACCTTCTTCTTGTCGTTCCACAGCCACTCCCACGTCTTTTTCTCCTGTTTTACAATTATTGATGCTGACCCATCTATAAAGTACACTTCTCCTTCAGTTAATGCGTCCTCACTCGCTGTGGGTGTACCAGCATCTTTTCCTCTGTATGTAGCACAATTGTGTGTTTGCATGTCTTCCACTGTTTATGCTTCTGTGAGGAAAGTGGCTGCGTTCACTGTTTTACATCTCACTATATGTATATTTGCACTTGAGAGTATTATCTCATATTCTGTGTCTCTCTGTGTGGTCAGTGTGCTCTTCGATCTTTCTAATGTTGGGAAAAGTGAATGCTCTACATACAATGTCACGGAGCACCCCATCACAATTGTTGCACTCTTTTCAATGGCGAACGCCGCAGCTGCGAGAGCTTGTTCGCAGGTGAAGTGTTCTTGGATCACTGCGTCTAGTGTACCTCTATAGTACGCCAGAGGCTTGTGACCCAGCACTGTTTTTTGTGTCAATACTGCTGTCATTAATATCCCATCGCAATGCGAAAATAAGTAAAATGTGCGTTCATAATCTGGGTTTGCTAGGACGGTTGCTGTCGATATCAGTTCTTTTAATGTGTTGAAAGCAATGTGCATTTCTTGTGTCAATTGTATTGCTATGCTCTCTCTCTCTGCTTCTTTGAGTCCCTGTAGGAGTGGTTTTGTGTACCCTGCGTATTCTGAGATTCATGCACGGCAGTAATTACACGTACCAAACTTCTGCATCTCTTTCACTGTCTTAGGCTCATTCACAGCTCGCACTGCAGCTACTCTGTCGGGTATTATTCTTTTGCCATCTTTAGATATTAGCTGACCCAAATACAACTCCTCTGTTAGACAGTATTGTAGTTTGTCCTTATCCACTTTGTAGCGTTTGTGTGCCAAAAGTGTTAATAAAGTCATAGAATCTTGCCTGCATTCATCCTCATTCTTCCCATATATCAAGAGATTGTCTACATACTGAATGAGTGTGCTCTTTGTGTCAATGTTTCCAGGCTCTTCATGTAAAATCCTGTTTAATATGCTTGGGCTCTCGTAGTACCCCTGGGGAAACCTGCAATGTTCATTTCTCTTTCAACCCAAGGTAAATGCTGTCAAATATTGTGATTCAGGGTCCAGTGGTACTGCGAAAAATGCATTCTTCAGGTCCACTACTGTGAAACATGAAGCATCTTTGGGTATGCTGCACAAAATTGATGCAGGATTCCGGACAAGTGGGAATTCTTTTTGTATGACATAATTGAGGGGGCGTACGTCCTGTATCATCATCCACGTCCCTCCCTTTGCTTTCTTAATGGGGTATATACAAGTGTTACATGATGAATTTGAGGGCACTATAATCCCTTGTTGTAGTAAGGCAGATATAGTTTATTTTATCCCTTCTTCTGCTTCTCGTGACAGGGGACAAGGGGTACTGTTTCACCCGGGGCACTAATGCCCCTGGTTTGAGTTTTATTTTTATTGGGGTTACCTCACGCAACAACCCTAGGTCATGTGGGCCTGTTGTCCACACTTCACTTGGTACAAGTTGCATGTCATCATTGAAGAACATAGGTGGAGCACCCACCACTGCCATTAGTTGTACTGGCACTTGTCTTGTCTGAATCATTATGTCACATGGAATTGCTATTTCCATTACTATTTCTCCATCACTGTCTGAGTCAGTGAACAGTTCCTCATCAGACAAATCTTGCAGGGGTGTGTTGGCATTAATGCACAGCACTGTTCACCATTCACACCCATCTGTGTCTACACCGCTTACTGCTATTCTCTGTGGGGACACCTGCACTTCCTGCAAGTCTAGGGACATCACTGTTCCTGGCATTATCTCATGGCGTGCTACGGAACGAAACACAAATTCTGTTGGCACTCTCCATTCTTGGCCCTTTAGTTCAGGTACCATCGGTGCTAGTGTCTTTAGGCCTTGAATGAACATGCCTGGGTCAACTAGAATTCCACGCACCTCCGGTGCCATGGCACGTGTATGTATTATTAGCATTGCTCGCAACGGGCAGATCCCAGGGGTAGAGTATACTTTCCCTCTTTCTGTAAAAGAAATGGTCATATTGAGCTTACTAAGGAGGCCCCTCCCCAGCAAATGTATTGGTGATTCTTCATAATACAATAGGGGTGCTCTCACTGTTTTGCCTGTCACTGTTACATATAATTCTTCTGTGCATGGAGCCTCCACTACCGCCCCAGAGAACCCTTGCGTCTCGAGTTTGAGATTAGATAGCAGAAACCTGCCTTCTCATAGGCATGATTGTTCTGCTCCTGAATCTACCATGAAAATACATTGTTTGTTTCTTATCTTCGCCCCCACCAGTGGTTCCTCTGCTGCATTGAGGGTCATTGATAGTACTGGACATGCAAGTGCTCTCTGTGGGCTGTCCTATGCTGAATATCTTGTGTTTCCTTTGTTATCAAAAATATTTCCTGACACCACAGCCCCTCATCCAAATGGTGCAGCAGCACCATTTGCTGTTGTGGCGAAGGGGTTACCTCGAACAGGGGCCATGTGTTCTCGTGATTGTGGGTGTTGTACATTTTGTGGAGGTGCTCAGCAATCGTCTGTGTACCTCTGATCATGTTGCTCTTCCCAACTTTCACCACCCATTGGCAGCCCGTGTGGGCTTCCCAGTGGGGGTGATCATACTGCTGTTCATTTTGGTAATTGTTCATTGGACGGCTTCAACATTCCCTTGAAAAATGTCCCCACCTCCCACAATTCCAACAGTTAATGGGTCCCCCTCTGGGTCTCTGTCCCGCATACCCTCCGTACCCATATCCACCTCCTCTAGATCCTCTGTAGCCACCTCGTCCTCCGCAGGTGCTTCTTCCTTGCCATTGTGGTCCTCCATATTGTTCTTCACCGTTCCACTGCTCTTGTCCATTCCCTGCCCAGTTTGCTGCCATTCTGGCTTGTATTGCTATTGACCCTTCCTCCTCCTCTCGTTCTCTTTCCGTGGGCAGGGCAGGTACTGCTGCTGTGACCTTCACTAGTTTTGTCTGAATTTATTTAGCTTTGTCTGCCAATCTCTTCAGTACTATCTCTTTTTCTCTTTCTTTGATTCGTTTGCAATGGCGTACTATTATGCTCTGTATTTATGGCCATCCTTTGGCTTCTATCCCAGCTATTTTATCAAGCGCCTTCTGAACTTCTTTGGGGAGGCCTTGTTTTATTATGAAATAAAATAGGGAGGTGGATTGGTCCCACCCCGTGCCTGTCTCTGCCCTCCCCATCTCCTGCACCCGTAAAATGAAGGCTATCGCATCCTCCTCCTCTCCCATTGTGCACTGCATTACAGACTGCAAATCTGGTGTGTTGTGAAAAGTATCCCTTAGTGTGTCCCATACCCTTGCACTTACTGTGTTAAAGGCTGATCCATCATGGCAGTCGCAATCTAATGTTATTCTGGGAAAACCTGCTTTCGCCCAAACCCTGTCTGCTTGGTCACCTACTGTGGACACTAATACACATTTGATGTCACCTATTGCCAGGGGGACCCCAGCAGTATTTTTCTCAAATGCATAGATCCCTTTAGTTGCCGCCCCTGACTGTTGGGGCAACAATTTCAATAAATGTTACTTATCCATTTGGGCCCAGGGAATATAATTGAGTCTTCCTCCCCCCTGTGTGTCAGTGGCATTGGCAGCTTGCTTTTTGCTGTCTTATCGGTACTTACCTTCATTCCCTTTTTATCCAATATTGCCATTCACCCCATTCTGTTTCTTAACCTTCCATTCCACTCTTCTTCCATTGCCCTTCCCAAACATGTCTGTCCTATTCCCGCTTGTGCCCCACCTGCTGCTATTCCCAGTCTCCTTTCCTCTTGTCCTTGGTCTTCTATGTCGCACCAAAATTCCTCTTCCCTGTCTGATGTCATGCCTCCTCCTTCCGCTTCCCCCTCATTTGCTTCCTGACCTATCTCTATTATTCTCGTAGGTGTGTCATTTATCCGGAAAACGATCTCCCCCTTATTCCGCCCTTCTTCTGTGGACCTGTCGAGTGACTGGGACATTTGTGTTTGTTTTAATCTGGAGGTGTCTGATCCACCTTGCTCGCATATATCTCTCAATCAGGATATCTCACTGCGGGCCATTGTTAACCTTGAGTCTCAGTCTTGTGTGAATTTTTCAATATCTATTGCCGGGGTACTCACCTGTCCACTCGATCTCGGACACTCATATGGGGGACGTGCTGTGGGTTGGGGTGTGGTTGGGGGCGTAGGTTTTGACACATATACTAGGTCAATTTACCCTTCGGCACGGACTGGTTTTGGCGGGAGGGGATACAATCGTACAACCTCTATTGGACCTTCCTTCTCCTCCCCTTCCTTCCCAATATTCTCTATTGCCAGGGGAGATGAAACCTGTTCTCTGACTGTTTCTTTACTTTTGATCGGAGGCACCGCTTCGAAGATCCTCCATAGATCCAATATCTCTCTTCTATTGTGGTACTGTTTGCCTTTGTACTTTATAAACAGACATGTGGCTACCATGCCTAAGACATTCTTGTCAAATGATCCTACAGACATGTGGCTACCATGCCTAGGACATTCTTGTCAAATGATCCTCCTTTGGACCATACTTGAGGTAGCCCTTCCCCTTTTAATTCCGTGATCCACTGGTCATGGTATTTGATAGCTTTCTCGGCATAACATGGCAAACTCTGACAAATGTGATCTAGTGGTGTTTCTTCAACCATTCTCTTTTCCCACACTCTTACCTTCACCCTAAGATAATTATATTACAATAATGCAATTTCACAATACTCTAGTATTTGGTGCCTCTGTATATAAGTTCTGCATTGCAGTATTCAAGATCTATCATCAATCTGTCACACTTTATATCTCCCCTCTACCCAATACCCAAGAAAGAAAGAAGAAAAGTGTTTCTAAATTGTACTATTCCGACACTCCCTTTATATGAGACTCCTACTGATTCCACTTAGTTTCTCTTTTTACTCCCAGCACTAGTTGAGATATCACTATGCAGCGCCGCCTTCTACCCCTTGCGGAGCTAGGTTCCTGTATTCCTCTTTCACCTCGTAATCTCCATAACTTGTCCTTCATGGCCATATGCAGAAAGAATAGAAAGAATATATTAGACCCACAATACCTACTTTAGCTATATTTCCCTTTACTCTCTTTCAACCGCCCTTCCCTTCATCTGACTCCGTATACTACACCTATATCCTTTCTTTAGCTTCCTTTAGCATTGCTCGCACTTGATACTCACGTGTCCATCTTGATCCGAGACCCTCTGGATCCGGTCTATCCAGGCGCTGCCCCGCACCCAATGGCCGCCCCCTCCTCCGGCGAGCAGTACGGTGGGTTTTGCAAAGTGGGACCCGTACCCTGTCGCCCTACTGCGTGCGCCCTACTGCGTGCGCACCTCTAAGTGTACCGGTTGCCATAGGCGGGCAGCTCTCTTGAGGGGGCACGCCCTGGGTCTCCGCTGTGGCTGGGGACGTCTCGTGCCAAAAGGAACAAAGGGACAAATCACGACCCGGGGTCACCACTTGAAAGTGTGCGTCCCCAAAAATACAGTACCACACTCCCCAATGAGAGTCAATAACGGACACACCCCAGGAGGGAATGAGACCAAGACCAAGTGCGGGTGAAGATGAAAAGTAAGTTTATCCAAAACCAAAATAGGGCAAGCATAGAACTCTGCAAACTCCGAGAGCACTCTGCCAAACCTCAGAAAACGTCTACATTTTATCACAAAATCACGTCACCTATGACGTGGGAGCTAGGGATTACATGAATCTGTGAGATTGGGCAAAGGGGAATCAGCATTATAGAATGTGTAGGGTCGAAGCTTCAGGATTGGTGAGGCTCCGCGTGGTGTCATGATGATGCTTGTAGGTCAGCTGTGCTCATCGGGGTGGAGTACCGGATCAGGAGATGTCGGGAATTGATACATCTTGGCTGCACTAACATTTGCCCTTGTGGTCACACATACTCATTCAGTGTAAACTATACTTCATAATGCCCTGTAAATCCTACAAGTTGTTAATCTAACATCACAAGAAAAATAACACATAACTCTAGGTGCTCTTATCTCATTATCATAAAAAAACTATTCAATAAAGGGACTGCTTCATTAGTTCAGGTGCCTTATCGGGGGGGGGCACATGTCAAGAATACCTCTATCATTCTGCTTTGTTAGATCTAGTGGGGGACATCTTTATAGTATGTTAGTGCAAGAGTAAATATACTGCCACCATGGTCAGTCGAGGTTGGGGTGAGCTGGGATACTATCAGGTCAGAGGGCAGATAGATGGTACATCAAAAGACGGTGGGATGAGGGGATCGCTGCCCATATATTTTTAACCAGAGTATGGAGGTACAGAGCAAGTTTTATGGTGGCTTCGTGTGTCAGGAGGCTTAGAGGAAGGTGGATATTTGGTGCGTGCTCAGCAGAAGGGTGAGGGGGTACATTTGTATCATTACAGCATCAGTAAAACAAAGGCCTTTAGCTGTCAGCCCAGCCTGAGGGGGGAATATGGTGGGGGCTGAGTGCGCGTCACAGCAGAAGAAGGGAGAGAGGGCCCTGTGGCCTCTAGCTGGTCTACTTTGCGGAGTTACATATGAATCATTAGAAAGCGAGGTAGAATTGGGCCAGTGTGGTTCCAGGTACATCGAATAATATGCGAGCTATAATCATACTATAGGTTACACGTTTACGTTTATCACGGGCACCATGTTACAAAGTAAATTCTATCTACAACAGTCTTGTGGCTTCACCATCTTGCATTATATACATTTGGAACAGTATGCAAGTTGAACATATTTGTGAACACACATATATTTGAAAGGCTAGTGAGCATCTGGATCGTGTACATTGCATTATATCGAACAATTAAATTGGCATTTCATACCTTACAGTGAATTTTTTGCCAAGAACAAGATGTGTTCAACAATATGGGGGTTGGACCTATAACCAATAGCTTTGTATGCAGTAAAAATAGTTGAGGATCTTTTTATTTCATTTTCTGAAATCAGCCCCTTAGTACACACCTACATGAGAGGATTAATAACCTTCACAGAGGGATTAGCAGTATGGATGAACTAGGGTGGCACACAAGCTTTGGGTCTGTATCTGTTACTTCAAAAGGAGAACAAGGTTGGCGGGTTATCCACAGTGTATATCATAAAAGTGGGGTCTGCAAGGGGACAGGGCATGTTTGTTGAGATGAATTGTTTTCCTCAAACCCAAGCCTTTGCCCTGTCATCTACAGGTCAGCGATGAACTGCGGAAGGTGAAAGATACAGTGTTTGTCATGTAGCTTGTTCGCGCCTAGTCTCCCGTGGGAACAGGCCTTCTACAGGGACGCAGAGAGGAGGAAGGTGAGGGAGATGATTGGCTCGCTGTGCACGATCTCGAGGGGCGAGCTGCAGCTCTGCAGGCAACCTTTGTCTATGAGGACTGTGTTACCATGTACAAAATGGAATCTGGTTGTGGTATGAAATGGAGGCTGGATCAGCATTGTAGTCAATGTGTGCATACATATGGGTCGTCCCGCAGCCATCCTACATCCCTGGCCAGAGGCGCATCGGTGGCCGGTGGACAAATCGTAATCTGCACGTGAGTTGGAATGGAGCGGAGGGGCTCTCTAGGTCCTTTCGTCCCATACACCAGCAAAGGCCAAAGGGCAAAACCAGTGCAGAAATAAACCATCCAAAACACTGGGTGGAGAGGGAAGGAAGAAGGCACTGCCTCCAGATAGCCCTGCAGACAACCCCCAACCGTACACAGAATAAAGGAGGAAGACCCTGCCATCCTCCCTCGAGCATCACAATACGCGGCACTAGCAGGGATGCATATCACAGGCGGCCATAGCGTAGGAGGTATGTCGGAGGGCCACCACTAACCAAACCCACTAAAAATTTCATCCCTCTGTTCACACCTCTCAAATTCTAAAATGTAACACAACCACACCTATACTGCACAACAAACCGCCCACACTTAAGCACACTGCAAAACATAGCCTAGTTCAACAGCACACAAAAGCTACCAACCGAAATAAAATTCACTCCCACGCTCAGCGAACAGTCTAAACCGAACTGAAGCTGCCAAAAGCACAAGCTCTCCTGAGCCTTTTCCCGCTAAGTCCTACTAACTTACCCTACCCTCTTGCTTTTCAGATCCGCCAGAGTGCCAGGGGACCACTCCGGTGGTGATACTGCACGGTATAAATATTCTTTAACATAACATAACTGACCTTGAAACAGAGAAAAATGCATGTACAGTGCAATCAGAGACAACAAAATCCAAATGCATCGGCTGGGGTAATCTGAGACAAAAAACTACATTCCAACAAGGTTTGGGTTAAAGTCCTGAAAAGTGACCTGCAAATAAATTATGCAAAATTTAAAACATTAAAAAATTTGCAATGTGTGAAAAGGTTTAGGTGATTTGACAAATCCTGAAAATTCTGTTAAATCATGGTTTGGTCGAATGTATTGGGCCATGCCTAAACAGCTTCAGCTGGACACCTCCATTTATTTTCATTTGCTCAGAGACTCTTTCGCAATTGGTTGTCATCTGCTGACCCGGTAGCATGTACTAAAGTGGCAAATTCAAGATCTGCAGTCTACTTTTGCTAAGACTGCGTGGTTAATAAGCCAGAAAGAACTAAGATTTCCAAGACCAAGCCTGCTAGAAAAAGCAGCAGACTCACAGATAGTGACTAGTGGCACATTTTTCTACTCCTTGATACATTCAGAAAGGCTGAAAGCGTTCGTTTTCGCTAAATGTTTTTCCACCAAAATTTGACCAAAAAGCCTACACCTTTCCTCTGATAGGTGGAACATGTCTGCATTTCAGGATCTCGTGTGTATACACCTTATGAATAATTAGATGCATGTACAGAAAATGTCAATAAACACTTTAGGACCATGGGAGACTCACCTGATATTAGGGAAAACCACTCGCTGGTTCCCTTATATATGAAGTCAGCAAGACGTATGGACATCTTTGTACTTTGTTTAAACCTTATTTGTGCTACCATAATTCTTATTTTAAAATTTGATTTTGTCACCGTATTTGCTCGTTTGAATCAATATTAACATAGAAATAAAGAAATGCGTGGTCATAGGTCTTTATTTTAAACATGTGTGATCAAAGGACTACACAAACGCAATTCTCCAAGCTGACCTTCAGCCAAACCTCACCACCAAATATCATTGAATTAATGGAGGATAAACGTGCGGCTGAAATATAACCATGTCAGCATAAGGTGTATGCCTGCTTTACGAACTCAATAAAATAAAAAATGCCTGTGCTATCATTAACAAAAATAGACATGTTGGTAATTAGAATTAATTGTAATGGATCTGAAAGAATCCAAACATGCACCGACATATGTGTGTGATGCGATGCCTGTGAAGTGCAGGAATTTTACAGAATGGTGTGTTTGGCCAACTCCTTTGTATCATAAAATGATGAAGACGTACAAGGTTTCTTGTAGCAGAACTGTCCTTCCCTTGCTCTTGGGCTGTGTGATGAAGTGGTCTTGTAAAGACACCCTTTGTAACAGCCACTGGGGAAGTTCAGAAATAGACCAACGGGTGAGTTATTGCCGCAGCATGTAATGTGTATAGCAAGAGACATCGGTCCCTGCGGCGAGTTGCCGCGCACTATTTACCAACTTCCTGTGTACAGCAGTATTTATTAAGAGCTGCTTTGAAATTTCCCATATGCCCTAAGTATTTTCATAGCGGTAACTAATGAATAAGTAATTCACTGGTTGGTTAATCTCTATGAGGGGAAAACGTTGCTGCAAAGTAAAATCATTTTCAATCTAAGTCCCTGTTTCAAACGTTCCTGCTTGGCCCGGGTTCATGGATAAAGTTGAGTTCAGGTTACAAACAGCTTGCAGTGGTGCTAAAAAATGCAGTGAATGCATTTAAGCACCATTGTAACTGTTTGACTGTGAGGAAATCTTAATGGCTTCTGATCCAATCTGCATTGGGCAAAGATGTTACACTAGGGCCAAAACGGACCAATGGTCAATTAATCGCCCATTTTCTGGGTGTGCCTTAATTTTCTGGAAGTCCATTCCCTCAGGGGCTAGCCAGGTCTAATACCTGCTGCAATTTCGGAAAGAAATAGACTTGGCTATGGTACCAAAGGAGTTTTCAAAGATGTTTCGTCGCCTTTGATTGGATTGCTTTTATGAAATAGCTATGAATATGTTTGTGTATTTCTGCTCCATCCTTGGTTTTCCTGCCTTATTATGATGTTTTTAGCAAGTGTTCCATTTTTTGTTCTGAGTTGAACAATGCTGTCATTATTTTTGGCCCTAATTCATCAAATTCATTGCGTGGAAATTCGTGACTTTGCAGGCCATTCTGCACGCAAATCCCCATTCGTCAATTCATGGAATAGAGTTTGCAGGACTTTTCCTGGCTTCGCAGGGACTCTGAGCAGGCTTCATTGAATAGAGTTTGCAGGACTTTTCCTGGCTTCGCAGGGACTCTGAGCAGGCTTCATTGAATAGAGTTTGCAGGACTTTTCCTGGCTTCGCAGGGACTCTGAGCAGGCTTAGCACGTCTCTGCGAGCGGTCGAGCGCCTTGCGCGAGACTTGTCACAGATTGTGGGTCGGGCCTATGCACAGACCCAAATAGGGGGCAGACCATGCAGAATGAGGAAGAACACAGGAAATTGTGGGCATGTTGAAGGGAGACCCCTGCCAAGCAATTGCACGCCCATTCCAATGCAAACACAATCGTATTCATGGATTTCAACACAGAACATTGCGGCGGGAAAAAGCACACACAAACCCTGTGATCCATCTGCCCCATCATAGCAGGCGTAACATTGAACTTGCAAGGGATACAACGCGTATAAAGCATACATTGCACACCAAACCAAAGTCCACAGCTACGATGAACCCAGCAATAGCAGAAGCTATCCTCCACGGACACTGAGGTGGAGGAGGAGGATGCCCAGGGCCTGGATTTGCAAACAACGCACCACAATTTTCAGATTACTGATGGCCAGGTATTTGCTAGGTACCGGTCCTCTCCCCATGCAATCCTAGATCTTGTCAGGGAGTGGGAACATGACCTGGCATCACCCACCATCTGCTCCCAGGCCCTGACGCCCACTTAGAAAGTGGTTCCTTCCAGTAAAACATGGCAATAGTTGATGGCATATCGCAGGCCACGTAATCCCACTGTCTCCACAGGTATTGGCCTGCATAACAGCATGATATGCCCCGAACACTGGCAAAAAGGCAGAGTGTGAGTCAGGAATTCTATGCAGTAGCACACTTCCCATGTGTACTAGGTGCAATTGACTGTACACATGTTGTGCTACGGCCCCTCCTTATTGACGGAGCATATCTACCGCAACCACAAGCACTGGCACTCTATTAATGTGCAGGTAGTGTGTGACGCTAATGGAATGATCATGGAAGTGTATGCCAATTTCCTTGGCAGCACGCATGATAGCTATATCTACTGCCAGTCACCACTCCACCGGGCCTTGGCATCTGGAAAAAATGGCAACACATGGCTCATCGATGAGTGTGAACTATCACGCTCATGCATGCATGCATGCATGTGACACACTGAACAACAGACCATAACAATAAATGACAATAACAAACCTGTGCACATTTGCAAGGGACTGTGCCTACCCGCTGTCACCATAGATGATGACGCTGTACCGTATTCCAGCACACCATCTGATGTAAGATACAATTCAGCACATGTAGCACTAGGGCCATAGCGGAGCACACATTCAGGGTGTTAAAGTCACATGTCTGCTCCCATGACCACTCTGGTGGGGTCTTGCTATATGCCCCACCAGTAGTCTGTAAAATCATAGTGGCAGCATGTGCACTGCACAATGTCACCAAACAGCGTGGCATACCACTGGAAATGGAGGTGGGACACCACCCTCACCCACAAGCACCACCCCTGCCCTTGACTGGCCAAAGGGCACGTGGAGAGGCTGCACACACCCAGCCAGCGCAAACCTACTTCACCTAAAAACCGGCCCCTGTGGAGCACACACAGCAAGGTTACCACCCAGGCGCCATTCAATGATGAATCAGGGCCTATTTTTCCTACCCACAACAACAGCCTGAGAATGTGTGTCTGGGAGAGGCAAAATGTGGGCCTCCATTAGACATAAAATATCGTGCAGAGACAGTGCACCAGACAAGATGTGCAAGTGGGAGTATTGTACTCACAATTTCAATAGTAGAAAGTAAAATGATTACATAGGGACTCAAAATATTAGTTCAATTCCCAATGTGAGTAATGCAGAAGCGAGTAAAAACATGTCACAACTGAAAATCTGTAATTTACTGGGAAAGATCCTTTCCTCTGCACCTAGTCATACATGCACATTAAAAGATACAAGTTTACCTCTCACCTTCTGGCAGTTGAAATAGTCATGGACACCTGTGGTACTACATGTGCCACTGGGCCAAACACACCCATGTCGTTGTGAGGTTGAAAGCAGGGGTACAAGATTCCACATGCAATGTTGCATAACTATATTTTTGGGGAGTATTTCCACTCCCTATTATCATTTGACGTATGTGCCAATTCCATTTAAGTGAAAGTGGCTGATACACCACTAATCTGTAGGGCTCTGCACAAATCACCAACACAGTCATTGTAACTGGAAACAACAGTGTCCATGTATTACACCCAAAAGCACACAACATAAGCAACAAAGTCCCTGACCACTGTTACATGGACGCCAACCACAACAGCACTGCAGGAAAG
This sequence comes from Ambystoma mexicanum, assembly GCF_040938575.1. Taxonomy (NCBI): domain Eukaryota; kingdom Metazoa; phylum Chordata; class Amphibia; order Caudata; family Ambystomatidae; genus Ambystoma; species Ambystoma mexicanum. Next base: position 794,861,970 of record NC_090932.1, on the reverse strand, counting down.
ATGCACAGCTCACCTCGCCCATTTTACCTTGTGAACCTGCACCAGCTGCACCCTGAAATGCAAGGATTGTCCCCCTCTGTATGCCTGCCACCCACCCAACTCTGATGATGTGTCCTGTACACGCGTACAAAAGCAATGTCCTCTTCAATTGCAGCAACCATCTTTCCCCAGAAGAATGCCTCTGTAGAGAAAATCAACACAAGGTCAGGGCAGGCAACACATCCATGTAGCCAATTAGACATCAATATCTGTCTCCTGAGTGCCATGCAACAAATGCAAACAAGAACTCACCAGCCACACATCACCAGGCGTCCCTGCATCAATGCAGTCATATCGGCACACCTCATGCCAATGCAATGTAAACAACCCACACAGTGACACCTTACCCACCCACAACACCTACACTGCCTGCCCCCCAGAGAGCCATGCAGTGAAGGACCATGTACCACCTACCCCTTGTCATGGTGATGGGACATCTGCCCACAGTCAGTATGACATGAGAGGACTCCAAAAAAGAGGTTGGAAACTCAGGATCTCCTTGGAGGTACTCCCAGTGCCACTAGATGGCATCCACTGGTTAATGTGGTAGTGGGACAGTGCAGTACCCCTTAGAAGGCGAGCAGATGATGTAAAGCCAAAGACGATGAGATGCAAACAAATCAGCAATTGCACTGAAGACAGGATCTGGCAGAAGGCAGCTGTTGACAGAGGCAGCAGTCCTCCAGGAAGGCAGGACACACAGGCAACTGGCATGAACGAGACAAGCAGACATGGGAAACTAATCTTAAACAGAGGCCAAGGACTCTGCCACACAAAAGGGAGCAGGCAACATGCAAGAGGAAGGAAAGGCAGACTTCACAGAGACTGGATTGAATGGGGACCAATGTGTTCATAACAGAAGGGACTGTGGAGATGCACTTAGCAGCTGTCAACATGCATGGTACATGTTCACCATAGCAAACAACAACACCTGGCCAGTGACATGTGCCTGGTTTCTGGCGTGAACATGGCATCCCCCAAATGGCCATCAATGCTATGGTGTGTGTGGCTATGTCTCGGGACAGTACACCCATATGGGGCAGAAGGGCCAAGATTGGATTGCCTGCTGGGGTAGACGTGACTAGAAAAGCTCAGTGAATGGGATGCCATGTGGAAGGCAAGACACATGCAAAAACTGCAAGGAAACACTTGCCATCATTCCCATCATCATGTGTGCCAGCACACATACAGCTGGACCTGCCAACCTCATGACAACTCACCAATAAATGCCCTACAGTGACTTCTTTCCTCACACCAATCACCCTGCAACCAGTGCCACCGTGATTAACTTGTTAAAACAGCCTGCATAGAGACACCAGCCTACCATCACCATGTGTCACATGCAATGCCAGACTCCCTGCCACCAATGACAAAATAAGTGCTGCCCTGAGTTCCTTTGAATTACCTGCACAAGGTACCACCTGTCTTGCATCCACTGCATCCCTCCTGAAGAAACATGTTGAACTCACAAAGGCATATTGGACAACCCTGACAACTCCTGTATGGAACAAGAAAATAGGCATGGACCACCCAGTGTTAAAGGATGACAGAGGGCAAGATGGAGACAGGGCACAAAGTGATTATAGCCTACCAGTGCAGTGGAGAGAGAGAGAGAGAGAGAGAGAGAGAGAGAGGGAGGAGAGAGAGGGATAGGGTAAACGGGGTGTAAGGAGGAGACTGGCTGGTGGTGAGATGAGGATGGATATGTCTGATACCACAGTGGGTGAGGGCAAAGAGAAGGTGGCCTAGACAGAAAGACAGATCCACGAATACCTGTGAAAGAAGCAGCCTGGTCATAAAGCCTTGAAGGCACATAGATGGAAAAGTGGCACGTGTAGTGGGCAATGAAGGACAAAATTGGGTGATGGAGAAGGGCAGACTGCAAAAGAAGAGCCATCTGTGACAGGTCAATCAGCAGCTACACATCAAAGAAAGAACATGCACAACCCACCATGGCATTCAAACCAGAAAGAGGCCCATGTACGCAACATACCCACAAAAAAGTGCCTGCAACCACATACTTATACCCTACACCAGCCACCAACTTCCCCTTGTTGGACATCACTGAAAATGGACCTTAGGAAAATATGCAGCTGTTCACTCACCCTCCTAATGACAAGACACCCTGTGCGAGACAGTCCCACTAAGTGTGCATGGATCCCAGGGTGCAATGGCAACACCTACAGCGACAACAGATGAAGACAAGCTAGGGAGAGTGGACGATATACCATGTTCATGGGCCCACAATGTGCACACACACTGTGCAGTCACTCACAGTACTGAATTTGATGTTTTATTAGATTTGTTTTATTGTCATTATTATTTATTATACGTTTCAGTTCATAGAACATTTCATATGTATCTTTACAATTCATTTACATTTCATAATTTCACATAAAACATATTTGGTATAAAAACACATAACATTCACATATCAATCACATAATAATCACCTACTATATATCCCACATCACATATCACAAGACACATAACGTACATAATACAATTTCAACATTTAATTTCCGTGCACCTAGTACCTACCGCTTTCTTATACTTCGGTGCACGTACCAAATTCAAAATTCATGTCTCCTAAAAGGAATATGCAAACTTCTTCAAGGTTCATAAAATCAATAAAATAACCTTACCAACCTAACATCCCACAACATTCTCTTTCTCATAGGTGCAGGGTTACAGATAATATTCCTATCAAATTCATAAAACATAACTTTCTTACTCGAAATAGCTCCTAAAACTCAACCAAACTTGGTATAAAGCGATATGCTTTGATGTGGATTTTGTGTTGAGGCAAAAGATCCAAAAGTATTCACTCAAAATACGTTCATAACTGTGGACAAAATGACCCTAATGTATCATATATAAATGGCCTAACTTAGGACATTGTGTAAAGATGTGCCTTGCCGTTTCTGGATTACTAGGGCTTTTGCATATCCTAAAGAATCTGCAATCCTTACATAGATTCAAACCCCCCCCCCATAACTGTGCGGACGGGCTGCTGGGTGATCCTTGTCAAGAGTCAAAGATGTCTCACATTCGGGTCTCGACATATCAGCAGGTATGACTGTGGGTGCATAAAGCTATGGGTCATCTTAGATACTGGACCATATCCATGCAATGTTTCCAAGTGGGCATAATTATATATACAGTCCCATTGCATTATTTTCCTGGATAGCACTTATTTTAATTTTTTGTACTTGGTATCGCGTGAGAAATCAGGCCACCAATTTATTTCACAAAGAACATAATTTATAGATTCCAGGAATGTATCCTTTTGGTTAATCTCCCCCCCCCCTGCCCCGTCATGCACTGTCACTCTAATCTGGGCAGAAGCCAAGGTACCTTAATATGACAAAATCAATGGTGTGACTCATAAAACGAAACTGGCATAGAGGAAGGAAAAGATATGTAGAGAAATTGACCAATGAAAAACTAGACAGTCTATTTCTGTTTTTAACACAGTGTGCTAGAAAGTCTGAAGATGCACGTCTTTCCTAGAACATGTTTTTGTCGAGCATTAAGGTTGCAACATATGTCGATGATTCAGAAAATTTGGGAAACTACCTAGTCTTGCTAAATTAGCATACAAGGCATGTGTTTCAGGAAGTGTTTATGTCCAATAGAAATCAAGTGATGTATTTGACCTATAGGTAAATTACCTTGTTAGAATATAAGGTTCAGATTAGCATAAAATGATTGTGCAATGCTGTATTTCTATAAAGTATAAAGATGTATTTAAAATGTGTGGGCTTTGAGTCCTTGACTAACTAATTGACCAACTATGGCTTGTGTAACTGCTCCAAGCTGACTGAAAATAAAAATGTTGCTGTTTGCATAATTCCGTCTCTGTAAGTACTTTTATTGAATGATGACTTGGGTAGGGCCTCCTTTACATTTCAATTACGTGTTGATCAATTACAAGTCATAGTTAATCCTCGACTTGTTGTATGCAAAATGGTATGACCCTGTAGAGTTGTAATAAGGGCTAGATTATGGGGGCAATATGTAACTTCACGTAGCATTCTTTTAGCTTTCCCATTCCACATAATAAAGAAGGGAAGTGTTTGTCATTTCTGGCCACTTTGTTGAGATTATGATTTGTCATTATTTGATACAAATATGGACATGAGCCATTTGTAGAGCAGTTTTGAAACCTAGGGTGCAACTACTCTGTGCTTCAGTCTTGATGACAAACAGCTGTCTTTTGGAAGCATGATCCTTGCATGAGTACAAGGCAGAAAACATGCCTCGTAATGGTAACTGCAGTTGACATTCACAAAGGAAATGAATGAGCTTTGGAGGGTTTGGCATCTTTGCCTTCCTATTCCCCTATTGCATTTGCTGTGGCTCCCATATCTGTAAGGCATTTTACTGGGTGAGTGCTAATATTGATATTATAATGGGTCTGTGCTCAATGGGCATTTTGTTTCTAAGTGGGTACACATAGGGCCTCAATTAGAGTCTGACGTGAGAGGAAAATCCACTGGCTTTCCATTGGCTGAAAGAACCCTATTTTAGATTTGTACTACGCATGCTTTACACCCATTTTCCACCAGTAGAAAGCTTTCAAAAACCCTACCAGTTCCAATGCTTGGCAATGAGAACTGGCAGGTTTTTCGACAGCTTTCTGACCATGGAAAACCAGTGTAAAATAGGTGTAGTGGAAATTGTAAATAGGATTCTTTCATCGGTGGCAAACCGGCAGATTTTCTTTACGCCAAACTCCAAATAAGGCTCATACCCGTTTCTGTCTGAATTGGATGAATATTTTGAGTCACTGTCAGAAGGAGTGTTGGAATTGAAGTAGTGTAGTCTTCAGTGATATTTGTGCATCAGATTCCTATCAGGTGACTGACATGGCTGTTATGCCTGTTTGTTGCAGTCTGGTGAACGTCTCTTATCTTTTGCCCTTCGTTGGTACCATGTATGTTTTCTCAAGTAATACCTTTTTATAACCAAGGCAATAGGAGGTCTATGTGGTCAGAAGGTGCAAATGTGACAGAATAACCTCTACCCTGCAGCAGTAAAATGATAAGTAGTGGCTAAACCACCTAGTCAGCACTCACACGTCTACAAAACAAGAGTAATCCCAATCATAAAGATGAAACGGGCAACTGTAAAATATGTACCTCCTTCACCTTTTGTGGTACTCTTTCGAGGGGCTGTGAATGTGAGAACAGTAGCAAGCCAACCAGCAATAATACAAAGGTCCAAAATAATGGAATGTCCAATCAAGGTTCTATACAAATGTAAATCATTTAATTAAATACATCAGTAGTCAATAGAAAGTGTACTTAAAAGCACTAACACATTCCCACCCATGTAAAGGGAGACAGAGAAATACAGAATGTAATGATGCAAGCACTACAGATACTTAGCGGGGATGAAAAAACATTAAAAACAACACAATGTTCAAAGCGAATGTGTTTCTTGAGAATAAGGTGCCAAAAGGTGCATAGTCAGTCTCTAGGGTGCCAACAAATGTACCAGGTGGGCTTGGGCATTTCACAGTAATTTATTCAATTATCTGTAGTTCAACAGCATCAAACCAAGCTTCGTATTGTTGGGCAAGCAGTTGGAATCAGGTTCAGATGCAGTGAGCCATGGTGATCCAGATGAGGAGCAGGCGCCAAGCCGGGTTTGGAGTGGGGCTCTTTCCAGTTTGATGCAGCATTCTAATAAAGTGGGTCGATGGGACCACCAAGGTTGGTTTGATGTTCAATTTCATGTCAAAGGCAAAGATGCTGGTTGCTTGAGGCACCTGGTTGAGACAATCTTTTTCAGCAATGAGCTTCTGGTTTGAGACAAGTCGACGACATGCTCAACTGGTGCTGTGCAGCTCTGAACAGGTTTGAGAAGCAACAACAGCGGTCTGAAGTTTGAGTGAGTGCCAAAGGGTGCACTGCTGGTTCCTGTTGGTTCAAATGTGGTGAACATAAACTTTGATCTGTTTGAAGCAATGATGAAAAAAATGGATCCTGGCTTTTCAGACTCTCAACAGGAGTCCTTGTTCTCATTCTCCTAACCTGGGGGGAGCCTGGCTAACACCTGCAGGGGTTTGGGGAATTTGCTGAGAGACTTCTTAATAAAGAGATCTCAATTATGTACCTGAAGTGTCTTGGTGTCTTCACATAATTGGCGACGAGCTTCAGCAGCCCCATTTGCCCCATTGAGTCCCTGGTGCTCTGCCTGTTGTGCCTCCTATGGTGGAAAGGACCTCCTTGCTGCAGGTGCCCCGCTTCATGGCATCAACCTCGGGATCCGGTTGTTGTGCTTGAAAGGGCCAAGGAGGCACCAAGGAGCGAGGGTGACGCTGCCACACTTCCATGTTATGCACGCAAAGGAAAAGGTGGTGCACTCATTACCACGAGTGGGCTTGCCAGGCGAAGGAGAGGAAGGAGAGACTATAGATCCAGCGGTGTGTATCCCGCAGCCTCCGGTAAGCTATGGAGTGCATCCCTTCTCCAGCCTCATATTTAATTATCTCTGGTGTGCAGGGCTTGAGCAGGCGGCGCCCTGTGCGGTAGTGCAGTAGCTGTTCGCACTAACGCAGGCATTCAGCAGCCATCCGTGCACCTTGCCGCAAGTGCTGGGAACCTGTGATCCTACGTGTCATTGTGAATTTAGAGGAAATGACTCGGACGCATGCAGCCATTTTGGTTTCGCCTATTGCAGCAATTAGTGCATTGCGCTACCCTTGTCCCTGTGGTTAGTGATCTGCATTACTGCGGAGCACCCTACTCAGCCCAGTGAATTTTTGTGTTTGCCAATAATTATTTGGAAAAGTATCACAGATAATTGACTGATGATTGGAAGGTAAACGCTGTGGAAAGATGTCCCAATATTTCCTGCTTCAACGGAAGGTGCAAGTGCAAGGTTGAGTGCAAGGTTGTTGTACACTTAAAGTCACTGGATCATGGCCATGCCAGGGTTTCCAGGACCTGCTATTTGTATGCCATTTCCTGATACTGTAAAGGTGAAGTGGAGCCAATGGAAAAAGGATTTCCTTCACTATATCAGGACTGCATTGTGGGCCTCCATTTCCCAACGACAGGGAAGTGTCTTTGCTCGTGCATTTATTAGGTTATGAAGGCCAAAGTATATTTGAGACCCTTCCAGAATCGGACCCTGTCAGCGGCAGTTATACTGCAAATGAGTTGGAACTCATCCTGTAAAAATGGGATGCTCAGTTTGGTTGCAAAACGAGTACGATTCTCTAACGTTATAACTTTGAGGTTTGTGTTCCGTAGAAGGGTGAGACCGGGGGGAATAAGGTTGCAAAGGTGAAAAGGAGGATATGCTGAAAGATGGAGAGGAGATATGTTGTAAAGGCTTTCATTGTTATGGAATCATGGGATGGAATGTGGATGGTCAAACTTGGCCCACAGTTCTGAGTGGGAGGTTGTGTTTTGGGGCTTTGCTGAGAGACTTCTTAATAAAGAGACATCAATTACCTACCTGAAGAGTCTTGGTGTCTTCACATCATAACCCTGTCCCCTTCTCAGGCCCATGGCATCAAATGCCCTTTTTTATGCAACACCCTGGTGTGAGACTAGTCCTTTTGGTTAGGGTGTGCCCACTGGTGTAACAGGGGCCCCCGCAGCCCCCGCGGTGCGGGGGGGCCCGCGGTGTGGGGGGCCCCACCAGCACATGGCTGGGAGGGGGCCCCAGTAAAAAAAAAAAAAAAAAAAATATATTTTTTTCTAAAAAAAAAAAAGTTTCTTTTGAAATTCACTCTGCATTCATAAAGAACATTTCTGTAACAGAAATAATTTCTTTATGAAGGCAGAGTGACTACAAAAAGAAACTTTCTTTTTGAAGTCTGAGGGCCCCCGTAACCCATGACATGAAAGACCCTAGGCTGGAGGCCTCCATGTCATGGGGTGGGGGGCGGTGGGGAGCCCTATGCCTTCCCAAAGAAATTGTTTGTTTTTGAAGCCACTCAGCCATCATAAAGAAATTATTTTGATTATGGTTCGGTCCTTAACTGAAATAATTTCTTAATGAAGTTATAGTGACTTAAAAAAGAAACAATGCGGCTCATTCTGACCATGCCGGTCCGGAAACAACGGTGCTGGTAAGTTTACAGGCACTGTTGTTTCCGGACCGGCATATTACAGGTCTGCCTTGTGGGGCTGCCATGCCCGACAGGTCTGACCCTGCCAGGCACAGCAGCCACGGTAGGCAGACCTGTCACGGAAGCACCGGCACCGTTAACAATGGTGCAGGTGCTTCTGTGTCCCCATTCCCGTGGAGTCTGGGGTTTAACGAAATTACCGGCACCTGATTTCCCAGCCGCCGGACTTGAAATAGCACGGTGGCACCGGGAAGTCAGGCCATAGTAATTTTTTATGGGTCTGGCGGCAACCCGCCGGTAGCACCGGCACGGTTACCGCTGGACCCGTAATGAGCCCCAATTTCTTTTTTAAGTAATAGGGCCCCCCCTCAACTCCATGAGGTGTGCGTGTATGAGTCTATGGTGAAAGGGTGCACACTCAAATGTATAGCCGTCTGCCTGTGTGTGTATGGTGAAAGGGTGCACACTTAAATGTATGGGTGGCTGTGGGGGTGTGCCTGCATGGTGAAAGGGTGCACACATAAATGTATAGGTGGCTACCTGTGTGAGTGTATGGTGAAAGGGTGCACACTTAAATGTGTGGATGACTGGGTGTGTATAAGGTGAATGGGGTGTGTGCTTGTGTACAGGGGCACAAGAAAACCTTCATTTTGGGGGGGCTAACCCTTCAAATGTTGGGAGAGGCGCTAACTTCACATGCGGTGGGCAGGGGGAAACTTATTTGTGTGGGCGCATCCAAATTATTTACGCATTTTAATGAGACTATTCTAGTGCAGATTCAATGTTACAAGCAGTTAACTCTCTCCTATAAGTCTCCTGTTCCCTCTCTACCCTTCCAATCACTCCCCTGGCATGCAAGTACTAAACCCACATCACGATTTCAATCTCCTAAACAATGTGGAATTTGAATGCAGGTACTAACAGTGAAATGCTTTAAGTTGGTAATTGCTGGGTTCTTGTTAACAGCAAAAACCAGGTGCCGTTTAAAATCTGTGTCCTGTTCGGTCTGGCAACTGCTCTAAATGTTAGCCAAGTTGAGTCAATATAGCCCAAAATGTCAGGGGGGGTAGTGCTGAAGCCCAGTCAACTCAATGGTGTTGCGCTACTACTTGTGTTTAATGCCTTGCTTACTCCTAGCCCTATTCTTCCTCGTCCCAGTACTTATATACGAGGCAGTACGTGTGTTTGAGGCACTCTGCCTCATACAAAAGTACTGGGAAGAGGTAGAGGTACATGGAGGTAATGCCTGATTTAGCTACCTGTAATCTTCATCACTCCTAGTCCCACTGTTCCTCATCCCAGTACTTACCTATGAGGCAAGGAGCCTCATACGAAAGCTCTGGGACAAGGAAGAGGGACGCAGAGGTAATTCTGGGCCAAGGAGCTGATTGTGGAGGTTGGGGTGGTGGGTGGGAGGGAGAGTGGATGTGTGGGTGGGCAGGATTGTGTGATAAATCATAATGGTTGTCCATGTCCAGGCTAAGCAGGCATGATATGTGGTATAAGTGGCTAGAGAGGCATTTTGATTTAGCCAGTCTAGTCATTCCTCAGTTTGGTATGACTTTCTTTTAACTGGACATTTCTGATAAAGTAGTCCTGCTAACTTTAATTACCTGGCTAGATTGGCATTTGGGTGCTGCCAGTCTAGCCATTTCTTACTGCGGCATTGTATATTTTTCTGGACATCTGTGATAAAATGATATGATGTGATTCAAGTCATTTATAATGCGCCTGTACACAAGTGTACACAAGGGAGGGATGATAGAGGGAGGACAAGACAAACGATCTCACTAGGCCTTGTGTCATTGTGAGAACGAGAAGTGCAAGGGAAAAGGGAGCAGGGAAGTGCAAGTGAGAGGGGAGGGGAAAACAGGGCAGCAATGCTCTCAGTAAGTGCAGCCAGGGCAGAGCAGCTATTGGTTGTGCAAGGAGAACAATGGACTGCAGGGTTACAGTTACAGCCCCTAAGTGCATGGTAGGCCCGGAGGCATTGCAAGGGTGACCAATCAAGAAAGAGCCTGGACTCAGAGAGACTCTGAGGGTAGCCAAGCAGCCAGTCAGTACAGCAGACAGGTAGGTCAGGTAGGTCAGCAAGGGGGGAGAGAGAGCGAAAGCAGCAGAGAAGAGGAAAGCTTTTAGCTGCTTCCGAAACTTCAGGTTGTCCGCCTCAAGTTTGAGAGGGGCAGGGAGGCCATTCCAGTTGGAGGCACCAGCAGAGGAGAGAGGTCTACCCCCACTCTCTGCCTGGAGAAATGTCTAAGCCTTAGAGAGTTGGAGGTAGCTGAGTGAAGGGTTAGAGAAAGAAGGTATTTTGGAAGAGAGCATTGGATTTAGTGTTGGCACTGGCCCCAGAAAGCCTTGTGGGCAATGCAAAGGTTCTTGAACTTGATCCTTGCAGCCAGTGGAGAAATTTCAGGGCTGGAGAAATACAATCCCAGGGCTTGAGGCCAAGGCTAAGTCTTGCAGTCCTGTTCTGGATTATTTGCAGATGACGGAGACTAGAGGAAGACAGATTGAGAAAGTGGCTGTTGCAGTAGTCCAGCTTAGAGACAGTGAGCTTCTGGTGGAGAGTGAGAAAGGGAAGAGTCCCTTTGAGGAGGAGCAGCTGGTAGTGGGACTTCTTGGTGATGTCCGAGATGTTAGGAGAGAAAGAGAGTGTGGCTTTGAAGATGACACCAAGGTTTTTTGCCTCGCAGGAAGGCAAAGGAAGAGGGCCCAAGGTGGTCTGCTATAGTGAGAGAGGAAACACAGTGGCAAGGGTCCCAATGAGAAGGATCTCTGTCTTACTGGCATTAAGGCAGAGATTGTTGGAGGTGCACCAATCCTGAATCGTGGATAGACAGTCAGGAATGAGCAAGAGAGGAGAGGAGGATGAGGGGAGCCTGAAGGAAAGCTGAGTCATCCGCACAACATTGAAAGTTAGAGGATAAGGTAGAGATCAGGGAGGCCAAAGTGGCCAAGTAGAGGTTGAAAAACCAGCGTGAGAGGATAGAGCCCTGGGGAATGCCACAGGTAGAGAGAGGTGGCGGAGAGAATGGGACCACGATCGACCTGGGAGCGGAGTGGCGGTCCAAGTGGAAGTAGGTCAGTCACTCTAGGGTTTGATCTGTGATGCCCAGGTTCTCACAGAGTCGATTGATCAGGATGGGGATGTTGACCCTGTCGAAAGCAGAGGAAAGATGAAGGATGAGAATAGAAGGAATGCTGGAATCAAGGTTAGAGAGCAGCACAGGTGTTAAGGAGAGCAGTTTCCATGCCTCTGGCAGCTCTGAAGCCAGACTGATGGTCATGGAGACAACCAACAGATTCAGTGTGGAGAGTAAGCTGGGAGATGGCAAGCTTTTCCAAGAGTTTGCTCAGGAAAGGTGGAGATTGAGCAATAGTTTTCCAGCAGGTAGGATCAGCAGACTGCTTCTTGAGGAGTGGGTGCACAAGGGAGTGCTCAAAGGGAGAGGGGAACATTGCAGTGGCAAAAGAGTGATTACAGAAATCGGCCAAGGCTGGAGCGGGGGTGTCAATATGGGCTTTGATGGTTCTGGAGGAGCAGCGGAGCACCTGTTTGGACGACACTTTCATAGATCGGACTTGTCTAGAAACCTCATCAGGTGTTGTCAGAGAGAAAGAGGAAAAAGGAGGAGGAGAGAAGAGATGGCCAAAATGGGCCGAGAGAGGAAGAGGACATAGAGGACAGGATGTCCTGAGATTTAGCAGAGAAATGAGAGGCCAGAGCTGTACAGAGGGCATGGGAGGGAACAGAAGAGGTATAGACCACAACAGGATTGACCAGTTCCTTGCAGATTTTAAAGAGTTTGGCCGTGTTGTTCGAGGCCATGGAGAGACATGCTTTATTGTGTGCTCTCTTCTTGATGAGTGTTATTGCTTTGACTGGCATTTTGCTGAAAACAGTCTAGGTATGTCTAAATGTGGCCTGGCATTCTGTACTATAATGTTATTACGTGTTTACACTGGTCTACATTGTGCAGCCAGTTGGAAGCATTAATGTTCCTGTGCACTGTTGGTGACTTGCATGTATTGGATTGTGTTACCCTACAAAACAATTGCAAACACTTTGGCTTTATAGCCAATTTATCTCAGAAAGTGTGATGTATATTGCATTAAAACACATATTTATATCTTTTTCCTAGTGCAGTGTGCGGCATACCCCTTCAGCAGCACGTTCATGCGTATTGTGCAAGCGTGACAGTCTAGGCCGGCCCAGAGTGTGGCGCAACCCGTGATTTGTTGCCGAGTTGGGGGGCCCCCTCAGCATGGCTCACAGGGGGGCCCCCACATTTTGTTTTACGCCACTGGGTGTGCCATCTTAAGCCTGCTTCCCAGGCTGCTCTTCCTGAGAGCTTCCTGGACTAGAGCGAGGTATTCACTGCTGGAAGAGGGGAACCAACTCACACAGACCCCAGGAAAGATGTGGATTGGTTGGAAGAGAGAGAGCCATCCCATACATGCAGCATAGGGGTACACCGGGGATCACCAATCAGAGGAAAGGCAGGGCAATGGGAGGGGCCAGCAGAGCAATGATATGATATGATATGATATGGCATTCACAACGTGCCTATACACAAGTGTTTCAATGACATGCCCCCATACATGCATCAGAGGGGCACACCAGGGACAACCAATCAGTGGGAAGGCAAGGGGGTCAGCACAGCAATGAAGTGGATGTGTTTTCTCCTTTCTGACATGACCAGAGGAGGCCCTGGAAAGGGAGGAGGTTTACACCTGGGCATACTAAGAAGATGAAGCAGACCTGGAAAACTGGAGAGGAAGGTCAGACTAGGACAAGGGACCAGCCACAATGCTGTTATTAGAGAGCGGGGGTCTTTTCCCAATAAAAACCCCTCCTATGTGTAAAACACCCATCTGGATACCTGATGTATTCTACTTGCTCACACCAACCCTCACAAAGGAGAGGCATCGCCCGCAGGCATAGTCCTGATGGTTGCTCCAGAGACAGTCTATGCAGAATATACATGGTCTATCCATGGCTCGCTTGGGTTTACAGTGTTGAAATGTGTATGATACAAATCAGATGTGGCTGTAATAATTATGAGACGTTGCTGCCACCATACCCCAACTCAGGAATGGCTTATGTTTAAAGATTAAAGTGCCAACAGGATAATAGTTCAACATAAGTATCTGTTTTTGGAACAGACTTCCTTATTTTAAATGCAGCATCTTCACTGCAGTGACTTGCATGTCACAGCAGCTCTCAAACGGACACCTTTGTCCGTCAAAACTGCTCTGTGCAACTAGAGAACACTACGGATCAGGACTCTGATGCAGAACGGTGCACGTGTAACTATGCTTTTGACATGGAGATTAATTAAAGGGGATCTGGTTAGCAGACCACCCTTTCTGAGATGGGTTACCCTCATCATGTTATGATTAATACAAATCAACAAGGTGTTGCTTCCTTACCCTTACCAAATGGCAAGCCTTCACAGCAACATACTGCTCTGAAGGTATGTTCTCATCCACATGTGGGGCACTGATATGCCATCGCAGAACATGAGCTGTTATCTGTGAAATCATATCTATATCCATATCAGTAGCATGTCATACCAGCATTTTTGCTTTGGTTTGGTGCAGTTTCATGTAAATATGCTCGAGTTGACAGCATAGTTGTTTGCCCATGGCCTCCATCTGTAAGTAAATGGCCATTGCAGTTCAAGCCAGGATTCATATCTCATCCAACGGGTGACGTTTTAGGTTTCTCACAGTAAGCTGATGATTTTCATCCCTGTATTGCATGAGAATTCAAATCCTCTTCATTTAGATAGTGATGGAAAATGCAGTGTTTGACAGGTGCGTGCAGACACATAACACAATTGCTCATTGCCTCGCCTTTGAATTGTGTTGATCTGTGGAAAACATGGTGTTTCAATTCAACATTTTGATGGGGAATTAAATATTTATTTAGGCTCTTCTTTTGGTAAGCAAATGTGTCAAAGGTGTCTTCGGGTACTTCATAAAGTATGTTAGAAACTAATCTTCCCACAGACAGTGTCCATACACCTCTTACGTCAATGTATACATCAAAATCACACATCGTTTGCATCGCCTTGGTTCGAGGCTGCTGGTGTCTGATATATAAAACGGCAGAAGTGGTTGCAGGGAGAAATATCAAATGCTGTGGATTGTGCAGCCGGCCTCGCAAATACAGCATTACTGGAGAAGATATGTTGTCTGGTGGCGTTGGCTTGATGATGCAGGCAGTATTGTTAGGACTTCCTGAGGGCATAGTCCCTTAGGCTTACATTGTTAATGTTCTTACATAGAGGTTGCTCAAAGAAGTTGTTCAAATGCTTTGCACTCACAGAAAATTGCATGTGAGTCAGTGGGTTCATGCCTCAGCTGCAGCACTTCAATGAAAAGGAATGGACTTTGTGGAAAATGAACGTGACTGCTTGGAGATGGGAGTAAAACAGTCATGGCAGAAAGGCATCAGTAATGTTAGGCTTAGGAATGTTCTGAACAGTGAATGTACTATTCAGCCGGATATTCAATAGTTGGGGCAAGTATTTGAGCCGAATAGTTTTAACAGTCAAAACAATATGGGGTGTGTGAGGGCATGGACCAGTGACCACCGCCCGCCCCCAGGGCTAGCTCCTCCCCAACAGATGTCAGTGGGCCTTACCCTGGTAGCCCCCCATATTGTTTTGTATATTAAAACTCTGTGCAACAAGGGATGCCAGGACATGCCCAAGCTTCCACTGATAATGTCTTTTTAAAATTACATGGTAGACCACCATGGCAAGGTCTGGTGACTCCCCGCCCCCAGCAACAATTGCAGGGTTGCCAGGTCTTGCCCGTGGCTCCCATGGAGCTGCATTTTCTTTCAAAAAGGAGTGGGG
Source organism: Ambystoma mexicanum (assembly GCF_040938575.1). Taxonomy (NCBI): domain Eukaryota; kingdom Metazoa; phylum Chordata; class Amphibia; order Caudata; family Ambystomatidae; genus Ambystoma; species Ambystoma mexicanum. The sequence continues at coordinate 794,846,967 of NC_090932.1, read as the reverse complement.
ACTGCAAGGACAAGGCCACACGTCCCACAGCATAATTTCAGGAGTCATGCCTTGCATTGGTGGCCCCTGCAGCTGCATTTATTTTTAATGGGCCATGAGCCACCAGGGCAAGGCCAGGTGACTGCCCCCCCCCCTTTTACAATTGAGAAGGTCACTGGGCCTTGCCAAGGCTGCCCCTGATCCTGATTTGTCGGATAAATGCTGCAATGGGGGGCGAGGAAGGTTAGGGCAGGCTGCAGCAGCCAATAAGGAAAGACCTTATTTGGCTTCTGCGGTCTGTCCCTTCTTTCTATGATTAGCTATCTCACTCAAACACAGAGATAAATCAAAGAGCTGATTTTCAGACGAAAATCGACCTAATACTTACTCGAAGACGAAATTCGGTACAATCCTAGTTAGGCTGCTCATTTTACAAATTGGGTGAGCTGGAGAATTAACAATCCTGAGTCAGTCTAAAACGAACACAAGGTAACAGCCTCCACTGTCTTCGATGTGCACTGGTGTGAAGGGCAAAATGGCCTGTGAGAATAAGATACAGCACCTTTGTAGCTGATGTGCATTTTTAAGCGTGCTGTGGGACTCATGGGAGTGATGGAGTGTATTCTGGCACGGACTGCCACAGGAGCAAAGCGGGGGCGTTAATCAAACATTTGTAGAGCCTGAGTCTAGAGGGGTGCTCTTTTCACCATTGTATTAACTTAGGTGCTTAAAGAATGACGAACAGAAAAGGCACGAGACATTGAAACTGAGGAAACACGTTGTCGTTATTCCTCTTCTGACTGGGTACTGACACTAGCAACTTTCTTTTCTATACATCATGTCTGCTGTCCGCTCTTGGTCCAAGCTCCCCCCACATAACAACTTGGACAGACCGGACAAGGAATTTCAGAAGGAAAAATGAAATGGCCTAACTAACGAATACATTAAGCAAATGTATGTACTATGCACGTAGTATTGGTTCCATGTGATACTAACACATGTAAAAATTATTGTTTTAAATTTGGGGTTCCACCTTCAAGCCCCCTGTTTCCCTTGGTTTATAACCGCACCCCGAACCCATACCCACCTTTTTTAACCCCTTACCCACTGCCCATATGTATAAAAATCAGTATTTTTTCGGTAATAACGATTCGTTAAAAAATATATATTTTTCGTTATTACCTATTCGGTAATATCACTGGATGGTATGATAGGTTATTTATAATGCAGTTAAGGAGGTTTCTAAGCGCAGACCCTGGGGATCGAACCTGCGTTGCTCCGTGTCGTCTTGATTCTTGCTTTCAAGGAGAGCACGTCGCCCCTGAGCTACAGGTGAAGTGGGAAAATGGGAAAACACCCTCCCCCCATTCTCATCCAAACCATGGCCCAGGGGATCACGGCCCAAGCACCCACCACGAGAGGAGTTCGACCAATTCATCCCCTCACCGGATGCCCAGGTCCCCTGTGTCCACGGCCCACACGCCCGGGGAGCCTGCCCACTAGCACGTCCAGATCAAGCCGATGCCTGCCTCATGGACCAACTCGATTAGACAACAGCCACAAATACCATCATCATTAGAGATGCCATGACGACATAGCCAACAGGCAAGAACATATGTGCCACCATGCACGCTGGTCACACCAACCGACACGAAGAACATACATACTGCTATGACGTAGCGGACTGACACACCCACAGACATACATCGTTGTTATTTTTCACACAGGCCTTCTACAGCACCGCAGAAACACAAGACGCCTGAAGAGCTTGTGTATACATGCTTGCAGATGCTTTCTCGCTAAATATCCTTATGAAGACGCCACCCTATGTATTTACTGATGCTTGTGACACTCTGTCGTCCCACGAGACCTACGTTATGGATTATGTACCGCCACCCAGAATCTAGGCCCAAATAGGCCGCAAGCAAGAGTCCCCAGGCAGGAGCTTTTCAGACGAAAATCCTCCCAAAACGAAAAAGCAAAGTGCTGACAACGCAGAACGAACCCCAACGAGAGCCCACAGCCAAGGCCGCGATGTTGCAACCCACATGCTGCGTTCCCAGCGCCAAGGTTACGTCTACCAACGCCAAGCTCCCCTCACAGCCGAGAAACAAATCAAATGCTCATAATTCTGCTCCAGCTACGGTCTCTCCACACGTGACCAAGTCGAGCTGACAAAATGCCAAGCTCACGAGACAGAAAGTCGTCGGGGTCCCACGTCTGGGACACAGGCTGCAACAACAAAGCGACAAGTTGGACACCTACAGCGGTGGGAAAGGCATGATCATCAGCCACTAGAAAGACCTGTCCATTGTCCACCACTAACACATAGTTGCACATTGTTGCCACCACCAGGTATATCGCGAGCCGGGAACGGTGATGGTCCCAGGCTTGGGGGCTCACGAGAGAACCAATCAGAGTATGTGGGGCTCCTTACTGATGCCATTTTAGTTAGCCAATCACCAAGTGTCCCCTTGTAACTAATTCTTTTGTAGCAATTGTTAGGGACATCACAAGTGTACTACCTGACCCGTCCTTATCCACTAATATTCCCTCCTATAGGTAACTATACTAACCCCACCACTCGGGGAACCAACCCCAGCTGGCGTTAGATTTTGTGACAATTTTCCCAGGTGACGTGAATAGCGCGTCATACTACGGTAAAAAGGGCCTGCGAGCCCCACTAACAACAAGAGCGTCTCCACGGTTGCATATGAGCCGAGAACAATCCCTGCCGTTACTATAATAAACAGCAGTAATTACTTTGCTCTTGTGTGTGTCTCATACTCCTTGTGGGACGTGGGAGGAGTTGGGGCCTACCCAGCCCCAGTGGTCCGCGGACGGCTCTGCCGGCCCCCGGGAAATCACCCCGACAAGTACTGCTGGGATCTGTTTGAGATCTACCTAACCTAACGGCAACTACCAGGCCTCTTGCAACGAGGCAACCTGGCAGCGCAGCCCCCTCCACCGTTGCCCCCTTTTGAGGACTGCAGGACCATCGCGGAACTGCGAGAAGACCGGACAGCGCAATCCAGACATTGGCCATCGGGAGCCGACTTGAGAAGTATCCTGCCCGCGGTTGGCGAGTGTACAGACGTGGTCCAAACGAGGGGAGGAGGCGAGCCGCTTTCGAGGGGTGCCCGCGGTCGAGCATCCCCGGCTCACAAGTACTTGGTGAGTATGACACACCCAACCAGCAACATAATGTTGTGCGGGAGGGGGGAAGAATTGTAAAGAGGGAGGCGGGCGGTTATAACAGTGTGTGGAAATTGATTTTGACTGATCAGCGGCGATAGAGGTGTAAGGTGTAGCGGGACAGGCACAAGGGCCGTCCCCTACAGCATCACAAAGTGAATTGGGTGGGGCCTCGGGCACCCATGTACGATTGTTAGAGGGCGCGGATTGGTCTGGATTGCGGACACCTGTATGGAGGGGGGTGTGGCTTTCCTATGAGTTGACTTTGTAGATCAATGAGTAGATGAGGATCCCTACTAATAGAGTGTTGAAGCTCGTTAAGTAGATGACGTTTTCCCACAGGGGGTAGCTAGATTGATTACCGAGTGCGGAAGATAATTGGCTGGTTAAGCTCCTCTGGAGAGAGGGCGTGTCACACGCGAGGTGACACAGCGTGCGCAGTCCGATTATACTACGTAAAATTGATTGTTGATTCCTCCACTCCAGACGAAGTGGGAAGAAAGCTGTGGGGTTAACGGGGGATACAAATGTAAAAAGATAGCGCGCGTTAGTAAGGTTCTCAAAATTGTATGTACTTACAGTATTTTGTAGAGGTTGGTGACATCACCCATAGGGCTTGTATAGGACACTGCGACACCGTTGCATACATCCAGGGGTGGTCAGGGACAGGGATATGAAAGTGTAGGGGCAAAGGGGGAAAGGCAGCCACACACGGAGAACGCCGGCCGCACTCGACAAGGGGGTTGCGCAAGAAGAGGGAGCGGGGTGAGCAGACAGTGGGAACAGGGAAGAGGAGGAGCTAAATTGAAGGTGTGCCAAGTACATGCGGCACAGGAAGGTGGGGCAGCCCAGAGGCACGCCGCACAGGACACATAGCCGCAGGGGGTTTTGTGCACCACAGCGGGAGGGGGCCATAGTTGTTCCGTCAAAAGATAGAGCAACAAGATTAAGCACTGTAAGATCGAAATTGTCTTCCTTTTCAGCTGACGGTCAGAAGTCCCCAGTTTACGGGGCCAGGTAAAAGGTTGAAATTGGGAAAAAAGTTAAATTGCAACATGGCCACGTACTATGGATCGGGGGCAGGAACAGGGTGGAGATACATGGGAAGCGCTTTAACTACACCACTCCAGCACATATGCACAACACTGTCACCACACAAGGAGAAAATAATAAAGTATAGTATTGAGTGGACACAAGGAACGGACAACAAAATAAGGGTACCGTAGCCGCCCAACGGCAGTTTCGATACGTATACACAACACTCTCTGCTAACATACATTCACAATACATACAAGGGGAAGAAGTTAGCAAACCACTTAGAAGTTTTTGACCTTTGGAAGATGTTTCAGGTAGGTAAACCAGGTATGTTCACAGTACAGAGGGTAAAAGAGGAGAAAGGGATGAGGAAAAGGAGGTAAAAGAAGAGAAGGTGAAGGAAGGGCGGGGGGGTATGGCGAACAAAAACCCACCCAGCACTGAAGAAAGTGAGGAGGAGGCAGAAGAATCATTTGCGGTAGCAGAGGCAAAGGTTAAAAAGGAAGGTGCAGAAGACATGCCAATGGCTAAGGTAGTGAAGAAGGAGGAAGGGGGTTTGTATCCAATAACAGAACTTAGAGAAGCCGCCCGACAGCAACTAATGGCTTCTGAGGGGTACTCGACCCCGCATACAGCCCTCCACCATATGCACCCACAGATGATTGTAAAAAGAGGGTGGGGACGACGGGTACGGTAGATTCAACAACAACACCGGGAGGAACGGGAGGTGAAAGGAGGGCACTGGGAAATCTTGCAAGCGTAGGGCCAGATGAGTGAGTAGCAGCACAGGTGCTTCTGAAGCTTCGGGGAACAGTAACAGAGGAAGAGGAGGACGCAGTGAGAAAGGTAAATAAGGAAGAGGTGGATAACACACGAGCAGGGCATGAGGTAAGTAATGGGAGAGAAGGGCGACTTTCACAAGAGGAGGAAGAGATACTGGAGGAAAGGTTGGTGGAATTGAGGAACTTGCAAAGCGCACTAATTAGGCAGTTCAAGAAGGAAACACGGAAAAGACAGGAGAAAAAGAAGGCACGTAAGGAAGAGATGGCGAGAATGAAGGAACAGGCGGAAGAAAGGAAGACGGAAGAAGAGCGCATAAGGGCAATAGCAGAAAGAATGGCACACGCATAACACAGGGAGATGAGAAGGAATGAGGAGGAGAGGGAAGAGAAGAATGATAGGGAAATGGGACTGTGGAAAAAGAAGATTATATCTGAGAGCGCCCGGAAGTATGAAGAAGGGAAGGTTGTAGAAAGCATACTAAAGAGGGAAGAGGGAATATGGGGAGAAAGGAAGAGGAGGAAAGAATATTAGCAAAGGTGAGTGCAGAGGTATTGGAAGAACTCCACAGAAAACAAGCGGAAATAGGTGGCGAAGTAGTGGAGAAGAAGGAAGACGAGAGAGGAGATGGGAGGGTGGAGCATGGAGCAAAAAAGTACACACGCCAGGATTAGGAGGTGGCATCAACATCAACACAGGGATCTACAGTTAAAGGAGGTGAGTACACAGATGTGGACTTAATAGATTTAAGGACAGTGACAGTGGGGGGGAAACGCACAGAGTGGGGATTGACATTTCTTGATGGATTTTGCAGCGAGGAAGAGGAATGTTCAAGCACCAATGGAAGAGATGGCAATAGGGAGAGTCTAGACAAATTATACATAACACTCACTAACTGCGAGTCACCATGGGCATGCGAGAGGTGGGGAGAACGAAATGTAGGTGAAACAAGGGTAAGCGAGGCAACCAGGAAAACGCCACGCCCACTAACACCCACACCTGTGAAAACACCACGCCCACTGACACCAACCCTGTACACACCCCATATGTTGGCAGACTAGGGACCTTCGAGGACGCAGACTGGAAGAACGAGCAAACACGCAAGCGATAGGACAAGAAAATAATAAGAGGGGGAGGAAGGACGTAGGAGGTGAAAGGATAAACTCCTGTAACATTGACAGCATTGAAGACTTACCAGATATGGAGGAAGATGATGAATATACTAACATAACCACACACAGGCGAAATAGGGGGGAGGAGAGGGAGTACAATCTAATGCCACTACTGGAGAGGGGAGGAGCCAGACCACAATATATCCCCTGGAAACATGCCAATAAGGAAAATATAAAATGTAGACTTCCATCCCTGAGTGGAGGAGCTGGGAAGTGAATATATGAGATAGAAAAACAAACTGCGGGGCAAACATTAGCGGTGGGAGACGTGAAGGGGCTCCTAATTTTCATACTGGGGGATGCTGCTGATGACATATGGAAAAGGGCGGGATTCCCAGGGGTAACAATAAACGACACGTCACATGATGGAGCACCATTTGATTATGAAAAGATTCTGAATTTTGTATGCCTGGGTTGCAGACTGTTTGAACTTCACTACAAAATTGAGTTACAGGGCCATTATCACTCTAAAATGTTAATGTTGGCTACTCAAGCGTCTGCAGTGAATCAAAGGTATGGACATTTTTCCTTGACGCCAGTTCTTGACTTTTAGAGATTGAATGGACTTGCAAACTATAACATACAGTGACGAGATGTTGGGTCTTCCCATTCTTTTGGACTGTGAGGCCCCGGAGGGACTTTTTTGGCAGAAAGTGTTGCACCTACCGAATGGAATTCCTGCGAGTTAGGTTTATAGTCAATTAAATTCTATCTTATCTGGAAATATCTTTCCCTATTAAGGAATATAGGTTGTGCTGAGGTGGGTTCGTAGTGTTTGTTAGGGGTATGAATTCTCTAGAGCTTTGGTTTTCTATCACCCAACCAAACTAAATAGAAAACTTAAGGAATGGGGTTGGATACATACTATTGATGAAGTCAGAACTCACCACTCTAATGTAGACTTGTTAATTGACGTCAGAGCAGTGGATGTTTACCCAGAGTAGTTGAGGCAGTCTCCAAGTGATTCTTGGCGTGCACAGGTTATGAGACTGAGATTAAACCTGCTCCCTACCAACAAATTAATGGGTGTTAGAACTAAAACTCCCAGATCTTTGAGGACTTGCAAGTTTTGTGCCATGACTTATCAAGTGGAAACCTTACGCCACATTTTATTACATTACACCCAGAAGGCCACACCGGTAGGTGGACGCCGGCCACTTGCAGAGAAGGCCACGGCGAAAAGGCCTGTTCTGCGCCTGTGCCCCTCAGTGCAGCCAGAGCCTTGGAGTGGGCAGGAGCCCCTCCCCAGCCAACATCCACGAACAGCACTCTGCTCATCTGCCTCTACACCATCATCGTCAGGAGATGAGGAGTCCCCCTCGAACTGCATATTTCATCTGATGCCCTAACCTTTTACAGCTGAATCTCTCTCCAACTCACTTGCTTTAAGGTGAGCTCCGCCATAAGCTCTTGGCCCGAATCACGATCAGCTGTTAGGCATCGCGTCCGAAGCATGCCTGAATCCAAGATGGCCGACGCCATATGCAGCATGAAAACGAGGCCCCTGAGGTGTTGCTAGGCAATACAACAACATAACACCCAGAAGGCCACACCGGTAGGCGGAAGCCGGCCACTTGCAGAGAAGGCCACGGAGAAAAGGCCTGTTCTGCGCATGTTACGCGCTGGTACGTGTGTGCCGTTGCCCACCCTGTTCTATATCTACTCATCATAAGGTACATCCACTGATAAATGGAGGCGCATGTATTCAAGTCCATTCTACCACGGCCACGTGATGTCAGACATATATATCCACTCACAGACTACTGAACTGCCATGCCCAATGAGTGAAAGCGCCCTGTCGCTGCCCAAATATTGCTGTATTGTTCTGTTTGAAAGCGCCCTGCCGCTGCCCAAATATTTCTGTGTTGTTCTGTTTGAAAGCGCCCTGCCGCTGCCCAAATATTGCTGTGTTGTTCTGTTTGAAAGCGCCCTGCCGCTGCCCAAATATTGCTGTATAGTTCTGTTTGAAAGCGCCCTGCCGCTGCCCAAATATTGCTGTATAGTTCTGTTTGAAAGCGCCCTACCATTCACCTCCCATAATTCACTGCTATGTCATATGATATGTCCATCACACTTGCACTGTCCCAACCACCAGTAGTTCTTGTCCAGACCATCCTGAAGTAGGCGGCATCCTGCACCTGGTCTGTGCACTGCCTTAGCTGCAAGCAACCTCCCTAGTGCACAGACTTTGCACGGCCTAGCTAAAATCGAACCTGCCTATTGCTGATTTTGCACTGCCTAGCTAAAATCGAACCTGCCTATTGCTGATTTTGCACTGCCTAGATAAAATCGAACCTGCCCACTGTTGATTCTGCACTGCCTAGCTAAAATCGAACCTGCCTATTGCTGATTTTCCACTGCCTAGATAAAATCGAACCTGCCTATTGCTGATTTTGCACTGCCTAGATAAAATCGAACCTACCCACTGTTGGTTCTGCACTGCCTAGCTAAAATCAAACCTGCCTATTGCTGATTTTGCACTGCCTAGATAAAAATCGAACCTGCCTATTGCTGATTTTGCACTGCCTAGATAAAATCGAACCTGCCCACTGTTGATTCTGCACTGCCTAGCTAAAATAGAACCTGCCTATTGCTGATTTTGCACTGCCCTAGCTGAAATTGGACTTGCATCTACCATGCTCCTTAGAGCCCTCCTCCTTTTACTGTTCCATTCCCTGCCATCTGAAACAACAATCCTCACTCAGTCTCGCAGGCATCCGATACAGCCGACTCACCCTCAGCCACTTGACACTATGCCTCGCCTCAGTCCTGTCCCACAGACTTTGCGCATGGCGACCTCCGCAATGACACCCACCTCAAGCATCCATCACCCCATGATCGACTTCAATCCCTACCTCAATGACCCAGCTCTTTGGCTGGAACACTTCGCCAGCAAACCTACTCCGAACCAACCGTGCCCTTCATCTCTTATAAATAAAAGATTAGGCACCAGATTCCGCATACGCCATACCCGATGCAACTTTCCCAAGCAATCACGATGCACACTCCCGTGCCCACCCGCTGCACCCAACAACAGCAAACCCCCCTCTACAGAGGCGAAACAGCCCGTCATCAAAGGCGCACTTATCAACGCTAGATCCCTCCCTGCCCACGCCTTAGACATAGCAGACCTCATAACATCGTCAGATCTTGACTTCATTGCCAGAGCTGAAACTTGGCTACATGCTGCTTCCGGTCCCTCCTTGTCCCTTGCTATACCACCTGGCTTTAGCATAATGCGTTGTGACCGCACCTCTGCCTCCCACTCTAGAGGTGGTGGCCTTGCCATCATCCATAAAATCACCTTGGACCTAAGAGTAATGACCAATACCAGACTTGAGTCAGCTGAACTATTATCAGTCAAACTCACACTAACACCCAACCAAACAGCCACCCTCCACCTATTCTACCGGCCCCCAGGCCCTGCACCCTCCTTTGTCGGTGACATTTCCACCCTCCTGCTTGATAACGCCAAAACTAACTCACAAATCATCATCCTTGGCGACCTCAACTTGGGACTCGGTGACCCTAAAGATCCTACGGCACTTGATCTGGAAAACACCCTCTCCAACTCCGGCTTCACCTTGCACATTCAAGAGCCCACGCATTCTAAAGGCAGGACCCTCGACTGGCTAGCCAGTTCTAATTGCAATATCAATGTCCTGGCCATTACCCCCTGCCTCTGGTCAGACCACCACATTATCACCTTCAATATTGAAGCCGCCCCCGCATCCCGACTGCGATAGCGCCTGCGCTCCCAACCAGAAACAAAAAGGACATAACCAAAGAGAAACTCCTCCCTCTACTACGCCCTACACTTAAAGCGGCCACTGATTCCTGTAACGACCCGACTGCCTTAGCTGACATCTACAACTGCAACATGCTGACAGCTATAGATTCTATAGCCCCCAACAAACTGAGGAAGGCCAAACCATGTGCACACTTGAACTCCTGGTTCACCCCACAGCTAAGAGTACTCCGTAAAACCAAACGCTGCGCTGAAAACCGATGGAAAAGCCACCCTTCTAACGCGCATAAAGACGGCTTCTTCCTGGCCTCGCTCACCTACAAAGCAGCCATTATAGAGGCGAAAAAAGAATCCCTTAACAATCGCATCCAGCATGCTGACTCCAACTCCAAGGAACTATTTAAGATTCTAAAAGAGCTCGAAACCCCTGTTACCCCCCCTGACACCTGCATTAAAGACAGCAAATGGTGCGCCAATATTCAAGCAGCATTACTGAATAAAATCACCATGCTTCAATCTAAAATCACAGCCAAACAAATTAGCCTGAAACTGGACAATCGCCCTCCCACCCCCGCAGGGGCCCTCTCCCCTGACGTCCTAAACTGCAAACGATTTGCCTTCTCACCGCTCACCACTGTGGAGGTAGAAAACATTATCCTGAGGATCAAACCATCCAACTGCCAAGGCGACCCCTGTCCTGCCCCAATTATTAAGGAATCCGCCCACGATCTGGCCCCATTTATCACATCCTTCATCAACGCATCCTTTAAAACAGGAACCGTCCCAGACAACCTTAAGGATGCCTGGGTGATCCCCTTGCTTAAAAAACCTTCCCTCGACCCTAGCATACCTACCAACTACCGACCCATCACCACTGTCCCGTTCCTGTTAAAAATTATAGACCGTGCAGCATACCTGCAAATCCAAGAGCACTTGGAAGCCAATAATCTCCTAGGCCTTAGACAATCTGGCTTCCGCCCCAGACACGGAACAGAAACAGCTCTACTAGACTTAAAAACCCAGATCGAAGTGTTAAAGGACAACGGCAAACTTGCCTTGTTACTTCTACTTGACCTCTCTGCGGCCTTTGACTTGGTCAATCACCAAATCCTATGCAAGCATCTTCATTTGGCCGCCCATTTCTCACCATCAGCCACAGCCTGGATCAAATCATTCTTGAGTAATAGATCTATGCGGGTCTTCTCTCAATCTGCAGCTGCAGATCCCTCCCCGATTCACTGCGGCGTCCCCCAGGGCTCTTGTGTGTCGCCAAAGCTCTATAACGTTTTCACAAAACCACTCTTTGATGTTCTTGACTATCTGGGTGTCTCCTATACGAACTACGCTGATGACACCCAGATACTCATACCTATCACTGGTGACTACGTGGCTGACACTAAGGCCCTGAATGAGGTCTACCTGGTCATTCAAGCCTGGATGGCTTAACACCAGTTATTCCTTAACGATGACAAGACTGAGCTCCTCATCCTGGGCACTACACAACGTCTTAGTAAACTTGAGCCATCCTACCGATCATTTATCATCGATGGCAACACCATCCAAGTCTCGAAAGACACCAAAACCCTAGGTGTCTATCTTGACGCCACTCTATCACTATCCCGACAAACAAACGCAGTCAGATCCTCCTCAGCATACACCTGCAAACTCATTACAGCTTGCAGGCCATTTCTGACTACTCCCAACACAGTCACTTTGGCCAGAACTCTCATCATGTCCAAAATTGACTATGGGAGTGCCCTCTACCTTGGAACTAGCCAAGAGTACTTGAACAAACTGCAAATTACCCAAAACAACGCTATCACAGCAGCCCTAAACATCCCTCGAAATCACCACATCTCGGAATCCAGATCCAACCTACACTGGCTACCGGTCAAACAAAGAATATCACTGAAAGTCTTAGGCCTCACCCACAAATGCCTAGCTAACCAAGCCCCACCATACCTCTCTAGCCGGTTATCCCGTCACGCACCTACCCGCCCGCAAAGAACGGCTCAGACCCATTGTCTAACCATTCCGAGGTTCAAACTACAAAAGGCGGGTGGATCTAGCTTCCCCGTCCTAGCCTCCAAGCTTTGGAATGCCCTCCCTCTCACCATCCGATCTGAAGAAAGCTTTAGCGCCTTCAAATCTAAAACCAAATCTTGGCTTTTCAACCAGCCATGATGCCCGGACCAATCCTGGGAAACGCTTGCCTTAATCCTCGGTCTGTAAATATGTATACTGCTGTTGCTTCGAATACTTGGTACTGTTAATGTGTTGAATTTATGTAATTGTAAGCTTATGCAACCATGTCTAAAGTTGCGCCCTGATGCCTCCTGGCCTGATGGTGCGCGTTACAAATAAAACAAAATTACAAATTGTCAGTCCTTGTTGGCAAGGCGTATGTTTTATTTTGGTCACCTGCTTCAAAATTGCAGCCCTGTTCTTATTGAAAGAGTGTAGCAACTCATTATGAATTCATATGGCTATAATAATTGGGTGATTGCTGCAATACATTTTTTTAAAGACGTTTTAAAGTTGTAACAAGATTTTCGTACTAAGTAAATTGTGATATTTTTACACTGTTCATTATTTTATTGTAATGTTCTTTTATCTTTTTGTTTTGATGATTTATATGGATGCTATTGTGATATTGTGATATGTTTGTGGTACTTTTGTTTAATGAACTTGTTAAAGGTTATATTGTTAACCAAATAACAATAAATATATATATATATGTATATATATATATTCGCTAAAAAAACTTTGTTAAAGGGACATTATAGTTACACGTAAAATCGAAAAACCCCTGAAATTCAACAGTTATGGTAAGCTAAGCAATCATAACTCGCACCACCACCGTGCACTGAGAAGACTAACACCCAGGACATCAAACATGACATCACAAATGTCATTGATGACATCACTGATGACATCACATGTGCATTTACTTTTCATGAAAAGTCTGTAGAAGGGATTCTTATTATGATGTTGACAAAAAAGTGTCAAGGGTCATTGGAATAAATATCATGAGGTACATAGTTAATTAAGCAATGCATTGATATAAATAGCATTCTTTTATGAAGTTCTTTCCAGTAAACTAAGCTACTCATGTAGAAACATAGGCATTGTGTGCAGCATACATGATGGAGGTTCAATATTCATAATCCTGCCATGTTGAATAGTGAAATGATAAATGCTTGCTTATTAGAGTTTTGCTTAATGTGAAACATGAAATAAGTAGCTAATAAAACCCACTTACCACATAATTGCATTATTACAGACAGAACACAAAGAGACAACAACACATGCAAATATGAGCATATACAGGGAAAGTGAAGTAAGCAAAAAAGCAGCAGTACAACCAAACAATGTTCGTAACCTAACTGATTATCCTCATGCACAGAAATGACTGCTCTGCTTCAAAGCTGCTACTTCCCCTATTTATAAGTATCATATGATGTAACTGGACAGTAAAGAAAGTAGTGTGAGCACAAAGTATACAAATATGAGCATATCCAGGGAAAGTACAGTAATAAAAAAAAACAGCAGAAGTACAATAAAGTGTTGATAACCTTACTGATTATCTTCATGCATAGAAACCATTGCTGTCTTTCAAGCCTGTGCCTTTCCCTATGTATATGTTTCATATGCTGTGAGTGGACACTAAAGGAATTACTGTGAACACATATTTGAAGGATAAGTCTACAAATATAGTACCTTTTGAATTCTTAGTTCCTTACTGTTACTGAAGAAACCCATGTGGCCTACATATGGCAGTAAAGGAAAAAAGAGGGAGCCAGACATGTGATGTCATCAGTGATGTCATCAATGACATTTGTGATATCATCTTTGATGTCATGGGTGTTAGCCTTAGCAGTGCACGGTGGTGACATGAGTTATGGTTGCTTTCAGGGGTTTTTCGATTTTACGTGTAACCATAATGTTTTTTCACTGAATTTCATATGTTTTTAATAGCACTACTTAACCACAACGTCCCGTTAACAAAGTTGTTTTACTGAATTTCATAGGTATTTAGTAGCTCAACTTAACCATAACGCCCTTTAACAAAGTTTTTTCACTGAATATATATAGATGTAGATAGCATAAATTTGATAGGTGTTTAGTAGGATTCACTTAGTTTAAATACATGTAACATATAACATACTGAACCCCCTGTCCTACGCTAGTGGGCCTCATGTTCGCAGACCGTGCGCATGTCTGCGGACGGACTCGGACAACATCAACAGTATCCAAAAACTCAGGGGTATCTTACATTGTTATATCATGCAAAAAAAACACTAAACATGTTCAAAAAGCAGCACATAAATAAATTACAATCAATAATAAATAAGAAGTGAAACTGTATATGTAAGACACCAACAGTCCAATTTCATACCATATATTACAGAAAGGGGTGCCACTATATCGCAGCAGTGGTCTGCCCCTTGGGTGACGTACCAGTTGGGGGCAAGAGAAACTAATATTGACAAAAAGGAAGAGTACTGGTACGTCAGAGATTGGCCCATGTGGGGTGTAAATAAATTAGAACCATTCACCCGGTCCAATCCAATATAACCACATGTGTTATAACTGCTACATATAATTGTATATATCAAAACAATACACCAAAGAAAACATTAGAGCTTGTTAGAATTGAAACAAAACTTTATATCAAAAAGATTGTGCATGTAGTGAAACCCAACATGTGGGGGCATATATAATCAATAACACAAATTACACATTCATTAAAAATAGATATGATATGAAATCCTTCAAAACATGTATGGAAAAAAACAAAGCATGGAAAAAACATGAAAAGGCATAAAGGAAAGAAAGCAAATCTGAACATCAACAAAAGATTGTTTGTCACTTTAGTACTCAGTTTGTCCTATTTAAACAACAAAAATAAAGTTATTCTGAAAGACAATTTCAATATTTCTGACTGTGTTGTTACAGCAAATTGAAAGCTTGAAAGAATGACAAATACTTTTTTAAATGTATGGTCACATTCAATAGAAGGAAATTCCCAAGGTAGAGATTATTGTACACTGGGATTGGGTCTGCCTATAATTACATACCATATGCAACATAATGGAACATACCAAAAGAAAATAAATTTGCCTCCAGCAGAATTACCTCACAGAAACTGCACAGGAAAAATCAACAGCACACCTACGCAGCAGCAACAGCAAAACTTAAAGAGAAACTGGTAAGTACACTACATTAATTTTATATATTTATAAACTTTCTGTATTAGGTACACTAAAAGTATTGTTTTTTGTTATTTACACAGAAATGTCTATTACTTTGGAATGGCTAGAAGAAAATTGTCCTCGGGATGAAATTTGTGAAAATAGTGATACTAATAGTACACACTACACTTCTGTAAATAAACCAATTAATAACCATTACTTTATGTGTACTTAACATATATTTATTTTAACAGACCATACAGATATTAAACATAATACAGAAACAGACACCTTGGAAACTAATTTGCAACGGGTGCAGCAAAACATTGATCTATTAATGAGAAATGTCATTCTTTTAAAAAACTTTGTGGAGGACCATATAAAGGAAAGAAATTCAATATCACTGTCCCACATGTACCTGCACCCCTTCTCCATGTCCCAGCCAAACATCCCCAAAAACTCCCCAGCAAGAAAAACGTTATGATGAGACTTCAATCCCTTCCTCCCCTACTATCCAACTGTATTTGTATAAGTTTCTGCTTCCCCCTCTCTTTCCAAATTTTTATACAATAATAAAATATTATGTGTGATTTTACTATATTCCACTGTGTCTTTTAAAAAATAAAAGGCAGTTAGGGTATCCGCGGACAGCGCGGGTGTCCGGGATGTCCGCAATTAGCCAAAATGAGGGTGTCCTAAGGACACTGTACCTGTTTGCACTGTCCATAATCAAAATGGAGGTGTCTTTAGGACACACAAGTTGTCCGCCTGTCCGCAATTAACCGAAAAGGGGTGTCCTAAGGATACTATACATGTTTGCAGTGTCCGTAGTCAAAATGGAGGTGTCCGCAGAACACTAAATCCATCCGCATGTCCGTAAGCATTCAAATTAAGGTGTCTTAAGAACATTCCCCCTGTTGCATTGTCCGCAACCAGAATAATATGTCAGTAGAACACATATCCCGTCCGCCTGTCCGCAAAGTTGTGACGCACATTTATTTTGTTCGGGGACGTGAACACTGTCCATAGAACACACGCAGGCATGCGTATCACACCCTTGGCTCCTACTTACATCGCGCCTGTCTGCCGCACGTATGTCGCACTTTTAATTAGTTCGGGGACAGGAACACTGTCCGTAGAACACCCACACCATGTGCACAACTGACCCCACACATTTGGTGTCCCTTCGGACAGCCGACCCATTTGCGAACATTTGCTAAGCGTGGGTCCTTGTTCACGAACACTGCCCGGGCCACCAAACATTTTAGAAGTGCTTTTATGAGCAATCCAAGGTATGTTCCTGTGAAAGTTCACCCTTGCACATGTCCCAGACAATGTCCCTCATGATCTACATACTTTTTGGAACTTTTTTGAGCCCTTTCTTGGTCTTCGAAGTACCCCAGAGCTGCTCCTTATTCTGTTTTTGGCTTCCAGCACAGAGACTGCTCCTTGTTGCATTGGATTGCTCTTGCTCTTTACTGTGCTCTTTCCTGTCTGCAGACTGCCCACATTCTGGTGGTTCCTGACACCATTGAAAATGGCAAGCATGGCTGATGCTGCTCCGGCTGGTGCTACCCCCAGACCCTCCACCACCACCACCTCCCCAACGGCCTGCAGAGGGGAACAGGCATGAGGATTCAGAGGAGAGTGATAAAGAGGATGAAGAGGATGAGGTAGTGGAAGTCCCTATAACTAGTTCTCACCGTGAATCTTGGGTGTTGAGGTTATTTACCACTCTTGATGAAGTACCAAAAGCTCGTGCAAACAAGGTGTGCTGCAATCAGTTCCAGTTGAAACTGAGTCATGGCAAACCAGCTTTGTACAGCTACGGTACTACCTCAATGAAGCAAGACCTAAAGTCGTTCCACAGTGGGGCTATTCGTAAGGTTCTACCTTGCGATAAATGTAGTAGGTTGAGTTCTTCTGCAGCATCCTCCATTTGTGCTCCTACCACCACAAGAGACACTCCTGTGGGGCAGCACATCCCTCCAGCTGCCTCGCAGGCCATACGTGATGCTGTTGACCCTTACCTTCTGAGGGTCACAGTATTGTGCATGTACTGCAACGCAGTACTCTGCAGGGGGAGAACCTTCGAAGTGCTTTCGAGGCTGCGGTCTGGGAGCATGAGAAGAACTGCTACCTACCTAAATAAGGCCCATCCTACATCTTCCCCTCTCCACCTGCCCTTTCTTATCCCCATGGTTGGTGTCCCTTCCTTACCCTCCTTTCCCTTCCTTTCCTTGTGTGTCGTGTTTAAAAAACAAAAAATATATAAAACAAAAACCAAAAAGTAAAAAAGGCTCTTTTCGGAGCCGCCTTTCACAGTTCAGAAATAGAATTGTCAATGAAATGTTACAGGGCCCTGTTCATTTGTAAAAGTCTGCTCTAACATTTTTGGGGTGCTGCCCTGTCAGGACCATTGCACTTTTCTTTGGGAGGAAGTGGTGGCTCTGAAAAGAGCCTTTGTCAGGTTTATTTTGTGTTTTGAAAACTTCAAATGGTCAATACCTACTGCAAAATTGATTGCTGTAATTCCAGAAAAGGTTGCAATGCATTTTGTATATTTCGCAGAAAAATCTGATTGCAAGCATAAGTAAGATGTACTCCATCTCTGCGAAAAATGTGTGTACTACGAGACATAATATTTTCATTGTGAAAAGAGGACATGCCAACATCTCTCAAAAAGGTACAAACAGCCTTGTTGACATTGCGCCTCGATTTCTCCATTTGTGGACCAAATGAAGAAGAACGCAGCCACATTTGCCTGTGCGCAATACGACAAAAAATTACTTGGGACTTTGGAAAGATATCCATGACTTTCCCAAGTCCTTCTTTCATTGCAAATTGCAAAGAGATTCCAGAGACATGTCCTAAACTGTTCCCTCCACAATCAATAATAATAATGTCTGGATGACACTGTGTCACCAAGGTAGCACAAAGAGGTACCAAATCCAGCTACTTCATTACACGCACTCCATGCCAGTGCACTTCCACATGAGGGAATCCAAGATGTGCAGCCACTCCACAGCGATCTGCGTGCACCTCGAGCCAATTTATCCACGAATCTCCCAAAGTCCAGACATTCTGCTTTATGAAACACACAGCCATAGCTATCTGCTCTCGTCTCAGGAAAAAGACTTTCTGACAAAATCTCTCCCTACAAATCACACCCAGTAAACCTTATTGACCAATCCATTGCTCTCCTAAGTCTCATTTGCATGCCTCTCAACCTCAAAATCCCTGTATGTATTACGCGCTGTCCGCAGACAGCCGCGGTGTCCGCAGAGCACGAAACAATGGGGCAGCCCTTCTACCCTTTCCACTTCACTCTCTACACCATTCCCTCATTGGCTACTGTTAAGCAGTCACACAACCATCCACCAATCACATCCAAGAACTCTACATCTAACTCAATCTTCACAGTTCAGCACTTTAGATGTATTGTTGCTCACACTGAGTACAATTGGGCTGTGATTAGAAAGCACCTACAGCAACTACTACAAAACTCTCCAACATTTCTACATTCTACAATTCATGCACGAACACAAACTACAGGTATGGCTATTTTCTGCACAGTACATGTACAGCTCTTGTATAAATGCATATAAATGGGGTAACTGCCACTTAACCTGTATAACCTGTAAAAAAAGAGCTTACTGTCATTTCTCCCATCTGCTATAATCAAGTGTCACTTGCAAACCTGTCTGCTCTCCAAATGTTTATTTACCCATATTACTAACTGTAATGTGCAAATTATTATTTTATTCACTCATTCCATCATTTCTGTAACCACTTCCACCTATTTATCCACATTTCAACCATAATAGCATGTAATGCATTATAGTGCATAGGAAGTACGTACAATTTCTTTTCTATACATTCTGCATATTTAACATACATTCTATCATATTTACTTCCTTTAGAAATTAGTATAATAGTAATCAGACAAAACACACACAGCTATCTAACAAAGTGTCATTTCATGTTAAAAGATGGGACAAATAACAGTATAATTATAAGAGAAGGTTTTCTAGTGTGTTATAAAATGACACAGAGCCAGGATGAGTACATGCATCTTTACTCATGCACACATATAGCCAATATCATTTTAAAGGCTTCCAGCTGAAACAATACCACTGCCTCTATAACTGTTCTTCCAATCTAGACAGCTCTCTCATTCCAGCCCATTGCCCATTCCGTTCTAGAATGTACAACAGCATTCAACTATGCACAGGTGCAGTCATGTCTATCACATCATGTACAACTACGTACAGTGTTATAAACCAATACATATAACAACTCACCCCTTCCCTTCATTCTCCAACGCTAGTACTAGAATCGTTCATTGCAACCTTTACTTTATTTAAGACTCTCTCACCTCCAAGCACCACAGGATCACACAGAAGTTTGGTAATCACCTGCTGAGTAATAAGCTGCTGAACTCATCAAATCCTTCTGCTTTATTTCCCACACCTTCACAAATGCATACATTGCATGCTTTTCCCTACAGTCACTGCCATTTACCCTGTAGAAATAGCAAAAGAAGCATACAAGTATTTCTTCTATCTCCTATCTCGTAACATCCAATAACACCGCCTTAAGAAGCCAAGTCTGCTCTGTGCACTTACTATTGTAATAATTTCTAAAGCACGTTCAACTAACAGATTCTAAGTAAAATATACAGAATGCACATAGGCAAAGGAAAGTGCATGTACATGCTATGCACAGTTATCAGAAAGCACTACTACTGCAAAAACAAAGAAATCCATGTCTACATTAACAACAGTGTTATTAACATACATATTTACTAACTTCTTTCTTTCACAATTGCAGTGAAGACCACTCTCCTGAAAAGCAGCAGCGTCTGAAGTACGAACCAGAACTCAGAAGAAACCTACTCTTTCCATCAAAAAAAAAGTGCAATACTGCCATAATGTTCTGACTGTTACTCAAACAGTGTAGAATTCTAGTATTGTAGAACAAACAATTGTATTAACCCTGCAACATTAGATTCAGTGTTAGTGCTTCCCCTCACCAGCTTCATACTATTTATTGTCATCTGAACACCAGTATAGTAACACACAAATACAAGAATAGCCTTCCTAGCCCTGCATCTTCCTTCCTGCTCTTAACTATTAGATGAAGGGCATCTCTCACCCGGGCATCTGCAGTGAAGGGCAAATGAAGAAAAGGGCAATTCCTGTTTGGACCTGTTTGGACCAGGAGGACCCAGGGCCTGACCCCCTGTTCAGACAGCAGGTAAGATTGCACCAACATGTGTTACCCCCTCTACCCCCACAGGCCATCCCCGCCCTCTCTGGTCCCCCTGTGATGTTCCCTTGTGCCCCCCTCCTTCTCGCACACAGGTGTTGCGGGTTTCACCATCACAGTCTTGTGGCCAATGCTGGATTTGACTTTTATGGACTTCATTCATTCACGGTGCGTCACCCTTTCTCAACTCTCATGCTGGGCTTCCTTTGCATCTTGTACTCATGGTGGCCCTGAATCATGCTGTTTCCATCGTCTTCGTGTAGCCTGGCTTGCAACATTTTGTGGTACTACTGACTTCTGCAATTGTATTCGCTCTCCATTCTTGCTTCTCCACTCTTTTTGACTGCTTACTCTCTGTTCTCTCCTCCTTTCCTTTTCCCTTTTCCTATCTCCTCCCCTTACTTTCTTCTATGCACTTACTCTATCAGAATTGTCCCTGAACCTAATATGATAGCAACCTCGTCTGTTACCCCCACGCTCCCATTACTGTTTTTTTCCTCCCCACCCTCCTTCCAGCACTATCTGAAATGTCGTCAGGCCTAGTATGATAGTCGCTTGTTTTGTTCCTCCCCTCCCTTTATGCACTCCTCTCCCTCACCTTTTGTTTTCTCCGGCTCTACCAGAAATGTCATCAGGCCTAGTACGGTAGTCGCCTGTCTGTTTCCATTTCCTTCCCACCCTCCCCCTCCCTTCCTTATCTATGTGATAGCTCTTGCACTATCTGAAATGTCGTCAGGCTAAGTACGATATTTAATTTCACATCCTTACTGTTCATGGCCTGTAAGAATGTCATTGTTTTTTCCCTTGTTCCCTCCCTTGCCTTGAAGCACTTTGAAACACATTGTGTATAGGCACTATATAAATGTAACGCTCACCTGATTCCCACGGAGGCGCGGGTCTTGGCAGGAAGGTGTCTGTAACACGAAACGTGATGTGCAGGATTCGGTTGGCTTCTGGGGTCGAACCTCTCCGCACTGTGTGTCGGACTCGAAGGGTGAGGTTTCTGCAGGTGAAATAATATGGGGGTTAAAGGTCTGGGTTGTGAATGTCCCTATC
Organism: Ambystoma mexicanum; assembly: GCF_040938575.1. NCBI lineage: Eukaryota > Metazoa > Chordata > Amphibia > Caudata > Ambystomatidae > Ambystoma > Ambystoma mexicanum. Next base: position 794,825,536 of record NC_090932.1, on the reverse strand, counting down.
TCTCTCCTCTCAGCCTGACTGTTGCGCCCCCCTCCCAGGTCACGTGCTCACCTTAGATAGGTGAATGCTGGGCTCTCCATCTGCGTCTAGTGCAGGGTGCCGTTGCCAGTTCCTTCACTGGTGAAACGTTGGCCTCTTGACTTCAGAGGATGGGTACCATCGTTGTCTGCACGACCGGTAAGTTTCTGGACACCTTTACTCTTTATAGTCTTTTTATGCGTGGCGGAGAAGCGCCTGGAATTGCGTAAGTATGGCAAGCGCTCTTACTGTCTCTTTCTTTGTCTTTGCAGGCGACGATGCAGAATGAAGAAATTCGGAATTCGCCGCGTGCCGGTAAGTGTAGCACTGCTGTTTATCTTTGCAGGTGAAGATGCAGCGTGAAGAATCCGGAATGCACAGCGTGCCGGTAAGTAGAATAATGCTGTTTATCTTTGCAGGTGAAGATGCAGCGTGAAGATGCCGGAATGCACAGCGTGCCAGTAAGTATGATAATGCTGTTTATCTTTGCAGGTGAAGATGCAGCGTGAAGAAGCCGGAATGCACAGCGTGCCAGTAAGTATGATAATGCTGTTTATCTTTGCAGGCGAAGGTGCAGCGTGAGACACGGCCGCTGCCGATGGATCAGGTAAGTAAACACTGCGTGTTAAAGTTCGTTCTGCTAACCTGTTGTTTCTGGTCTTTTGCAGGTGCTGATGTTGATCGGGTACAGGAATGGTAAGTATAATTCTTGCAGGTTCAGAATCCAAAGAAGAAAGGCTGGAACAGACTCGGTGAGCGTTCTGCTGCAGATGCAGAATAACGCGAAGCACATTTCATCAATCGGGTGTGGTTTAAATAGCCTAGGAGTGATGAGGCGTCTCCTTCCACGGCCCCGCCTAGGTAAGAAAAGAGTTCCTGCTTCCAGAAGAGTTCCAGTGCTGTATCCAGGGAGTGGAGCTGCCCCACCCAGGTAAGAAAGTAGTCCCAGTTCACCAAGGACTTCTAAGAGTCTGGTAAGTAAGCAGCATGGTCTGCCACAGGTAAGTCCACCCAAGCACCTTCACACCAATGATGAGCCCGGCGCTTCCAGTGCCGGGACCGATGCTTCTGATGAGCCTGGTGCCACCGGCGCCAGGACAAGGTCCAAAAGGTCCCTGTGGGGACCGGCTGGTGCCTAGGATCAGGGTTAGGGGCCTGCTTCCAAGGACGTTGGGCTGGTCCTGACTCCTTGGAAGCAGTGATCATGACAATAAATAAACTATCATATCATATCATAGCCTTCCCAATCTGAAGTAGCAGCCCATTACAAAATCACACACCTCTGCATACATCCGTACCATCATACTCAGACACTCATGCACAAAGCACACATATACAGCACAAGATCCCAACCCACACTTTCTTTTTTTCGCCAACAGACCCCAAAGAATGCCTACCAAAAAGCAACTCTGTAGAAAGCAACGCAAAAGTAAACAAAATCAAAATAAAAGTCTCCAAAATAAGCATCCACCTCTAGCAGAATTTGTACAAAAAGTTCAAATAAAAGAGCTAATACAGTCATTAAGCAAAACAAAAGAAGCTTCCAGTACAGAAAAATTGACTCCTCTTTCGAAATGTAAAACAAAAAAGAAAGTGATTAACAAGACTGCAGCTACCACTAGTGCTAACACTGCGCCTATAAATCTTGATGTAGCCACAAGTAAGCATAACAAAAAAAATATTTCACAAAAAATGTTCCTTCAAAACCTTATAAAAACAGGAGAGAAATCACGCACAACCATTAAAACCTACAGTAGAAAATTAAGCATAGAAGCTCTCATAGTGCAATCCTTCTCAAAAGGAAATTATTTATTTTAATTTTAAACAGAATGAAGCCACTAATAAAACTAAGAACTAAACTACAAAAAAGACTTCTCAGTAAAAGGAATATCAACAAAGATAGCTTCACAAACATCTGTGGAGGTGAATGGAGTCACACCACAAGCACGGAACCATATTTCAATGAAGAAGCATACAAACAAAAGCAAATAAACCCAATTGCCATACATAGCAGTGGACGAGGGTATGAAAAACATAATAATACCATTATGGAACAAGAAACACTGCTCACAAAAATATTCCCAGAAAACATAGTATCAACTCTCCATTCCACTGAACCAATACGTCCAGTCTACAAATGGCTGTGCACATCAATGTGTAACATAGCCAAAAAATCTTTCAAGTCTTTACGCCAGTTCCTCAATCAGTATGTGAAAGGCAAAGACACATTCAAAATGAAACTGCTACAAAATATGGACTCCTGTCCAGTGCGCAAATACACAGGACTACAAGGACATTCCTTAGCCTGCATTTCTGGACCTATTTGCAAAAGCACCTTCCACCATATCCAAATGATATCAACACACCATTCAACTATGAGAAATCTGGTTCATAACTGTATTATGCCAAAAGTCCTGCTTTAGCACTAGCCAATTTAACTACTCGAGGAAATAGAGCATATCCAGAGAAAATATTTTGGAAGTGAAAGCCACTTACAAAATGCAATAGCATTACAACAGACTAGCAACAACTTTACAGATGGCAACCTTCTACTACACACATACAAAAAAGAAATACTAAAGTTTCATGTTTGTGTGTGTTACTGCAGGACTTTTTTATAAAAATAGCACAAAAACTGTAGACATTATGTACAAAATAGAAGACAATTAAGATTCCAAGTGGTTCCAATTAGCTCTCTATCCAATAGCAGAAAACAAATATGAAATTACTGATCCCTTAATACATTGCAGTTATTGCACTGCAAAACTTGACAACAAGCAAAGAACTTCACATGCTATCACAAATAACTTGGAATTATTCCCATCTACCAATGTCCCTGCAGCAACTTTACTTATATGAAAGCATCATAATTCCAACAGTGCACCCATTTCAAGCAATAATACGCCTTCAAACAAAAACAAGCAAAATTACCTTCCTCTGAATTAGTGAAAGGCATTTGTGGCAAAGTAGTTTATTTGCCATTAGATCTCAAAGAATATGCAAACACTCTGGGAGTGTAACGTCCAATAGAAAAATCTTTAATTATCTTAGTAAATGGCGTACCTACAAAAGACATAAAAATGTGGCAACCACTCATGGACTTACATAAAGTTAGACAATCCCTGCAATATCTAAAAGACAACAATGAATACTACAAAGAAACTGATATTGAAGAAAACCTGAGGGAAACCACTGAAATATTTCAAGACTCATCAGAAACTGGTTAATTTCAACTTCTAGATCCTGCTACAGAATCCATTATTTTAGACCATTATACAATTTCCCATTACACTCTAAAGACACCATAGATAATGCACTGGAAACGTACCAAATGCGACAAGCCAAAGGATCTCCAATCAGCATATGGGAAAAAAGTATAGAAGCATGTGCATTTCCTCTACTTTTTCCTGCAGGAAAAGGAGGAAGGTACGATGATAGACCCACACAAATAACAGCATCAGAATACCGCTCTTTACAAATGTATTCAGAAGACCACAGATTCAGACAAAACGTGGAATACATATTCCACCTTTGCTTTGAAAGTGAACTAGCAACTCTATGCTACGGAGTTGCACATACATTGAAATCAGGTACCCATTTTCAAAATATGTCAGCTGCACAATTATTACAAAAAGTGCAAGAAAAAGATGAGGTTTTACAGTCAAGCATTACAAATCTTTTAGCAAACATGCGTGGTACAAAAGAATACTGGCTCCGACGTCACGGAGATGTATGCTATATGATAAGAAACCTTGGCCCACCCACTTGGTTTGTGACATTAAGTTGTGCAGAATATGCATGGGAAGATTTACACAAATTCCTACACATAGCAAACGAAAGCAAAACAAACATAGATATAAAAACACCAGGAAACCTCTGCTCTCTAGATCCTGTAAATGTATCAAGATATTTCCATCATCGCTTCTTTGCTATGCTACACTTCATTTGTAATAAAACTGTTCCTCCCCTCGGAGAAGTGCAACACTTCTTTTGGAGAAAAGAATACCAAGCCAGAGAAGCACCACACAGACACATGCTTTTGTGGATTAGAGATGCTCACTTGTGAAATCCCTTCACAAACAAGACATAGGGCCTCATTACGAGTCCGGCAGTAACCGCAGCGGTAAAACTGCCTCGTTACCACCGGACTCGTATTACCATTCCGCCTCCATGATTCCCGGAATTACCGGGACATTACAACCCCGGTTTTCTGGGAATCACGGAGGCGGAATAGTGTTAATCCCCATTCCCATCGAGTCCTATGGGACTCGATGGGAATGGGGATCATGGAAACACCGGCAGCATCTCGTAATGCTGCCGGCGTTTCCTCGTCCGCCTGCAGGCGGGCGGTGTTAAACCCGCCAGGTCAGACCTGGCGGGAACATCACCTCCCGCCTGCAGGAGTCGGGATCAGGCGGTCCGGAAACAACGGAGGCGGAGGGTTTACCGCCACCGTTATTTCCGGACCGCCTGAGTTATGAGGCCCATAGTGACCTTCAAGCACATATTTTACAATTTCAAAGACACAAATGTGGGAAGTATTGTGGTCGCAAATATAAAAACAAAGGGAAATACTACACCAAATGTCGCTTTGGTTTCCCTAGACCAGTTTCAACAACAGGTCAAGTAAACAACTTCATGTCTCCAGTTAGACATAGTGTCAAAGGTAAATCGCCTAAGAACACATATTACATAAAAAGAACAGAAGAATCAAAATACATCAATGATTACAATGCAATCATTGCCCTCCTATGGAATGCAAATATAGATGAGCAGTACATTGCAGACAATTCCACTGCAGTTGCCCGATATGTCACAGCCTACTTAACCAAAGCAGAAAAAACAGAGCTTCAAGACCTCTGGGGTGACATTTCATCTAACAAAACACTGTCGCAGAAATTGTACAGCTTAGGCATAAAAATGTTCTCCAATAGAGAATGTGGCTGCTATGAACCTGCGGACTGTTTAACCGGTACTGCTTGTATGGAAAATCTGAAAATATAGTATGGCTAAGACTTGGTGCAGCTAAATCTAGAAAAAGAGTTCTCAAATCATGTGAAGACTTAGAAATAATAGCCAAAAATGATCCCAACAGCCAAGACATTTTGAAAAACAATTTATTAGACACATACTACCCAAACAGAAGTACCACTTTGGAAACCATGGGCCTCATTACGAGTCAGCCGGTCCGGAAAGAACGGTGGTGGTAAATCCACCACCGCCGTTCTTTCCGGACCGGCTGATTAAGAGTCCTGCAGGCAGGAGGTGTCACTCCAGCCAGGTCTAACCTGGCAGGTTTACACCACCCGCCTGCAGGCGGACATGGAAAGACTGGCACCATTACAGCATGGTGCCGGTGTTTCCACTTCCCCATTCCCATGGAATCCTATGGAACTCCATGGGAATGGGGATTAACAGAATTCCGCTCCGGAATTACCGGGTCACCAGATTTGTAATGCCCCGGTGATTCCGGCAATCACGGAGGCAGAATGGTAATACGAGTCCGGCGGTAACCTGCCAGAATTTCCGGCACTGTTACTGCCGGACTCGTAATGAGGCCCCATGTGTCTATACCACGTAGCCCAAAACTTCACATACAAAAATAATATTAAACCAGATGAAAAGAAAAGTAGATACAGAGTGGAACATTGTGAAGGCAGCTTAGTGAAATTTACTAAACGATGCTTAATTAATAATATCAAATTGTCATTAAAAACTCCTTAACATAAAGAACTGTATTACATGTCCCTGCTATAGCTTTTTAAACCATGAAGAAAAGAAGATTTACTAGATACCTATGACTCCTATGATGACGCTGTCAAAGCAAATGAAAGCACTATAACAGGCGTAAACTTTACACAGTACAAAACAATGTTGCACTATGAACAGCAATAAGAAGATGAACTCCAGGCCCAACTAGATGTGGACACTCCTGACAGTAGTCAACCTTCTGTAACAGGAAGCCAAGAACCACTTGGTCAGCCACTAATAGCAAATGAGGCAGAATTAGACATGACAGAAGTAGAAAACACCATGTGTCAGTATGAGCAATCTACAGAAGACTTTGCTGTACTAAAATCACAACTAAGCAATGAGCAGCGTAGCATTTTCCAAGAAGTAACAAAACAAATTGAACATGGTGTGCAACATGAAAGTAAAAATTGTATCTGCCAAGACTATAAACCTAAACTGCTATATGTGAGTGGTCAAGCTGTTTCAGGCAAAACGTTCTTAATCAAAATCATCAGCAAGTTCCTCAAACAATTGACAAACAACAAACTCTCAGCTGTTGGAACTGCCCCCACAGGTTTAGCTGCCAACAACATAGGCGGTGTCACTTTACACAACTTTCTCCAGAAGCTGCAATGGAACTACGCAGAGTTTTCAAACAAATGAAAATGCTGCTAATAGATGAGGTAAGCATGGTTTCAGCCTCTTGCAAGATTATGAATTGTGGGTTGAGTGACTCTCTAGTGAACCTCTTATTGTAACCTGACTATTCTGCAACATTAGACAGCTAAGAACAGGAGATACAGGGATTACATGGTACACATATGAGACTGTTTTATGTCCAGTGCTTCTACTGGACTCACGATTTTTTGATAAGCATATACATTTCTTGCTGCTGTGGAAGAATAAGGCTCATCTCAATGCTATCTGTGAATATGTTCTGGCGCCTCCTTCAACTTCACCCTCCACCAGAATATTAAAATAACACTCGAATATCTTGGGTCACATGGTGTTTGCATATATGACCATGAATATTCGGTTGCATTCGATAGACTGACGTGACCCTACTCATCCTGATGATGCCCGCTAGACATCATATTTTTCAATCTCTTGCACGGGTCTGGTAGTAAAAAAAATAAGCATGACTAACTCTCACGTGGAGGCCTGGGGCCCGCCCATTAGACACTATGATATGGTATCTGTTTCTTTTATAACCCTTGATATTTCTGCACTAGATATCGAAAGAGCATTAAAGAAGCCTTCCCACTGCTCTGCAGAACCTCCACACAGTGTCCTAGCCCTGGAAATAACAGGTAAAATCAAATAAATAGAACATTGATATATGTGCAATGTTATAATCGTCTTCACTAACACTACGGAAAATATGAAAAGTCTGACTTTACCAATCAAGATAACATGGGTACAAGGTGGAAAACACAAACACCCAGCCAATACGCGATGGAGTACAAAACATTAAAGCCCTTCTGGCATTCTGACACACCTACCAGCATGCCTTCATGAATGGGTATTGAAACATCCCATCGTAAAATCCTGCATATGGTTAATGGCGCAGCAACTTAACAACTTCCACCAGCATAAGAATTGCACTGCAGTTGCATCAGAAAAACAGACAACAAATGGCACAAATGTAAAACTGTAAAGATGCTTCCATGAGAAACCTAGTGGTCACCACACACCTACACATGGAGTAACCCACCACACAATGTTCCCAGGAGCATAAAGGCACAATCCATGCAGTGCCAATGGAAAAGGAAAGGCCATTAGCCCACCACCAATTGGACATTCACACAGCCAGTTACGAACATCACCCTTTACAAGCATCATGCTGCCTATGATTCATTCAAATAATGCCATATGCCTCATACATTTACCTGTACCAATGTAGCCACACAAGAGATCACCTTGCTGAACCATTGAAGGTCACTGAGTCATAGGCAGACAACACGTTGCCTGTGTCATCCTGTATACACTATGCATTCCCTGACACCAACAACTCAAGTACAGTAATGAAACAGAGGTCAAAAAAACAAGTAGCCCTCTAACTGCTATTTGCCAATAAAGAGACAACACAGAGTGGATTGTGGTATACCAAATGCAAGATAACCCAGGTTTAATTGCAATGTAAAACTGGGGGAAAAACAAGATTAACAGCCAAGCTCTCACTCAAGTTTGTTACCACATCTCAACAGAAAACAGCTGTTTTTATAGGCATTTTGATGTCATAGTTATGAAAACCTATCGCTCCTTGTCATCGGTTCCCTCTACTAAGTTACATATATAATTGAATATGTCCAACAATAATGATTGGACAATCCTTTATCTAACATCCAACCCATAAAACCTCCCATAAAATGTGCTACATCATCATGCTTGAATTTTATTAGTAGGCTCTAAATTACTTCTTCTGTGAAAAGGAAATGTGCTTATCAGTTATCGTACGGTCATACTGTAAGTGAACTGGTGGCATGATGAAATGTTTTATTGCAGATGGGAGGAGAGGGCAAGCCTATCGCCTTTGTTATTAATTAACCCCTTAACTGGCAGACTATTATGCAAGTCTATGCAAAAAGGACGAGCATACTCATCCTTGGCACTTTGAAATGATTCATCAAAGGAGTATGTACCCAATGGCCAAAGACACAGTGCATGCACAATGGCATTCCCCACACACAAATGTAATAAAAAGACAATTAAAGGGTCACTAACGCCTCAGCCCCAACACATACACTTCCTGCCAACACAGAAGCAACATGGCCAGCAACATTTTGCATGCAGACATGTCCAGGCAAGAAGGCTAAATATCTCCTCCCTCTCCAGTGGCCCAGAATTATGAAAGCCTCCGCAGATGCTCTTGGCATCACAGGCATTTATTGCCTCATGCTCACCTTGATGCAAATCACTCCCACCAAAGATCTGCAAATAAACAGCACTCTACCAACTTCTGGTCCAGCAGCAACAGAGTTAGGGACAGCCAACACTGATGAGCTCCAGGCACACAACATGCATGGCAACAACCCACAAATGCTATTTGATGGCCCCTGAGGGCATGCTGCCTATGCTTCATTCAAATAATGCCATATGCCTCATACATTTACCTATACCAATGTAGCCACACAAGAGATCACCTTGCTGAACCATGGGAGGTCACTGAGTCATAGACAGACAGCACGTTGCCTGTGTCATCCTGTATACACTATGCATTCCCTGACACCAGCAACTCAAGTACAGTAATGATAAAGAGGTCAGAAAAACATATATCCCTCCAACTGGTATTTGCCAATAAAGAGGCAACACAGAGTGGATTGTGGTATATCAAATGCAAGATAACCTAGCTTTAATTGCAATGTAAAACTGGGGGAAAAACAAGATTAACAGCCAAGCTCTCACTCAAGTTTGTTGCCACATCTCAACAGAAAACAGCAATTTTTATAGGCATTTTGATGTCATAGTTAGGAAAACCTATCGCTCCTTGTCATTGGTTCCCTCTACTAAGTTACATATATAATTGTCTATGTCCAACAATAATGATTGGACAATCCTTTATCTAAGATCCCACCCATAAAACCTCCCATAAAATGTGCTACATCATCATGCTTGAATGTTATTAGTAGGCTCTAAATTACTTCTTCTGTGAAAAGGAAATGTGCTAATCGGTTATCATACGGTCATACTGTAAGGGAACTGGTGGCATGATGAAATGTATATTGTAGATGGGAGGAGAGGACAAGCCTATTGCCTTTGTTATTAATTAACCCCTTAACTGGCAGGCTATTATGCAAGTCTATGCAAAAAGGACGAGCATACTCATCCTTAGCACCTAAGGGGTTGAATAAAACAGCCCATGTTATCTCTGTCATGATGTTGCTGAGTCCCATGGACCTGTTCTTGCAACAGTAACCATGCCATCCTGTTCTTGACACATTTATGAATAACTATTTTGTGAGTCATGTTACTTTCATCATGTTAAGATTTTCATGTTTCTCTGTCATGTCTAGCCGTTCGCTGACACATTAATCTGTCTGCCACTTAGGACATTTCCTGGGATGTTCAGTTTGTCCCATACACTTCAAATAGTCTGCCGTGTTATCTGAACGTGATTTACCTTGACAGTTGAATGCACACAATTGTATCTTGTTACGATATGTAACCCTCCCCTACTGAGTCTTTGGCCTTCACATTCCTTGAAGGCAGCCATGTCCAGCCACCACATGATTTTCCTGAATTAAATGTATTTGTTCAAATAGCAAGCTTAGCTGGGTCCTCTCTTAAAGCTGCAGTATTTAATTCCCTGCTGTGCTGGTGCAGTTTTAAAATGGCAACTGATTGTCATGTTATTTTCCTCTGCAGGACACATTTATTTTGCTATCTACCCGAGTTCCTGGTGCATGCCTGTCACATCATATTTCTCCTTATGGGTATCAGCAACCTTATCTGCCTTACAATTTCCTGCCCTACTTGTGTAGTGAGTCCCTATCTTGTGTACATGCCTTCCTGTCACCTAATCTATTCTATATTAAAACACACTCATTGTGACAGCTAATACTGCATCTGTTCCCTACTTGTCTAGCGAAGCTAACTATTGTTTTTGTCAGCTGCATTTTCAGGAGAATGTAAAGTGCACTTTCAAATGTGTCCTTTCTTATCTTATAATTTTGTTTCTTCTGAGTAAGGCAGGGGGCAGAGCCGGAACATGCTCTCTAGTCAATAATTGCCCCACTACATTCCCCTCTCTGGTCCAGTCGTCGATCACTCCTTCATTTTGTCTCATCATAATATAGCCATCATTGAGCAGTCACACTCTGGTGACCCACCTGAAGTTACCTCTTAGTGCTACGTATTCTGCAGGACTGCATGTCATAAGTCAGCACTCGCCATTGACATCACGTTTCATCCAGTGCTCATTGTAGTTATGGGTATCTTTTTGGTATGTAAACAATGCTCCAGGTTGTCTTGCTGACTGACCCAATGGGTACACGGGACAGTAAACTTCATCATCAGTTTGAGTGTAGGGTGTCAGCCACATTGACCATTACTGTCATTTGGAGTGCCTTTGTGCCAGTCTTTTAAAATTGGTTTATTGGTATTATCAAGATGCAAAAAGCCATTAGGACCAAGTAAATGGCCTCTGTCAAGGTCCCATTCTCCTCAAAATGTGCAGGTCCATATGGACAGCAGCTTGGCCCTATCTTTGCACACACTGCTACCTACATGGCTGTGAGGAGGTCCAGAACATACCTGTTCAGTAGGGTTGTCAATCTGACCACTCTTAACTCCTCCTTGATGGCATTGAATCCTTTTAATGTGGCATTAATAGTTTGTAACAGTTCCCGCCTAGTTATCTGGATCCAATGTGCATTTGCTGCTGCTTGTAGGCCAGGCATTAGAAAGGATTTGAAGAACGTTGTTCTTTTACCAAACAACGTATGACTCTCTGGGAATTCATCAAATGCAGTATTGGCCTCTTTGGAAAAATAGTTCATTTGTTTAATGCTTTAGGCCTAGGGATCTTTTCTTCCTGTTATGTGCCATTGAAGGTAAAGTCCCAATGTCATCATCACTTTGTGGTATTACTAATGCTGGTGCATTTAGTAGCACTATTGTACATATGCCACCCCAGTTGGGTGAAAGCTGCATATAATCTCTTGTACCGCAGGCCCAGTAATGGTCCATTAGTACAGCTGTGCCAACTTTCATACCTGGTAAATCCATAATGCGTTTTCACCCTTCATTGTTACCAAGTTTTTTTTAACCATTATTTCTAAAGCATAATGCCGGTGCTTGTAGTTTGGGTATGGGTAATGGTCCTGCTTCATCTTCTACCCATGTTAAAAATTTTGCAGTTTCTTTCCATTCCTCACGGCACACTCTGTCTGCGTTTGTATCACTTCTATTGGTGCAGTCCATACAGCCTCTGCTTTGCATCCCATTATTCCATCAACCCATCTTCCTGAGGAATATACTTTCCCTCTTATTTGTAATTGTGGTCTGTGGGCACAATGAGGTATTAAATTAAACTGGGCATCTGTGCTCCTTAATATTTGGTGATCCACTATTTCGACATCTCCTCTTTTTGGACCTGATAGTATGTACTTGAGCACCTTACTTTTCATTTGTATAGTCTCCATCATGTGTGCCTCTTTTACATAGTTGTCTATGTATGGGAATGCTGATCCTGCGAGATACTTCATCATGACTGATTGTCCCTGAAATTGACCTCTGGTCTGTCATACTGCGAGATGTACCAAGCAGTGTGCTCTTTACTCAGGTACTTCTTGAAGTGTAAATACTCAAGAGGGTGTCATGGCATAGGGGATAAGTGAGCAAACAAAGCATCTTTCCCTTGATCTGACTCCCCAGCGACTCCATAGACCTATACCATGAGTTTCTGTCAATATTTATGGAATTGTTGAAATACCTTCTCATGTAATATTCATCATCTGCAATACTTCTCCTAGCTCTTACTGTCTCCACCACTGGGCAGAATACCATTTCCTGCTCTAACTAGAAATCTACTTGTTTTTTTAACTTCTTCACTAACTTTATGCCATAGGGACACATTTATCTTATCATAGTCAGTCAAATGCAGTGTGAGATAAAATAAGAAATAAAAACAAAAAAAAGAAAGGAAAACAGAAGGACAGCAATAACCATAATGTCACTTGTCTGTAGATGTGCCCTGAGGCGCATTGATCAGAGTATTATGAAGAAATCAGGAACATAAGGCTATGCAAACATTTGAACAGTTTACTTAGTAGCAGGCAATAGTAGGTTATTATTTTTCAATGGTGAGTGAGGTGAGCTATATATACTTATTTCAAAACATTTTGCAATCACTTCTAATGACAATAATACAAGATTTTGATTGATTTCTTTTTTTTTTCAAGCCAGTTCCACTATTATGTAGTTCATTGAAAAATATAAAAATATAACAATAGTGCTGATAAAATGTGGAAGATAAAAAATAGTCCCAATAAAAATGTAATGATAGAAAAGTTAATAAAATATTCTGTTATAGATGTGTGCTCTTGTGAAAAATAGTATACAAAATAGCCCCAATAAAATTGTAAGGATAGACAAGTAGGAAAAATAGTCTGTTATAGATGTATGCTCTTGTGAAAAATAGTCCTTAATACTGTGCTGGTGATGTATTGAAAAAGTCCTCAGCATCAACTCTTTTTTACTGTTAGAGTTATAGTTCAGCATCAGGTTTCCTCAAGTGGTGCAACGTGATTCATATCTCCCTTATTCTCAAGTCCCTTATTCTTTTTAGCTTCTTTCTCAGCATGCACTTGAGCTCTTGTCCTGGGTCTGTTTTCATTTTCTTCTCCCTCAGGATCCTGGTAGTTGCGCAGGGAGGCAGCACACTTGTATCGTCTTATGTTGGCTATGTTGATCCACAGAAAAAAGTTGACAACTGCAGTAGTATTCAATTCTATTTCGTCGTTTTCTGTGCCTTTTGCGATACCTCCCTGCCTTTCCTTTCCTGTCAAAAAATGAAACATGGAGGTATTTAGTCATGGACATCAAATCGTCTTATACCTCATTTACAAACACAGTCGCAGTGCTTTGGGGATCTGTCGGCGAGTGCATAATACAGCTAGTCCTTCTGCAGGCTGTCAAAAAATCGTGCTAATCTTGCTAACCCATGGTGTCTGAGAGGTTTGTGCATTTTTTAAATGAAAAATAAATAAACAAATCTCCACGACCCTCCCTGAAATTTGTTCACTCTGTATACAGCAGTGTTGCATGGATATTCTGATGGCACTATCACTCCCTGCTTAATGAGCAAATGTATTGTTTCATAAATACCCTCATCTACTTCTTTGGACATTGGGTACTGTTTTGCCCCTTTCTTTAATTTTATTTTGATTTGTACTGCTCCAATCCCTTTTAACAACAACACATCACAGGGACTGTTGGTTATTTTGTATAGATTTGGGGCCTAGCGGTATTTTCTTACCGCCAAAATGAAAATAATTCAGTAATAATCACTCTTTGCATTCAGATTAGATTTGGTATATAGTACTACAGTATACATACATTATTTCAGCACACAGAAACATTTAGTGGTATACTTTATGTTGGTAGGCGTTATTGGTGGTATTTCAGGTGAGCATAATTCCTTTGTTTTATATGTGGCCCCAATATCCAGAACCCCTTATTTTTGTTTAGTTTGTTTGTGTGATCACTAGAGAGGCCTCAGGCTTACATTTCAGGAACACCACATTTTCATTTGGAGTGACACCATGGGCTGTCCTCACTGACTTATCTACGACAGCGAGCTAACATGTGGTATTCATCACCAACCTATCTACATCAGTGAACTATGTCCAGGACCTCTCTTTCTGCTGACTCATGTACCTCCAGCAGCAGGCTATTTCATTATGTTATTATTATGTTCCATTCAGAAAACACACACTTATATACTGAATGGAATCGTGCACACAGCTACCTCCAAGTCTTATTTTTAGCTACCTTAAAAATGACAATTGCACTGTCTAAACCTCTCCCCATATTATCAGTACTGTAATGGTAGATGCACAAATAAAAGAGAAAAATAAAACACACTATCCGTCTGCTTTCAGATATTTTTGTGTATTATAAAATTGCATTTCAACACGATCTTACTCTTTTTACGGAAATAAATGGAAATTGCACAGTAACAACATTATCTGTAACAAAATGAGAAGAGAGCGGCGAGAACATATTCAATTTGCAACATTAAACATGTTGATAAAAACACTGGAATTCCCTCTTCTACTCTGACTGAATAGTTTCGCACACATACACACTGCCCCGCACTCTGCAATATAATTACCAAGCCTGTCCAGCATGTGAAATTCTTTGGCTGGTCGCCTTCTGGAAGTGGTATTTCTCCCTCTTAAATCACCCCAGCAAGGACGAGCATCTGCCATCACTCAAACCGGGGCTTATTGACTGGAATTCCCAGTCTCTGCAGCAGTGCATTGGGATCTGCTTTTTCAATCAGGAAACACCCCAGCCACCAGCCAGGTCTTTCTCCGAGCTGTGTAAAAATGTCTTCTAACTCTCTTCTTCCCGAAATTCATTAGAAAAGCTCTGTTACATCCTGCCAAACGAGTTCAACCAATGAAAATCTATCATGTCCTACCCTCCTTCGCTTGAACAATGGCTTGGCTTATACAGTTGCAAATGTAACAAAACTGATTTCCTGCTTATTCGAGTCTTTGCTTCCTGCAAATACTGTGGACAGAGCACAGATAGAAGGAAAGAGAAAATAATCTGGATGCACGTTTAAAATGACTTTCAGAGCCTGTCATTTTCCATCTCATTTTGCACTGGAGAACACATTACATTATTAATGAGTTAGAATGATGTTAGTATTGTTAATGAGGTTAGTTCATTAATCCTCAAATGTGTCTCCTGCAACAGAGGAATTTCAGGTGAGAAAAAAAATATATGCTTTTAACTGTGAAAAAAAATTATTTGCATTTTAGATGTAGAAATCGTTTTTGACTGAATAGCCTGTTTTCATTTACATGTCCATGTCACACTGGCAACACATAACTTGCTGTACCACAATATAGCAATGCACCAAACCCATGCAGTGGTGCTGCATGAAAAAAAATGCTAAATACTCTTACATATTCCCTCCTTTTTTCTGAGAATTTGGCAGTCCAAGCCATAATTAGAGGAAAATCAACGTGCTCCCTTCCTTCTTTTAAAATGTAGCAATTCAACAAAATGAATATTCACATACAAAAACGAAAAAGTTGAAAAACCACTGTCCAATCAACATAATATCAAAATTCATCTTTGGGTCCATATGTTCCTTCCCAATGGAAGTGTCCATAGTCCAGTGCTTCAATTTTATACTTGAAGTCAATCAAAAACAACAAGATAAAACAAAGAACTAAAACAAAGAATTAACATTACAGATTAAAATAATTAATTAAAATAATAAATACGTGGAACTCCATACGCCAGGACACTTGTCTGCCTCTGATATGTCCCGACCAGCGATGTCACATCATTTGGTTCATTCGGGTGTTCTTCCATCTTGGTACTCTTGGATCCTTTTCTATAGAAGTCATTGTTTCTTTGGCATTCCGGTTATTTTGTCTTCACCTCCACCCGGAGGCAGGCATCATTCGATCTTCATCCAGGGGACTCCAGGACTCCATCGTCTCCCGTGACCTCCGGTACAAATATGTTAATATTCTAAATCAAATAGAAAAGAAACAGATTAAGTATATATCACAATACTAACTTCACCCTTTTGCCAAAAATAAAACATGCTTTGTAAAACATTTCACCCTTTTTCTTTCGCCTTCTGAAATTAAGCACAGGTTATAGAGAACAAGCATACATAAAACAACATTCAACATTTAATGCATTTTCATTCTGCACACCAACTCCATAAACTTCAGCTTCTATTTTTTTTTATATTATATATATTTACACATATTACAGTGTTTATGTGTCATTATAATCAACCATCTTTATTTAACTTCTCTGTCACTGCCTTCTGACTGTACCCATTTATTTTACCTTTTTGTGTTCAAGGGACTTTATCTGTTTCTACACGCTCCAGATTTTTTATCTCATGTCTTGGATGACATGGCTTGATTTGGTTTACATGCACAAACTGTTCTGTTTCCGTTTCACCTTCAGTCCTTAAAATTTTATAAACTACAGGAGAGACTTTATCTATAATTCGGAATGGCCCCTGCCAGGCTGCTAGGAATTTGGAATTTTTCTGTTTCCTTTTTCCAAAAAGAAATTTATACACCTGATCCCCTACACAATATTCCTTTACTGTTGACTTTTTATCATAATATGTTTTAGCACTGTCAGCAGCCCTTTCCAGATTTCTCTGTACAAAAGCAAATGCATGTTGTAAATGCTTCCTCAGCTCATCAATGTATTCATGAACTGTAGATGCGCTTACAAGTGTTTGCTCATGTGTTCTGTATAGCAGGTGTTGCGGCAACACCATTTTCCTACCTGTCAAGACCTCATGTGGGCTCATACCTGTTGCTTTGGCAGGAGTTGATCTGATTGCCATCAAAACCAATGGTAAACGTAAATCCCAGCTGGAACCTGCTTCAGCTACAAATTTCTTTAAAATGTCCACAACAGACCTATTACCCGTTCAACTCCACCTGAAGAAGCCGCCCGATATGCGATATGTAGTTTCCTTTTCACACCCAGCACCCAGTATTTGCCATACTTTGCTCATTAGAGCACTTGTGAAATGACTTCCTCTATCTGACTCAATTCTTTGTGGCAACCCAAACCTTGAGAACACATGATTCACTAGCAATGTGGCTGCTGTTTGCGCACTACAATCTGGTGCAGGAATACATTCAATCCACTTCGACATCAAAGATACCACACTCAAAATATAACGGTTTCCTCTGCGCGACCTTTTTAAAGGCCCTACATAGTCTATTTGCAAATCTGACCATGGAAGGGTTAGGCCTCTTTTCATTAGTGGAACTCTGTGCATTGGTGAAGCAGGTTTAAATTGGGCACATACTAGACATCCTCTAGTATACAATTCCACATCTTGGGACATATGTGGCCAATAAGCATAATCTTTTAGTATTTCCAATGTTTTTTGTGAACCTCTGTGGCCTGCAGTTATGGCATCATGTGCATGTTGTAGCATTAGCCCTCTAAATGAAAGGGGTACCACCCATTGTATCTGTCCTATTATTCGTTTTTTATTCTTTAATAACACCCTCAATTCCTCTTTTCCCACACAATCATCTTCTGTTAAAGGGTTTTGTCCAGGATCTATCAAATGGTTCCCAACATTCGATCATTCTTTTGTGCCTCAATCAAATCTTGGTCTGGAGTGTTGTAACTACATTGTACCACTGATTGTTCTGTCTCCTTTGGTGCTTTAGAACGTGTTACTGCATCAATCTGTATTTCACCCAGTAAATGTTCAATAGGTAGCCATTCTCCCATCACAGCCCCAATTTTAGCCAGGTGGTCTGCCTTATCATTCCCCTCCTTATCCTCTCCTGGAGTTTTTAAATGCCCACGAATTTTTCTCCAGTAAATTGTCAAATTATTTTCTGACACCAATTTGTCTATGGCTTGTATCATTTTTCCATGCTTAAGTGGCTTTTTGTTGTATGTAATCATGCCTCTCGCTTTCCAGCCAGATAGATATTCCACAAAGCTGTTTCGTGCATAGTCAGAATCAGTCACCAGGACAATTTCACTGAATTTATTATCAATTGCAGTAGCAACTGCTTTATAAATGGCTGCCAATTCCGCTACTTGACTGCTCCTAGCTCCAATTCTCATCCCTATGCTGGGGATACCTTCACATTTCCGCCAGTCATTTCCTATTCCTGACATTAATTGTTTATTACTGTCATTTTCAATGTGAAAAGCACAACCATCAACATATACAGTTGGCAAGTCCTTGCATGTTTTTTCATCAAAAGCTTTGTGTGGTGATTGTTCAAACTCCTGTAAATTAGGTTCTATTTCCATTTCGTTTGATGCTTGTTCAGCTGCACAGTCGTGTAAATCTGCTAAACCTTGAGCAATTGAGCTCTTTTTATTTTGGCCATATCTCACTTCTACAGGAAAACCTTGTAATGCTAGCGTCCATGAAGTGATTCTGGACTGCGCTAGATTACCTGACCTAATTCTTTTACTCTCTAAGAATTGCAAAGGTTGATGATTTGTTTCAATAATCACCTTTTCTCCCTGAATAATGGGGCGGAAATGTTGTAGCGCCCACACAGTGGTTAATAAGCGGAGCAGTGGAGCAAACAGGTTTGTTAATCCTCTTGGACCTCTCAGCGGCTTTCGATTTGTTAGATCATGGGAAGCTCCGAGAGGCCCTAGGCGCAGCTGGTAACTGCTCCCATGATGCAATAGATTGGGTATCATCATTCCTAGAAGACAGGAACTCAAAATCAACTGGGCAGGTCACTCCACCTCACCCAAACCTGTAGACTGCGGCGTCCCTCAAGGAGCCAGTTTCTCTCCTTTGCTTTTCAATTTATACATCCGTTGCCTTTGTACTCTTCTATCTCAGCTTGGAATTTTTTTCACCAATTTCGCTGACGATACACAGCTCATCTTAGAG
Organism: Ambystoma mexicanum; assembly: GCF_040938575.1. Lineage (NCBI taxonomy): Eukaryota > Metazoa > Chordata > Amphibia > Caudata > Ambystomatidae > Ambystoma > Ambystoma mexicanum. Next base: position 794,806,668 of record NC_090932.1, on the reverse strand, counting down.
TTGAGTGGAAACCATTCCTTAGACAATGAGAAGTTATCGATTATCTATAACACCATTGAAAACTGGATGTTAACACACTGGATGTGTCTTAATAGTTCTAAAATGGAACTTATGACCTTTGGAAGCGCTAAAGCCTTACAAAACCTTGGCTCGGACCATTCCACCTTCACTATAAAAGACTCCACCATTAAGGTATCAAATAAGGTCAAAACCCTAGGTATTTATTTACAATCTTCCCTAGGTGCAGAAGCCCAAACCGCTTATTTAAAGCGAAATTGTCAATATTATCAAAGGCTTCTCTGCCAGATCAGACCATTTCTTAACATCAAGAACAGTGCCACGATAGGGAGAGCTACCATCCTGTCTAGCTTGGACTATGGTAACGCGTTAATGCTTGGCGCTAGCAATAATTGCCTGAAACAATGCCAGATTATTCAGAATAATGCTGTCAGGTCCATCACTAACAAATTTAAGCGAGAACACATCACCAAGGACAGAAATGATCTCCATTGGTTGGCAGTGAAGGAACGGATCCTGTTTAAATCACTAACCCTAACCCACCGATGTCTCTACTGAATGGCACCAGCATACCTTAAGAAAATGTTCAGGTGGTATGAGCCAAGTCGTAGCTTGAGATCCGCCAAGCAAGGACTGATCAATCCTAGCCTTCCAGGCAAAGCCACTGGTCTCGGTCGAGCTTTTCCGAGTTTGGCAACTTCCCACTGGAACAAACTGCCTTGCAGCCTTAGACTGGAAAGCAACACCCAACTCTTTAGGAGGCATCTGAAGACCTTTCTCTTCAAATAACTAGGCAATTTCTACACCGAATCATGTTGCCATCTTTCTGCCCCCCTCTCTTTACTTTCTTTTGTGTCGTCCTGTTAATCTTCGTCCTCGTGTCTTTTTCGCGCCCTGATGCTTGCGAGCTACGGCGCGTTACAAATAAATAAATAAATAAATAAAATAAATAAATAGGGCCTTTTCACATTCATTGAATTTCATTTCAACTTGGGAAAATGCTTTACTTGCATAGGCAATGGTTTTGTGATTCACATCATGTTTTTGTGATAACACTGCTGACATACAATGTTCAGAGAAACCTATTTCTATAAAGAAATCCCTATCCTTTATGGGGTATGCTAAACATGGTGCCTTTACAAGACATTCCTTCAATTTGGCTACTGCCTCAGACTGCTCTTTCTCCCATTTCCAGGGCGTATTTAGTTTTAGCAGTTTAGTCAATGATTGAGTGATTTCAGCATAATTTTCAATGAACTTTCTGTTATAGCCTGTCATTCCTAATAAACTTTTCACCCCTTTCACATTTTTAGGGTCTTTTAGTTTTTGTATGGCCTCTATTTTCTTCTTTTGTGGATTTAGTCCATGTTCAGTTACTTCATGGCCTACAAAATTCACTTTTTTCTTGCACCATTGTGATTTTTGTAAAGACACTTTGGCGCCTGCTTTCTGCAATTGGCCAAGCACATGCCTTATTTCATCAACATGGTTTTTTAAGCTTTCATTTTTTATCAGGACATCATCCACATAAACTAAGGTTCCTCTTTCCGCTGCATCAGGCATGTCCTTCCTCAAAAATATTCCAAATTCACTCCCACTATTAACGTACCCGAACAGAGTTCTAACCCATGCGTATTGAGTCCTGTCAAATGTAAAGGAAAATAAATTCTGTATCTCCTCTGCCAATGGCACGCACCAATATCCAGAGGTGAGATCTAATGTGGTGAACACTTTTGCACCATGTACCTGAGCTAGGCCCTGATCAATGAATGGCAGTGGCCATCTGGACACTGGTACTCTTTTATTTAACTCCCTCAAATCTGCACATAGCCGCCATTGACCATTTGGCTTTAACACACCTAAAATGGGCGTGTTGGATGTGCTATGGATAGGCCTGATGATTCCTCGCGATTCTAAATTTTTAATAATCTCTGCCAATGATTCTAAACATGCCAGCGGTAGTCTATACTGGCGTACAAATACTGGACTTCTGCTACACCCTTGCGGAAGTGTGGCCACATGTAAATTAGCTAACCTGCAATCATAGGCATCTTTTGCAAATACATCTTTAAATTCCATAAATATCTTCCTCAATTTGTTTCTATCCTCATCGTTGTCACACGCATCCGCTAATAAGATCTGCTCTTCTACCATTTTGGAAAATTCCGGAAAATGTTCTGGTAGTGGAATCTCGGCGCTTTCCTCTAGCTGTGTGGCTGTGTTTCTTTGTAAAGCTGCCACTTTTAAATGTTTTAGCATGTCAGCTTCCATTTCAATGGGCAGATTTTCCATTTCATTTTCACTTAAATCAAATGTTATACAACTCTCTTGATAACAGCACACTGTCTCACTTGAATCATAAGGGTACACAGAATGAATTTTAAATATTCCTTTGGGCTTAGAGTCCAGGTATTCTGTCAACTGACCCTTGGCATCTACATACTTTTCAGGGATATTTCCAATCACCATATTATTTAGATCTGCAGTATAATGTGATTTTTGTATGGCCATTCCTAATGGGGAGTTTTCCTCTAAGTGAATATCTTGACAACCCTCATTATTTACCATAATTCATACAGGCCCTTCACCAATATCTACCAATGGAATGTATTCATAATCCAGGCCTTGCTGTTTTATGGATTCATTCAGGCACACAAATGCATCAGAGTCTTTCATCTGCTGTCCATTTTTGCATTTCAGTGTTATTGCAAACTGTTTTGTAAATGCAGGAATAATAGTATCTTTCCTCATTTGTAGTTCGATTGCATAAGGAACCAGTTGTGCACAATGATAAGCCCTTCTTTTGTCTTCAAATTCAGGTGCCGGCCCACCTAGGCGTGACCATATTTTTTGATTAAGAAAATCTAACACCATACACATTCTGTGCATGATGTCATTGCCCATGTAAAAATCATTTTGTGCTCCACTCACTATCCATACATTATGGTAAATTGTTTTCTGCCCGATGCTAATTTTTAGCATGCATCTGCCTGCAATTCGGTTTTCAAAATCTGGACTGTCCAACCCAGAAACATATTGGTTTTTAATCCTAAATTTCGGGATTTCCTCCCTCTCCATCATTTTTTGCAACAATTTCTCATTAATGAAGCTCCTCTCCTGTTCAAGCGCTAAAGTGGCTTTTATTGTTTTAAAACAGTCATTTATACCAACATGAACCCATGGTTGCTCATCTTCCATGTGTATTTCAGCAAGAGTGGTAATGTGTTTTTCTGAATCTGCTTTAGGAGTAATATTTTGTTTGCATATCTTTTCTTTTAAATAAAAACGTAATGTGTGCTCATCTATGGCGGTCTGCCAATCTTTCCTTGGGTCCAAGTATATTTGTACAGGTAGTTTTTCATTGTCACTCTGCATTTTGTCTTGACACATTAATATAACAGTGACACTAGGTATGCAACTATTCTGGAGATACACCTCCACAGCATCATTTGTTTTGGCAACTGTGTGACATTCATTTATGTTGCTGTTTTGTGATTTTAATTTCTTAGGTCTCAATGGTTTTTTGGTTAAGGACCACAGCGCTCCATTCACCCCATCTATGAGAGGAGACAATCTTTTCAGGCAATCTGTCCCCATCAGAAATGGAATTTCACAAATAGATGCGATCAATACCTCTTGTTTCATTCTGGTTTTCCTATTTTTATATCAACCTCAGTTATACCTATAATGGGCACCTCCTCCCCATTAAAGTTATGCACTGGACCTTGATTTTCCTTCACTGTGATTTGATTCTGTGGGGATCTCCCTTCATTGATACTCTTTACCAGCTCCTTGGACATAATTGTGGCCTGTGCGCCAGTGTCAATCATTGCAAATGTTTGGCATTTTTCTTCTACAGTGATGGGAGCATAATACCTGTCCTCAACTTCCTCTAATACACATAAGAAGTGTGAATTCTTACTGATTTCAGGACTCACCTTTCTCAGGCCTTTTTCACTTTTGGCTAAGCACATTGGTAAATGGAAAGACATTTTTCCCTCCTTTTTACCCATTTTTGCGCAAGAGATTTTATTCATTTCTCCATGTTCAGAGGTTTTTTGGAGTGTGGCCACTGTTCACCTATCCATCCAGGTATCATCAGGGGCCACAATACAACCCTCCAACTGAACATGTGTAACAACATCATTCAGCAATCTGTCATTGTTTAATTCTGTGCATGTGTGATCATTTAGTGTGGTACCAGCCCTTTCAGCCTCTTCAAAGATATGTGGCTCAAAGAATTCTTCAGGGGATTGACCTGTACCCTCCTTTTGAGTATTTCCTTTTTCTGCCTGTGTTTGGTCATTGTGTCCAGGGAAGAAATCATAGCATCCCCACTTACTCCCTGTTTACTGGTATTCCCCATGCATGAGTCATTTTTCTTAAATCTGTCTCTTTGTTCTTTTGGGTTTTCAGGTTTCCTTATTTCATTTGTACAAATCTTCAATGTTTGATTTAGTTCTCGGTTAAATCGTACCTCTCTCTTAGAAGTATTTGCACTTCCTGTTACATGTTCATTTACTGGCAGCTTTACTTTTAAATCATTATCTCAGAGTCATTATGCGAAATTACATCAGAGCAATCTGTCTTTTTGGTACTGCAGGTATCATGAGTACTTAGTCACTTTTCAGAAGAAGCCCCCCGGTCATTGCTATGGCCATCAGCCCCCTCCTTTGATGACTGTTTTTGTGCTGTACTAAGCTTCCCTATTTGTTCAGCTTACATTTTCACTTGGGCCTCAAGGCACTGGAACCTTTCCATCTCTCTAGAATCCTCTCTCTGTGGCCTAGATCGATATTGGTTGCTTTCTCCCTGATTGGATCTATTCTGATACCTCTCAGGTGAGTGATTTCTATTGGCATAGTTTCTGAACTCTTGATTCATTTGTGGAGGGGAGCGGGGTGCACCCATCCTTTGGTTGTAGTCCCCTGGTGGGGAATCATTGTACTGACGTGGAGTATAATTCATGTTCTGTCTCATGTCCTGTCTCTCATGTTGTGGGTACTGGCCCCTATGTTGATTCCCATTATCAGCAAATAGATCCACATATCGGGGTCTATCCTGATTACCATATATCATGGTGTTGGGATCAAATTTGCTCTGTGTCCCCAATGTCTGGTAGGGATCATCATTTCTTTGATCTTGATTTTGTCTCTGATTATGGATCATACCTGACATATCAGGCCGATAGCCTGCCCGGGGCCTATCGCCTAAATACCTAGGACTGATGTAGCTCTCCCTATTACTAGGATCATGTGATTGAAACATTGGTGCAGAGTGTGATGACCTTTGTTGATTAACCCTTTGTTCAGGTGCCGAATTCATTTTACCTGGACTTTGAGCAGATTCAAGGGACATCTTGGCTGACATGATTTCCATCACTGTTGCTGAGGGTTCTTTAGATTTAGGTCTAGTATCTTTCATTTTATCACTTTCTCTACCCTGACCATAGAGTACCTCATATAGTTTTGTGCTTTGATGCACAATCCACTCAAGGGACTTGTCACGATCAAATTCACGAACCAATTGGGATATGATGCCTTTCTGTAGCCCATAGAAGTAGGAGGTTTTAAATTCATTAGAATTGGGGTCAAAAGATACATCAAAATGAGAAAATGCTCTTTTTAAGTCTTGTAAAAACTGGCGAGGGGATGTATTAGGCCCAGCAGTAAGTGTGTAAGCAACTTTCTTTGCCTTAATTTGGCGCATAGCCGTATTAAACAGTCTTTCTCTGCACTTTTATTGGCTGCATTCAATAACCTTATAACCTTAACCTTATGCTGCCTTCTGCAAAAATAGTGTCTAGTTTTTCTTTCTGCACCTCACCCTGAATGCGGTCATGCCATTCTGAGGTACTGTTTGATGACCACGTCCCATGTGCAAACAACTTTGCCTCTAAATATTGCACTAGGTCTGAGAATGTGGTTTCCCTTTGTGACATTCTAAAATTTGTTTTTGGTGACACACTGTTATTATGAAATGTGTTCCCTTTAATGTACAGATGGCAGTGTGAGACACACTTGCCACGCCCAGTAGGTGATCTATGATCACTTTCCCAGCCTGCAACGCACCATAAATATGTTGGGTATTTTGTATAGATTTGGGGCCTAGCGGTATTTTCTTACCGCCAAAATGAAAATAATTCAGTAATAATCACTCTTTGCATTCAGATTAGATTTGGTATATAGTACTACAGTATACATACATTATTTCAGCACACAGATACATTTAGTGGTATACTTTATGTTGGTAGGCGTTAATGGTGGTATTTCAGGTGAGCATAATTCCTTTGTTTTAAATGTGGCCCCAATATCCAGAACCCCTTATTTTTGTTTAGTTTGTTCGTGTGATCACTAGAGAGGCCTCAGGCTTACATTTCAGGAACACCACATTTTCATTTGGAGTGCCACCATGGGCTGTCCTCACTGACTTGTCTACGACAGCGAGCTAACATATGGTATTCATCACCAACTTACCTACATCAGTGAACTATGTCCAGGGCCTCTCTTTCTGCTGACTCATGTACCTCCAGCAGCAGGCTATTTCATTATGTTATTATTATGTTCCATTCAGAAAACACACACTTACATACTGAATGGAATCGTGCGCACAGCTACCGCCAAGTCTTATTTTTAGCTACCTTAAAAATGACAATTGCACTGTCTAAACCTCTCCCCATATTATCAGTACTGTAATGGTAGATGCACAAATAAAAGAGAAAGATAAAACACACTATCCGTCTGCTTTCAGATATTTTTGTGTATTATAAAATTGCATTTCAACACAATCTTACTCTTTTTACGGAAATAAATGGAAATTGTCACAGTAACAACATTATCTGTAACAAAATGAGAAGAGAGCGGCGAGAACATATTCAATTTGCAACATTAAACATGTTGATAAAAACACTGGAATTCCCTCTTCTACTCTGACTGAATAGTTTCGCACACATACACACTGCCCCCGCACTCTGCAATATAATTACCAAGCCTGTCCAGCATGTGAAATTCTTCGGCTGGTCGCCTTCTGGAAGTGGTATTTCTCCCTCTTAAATCCCCCCAGCAAGGACGAGCATCTGCCGTCACTCAAACCGGGGCTTATTGACTGGAATTCCCAGTCTCTGCAGCAGGGCACTGGGATCTGCTTTTTCAATCAGGAAACTCCCCAGCCACCAGCCAGGTCTTTCTCCGAGCTGTGTAAAAATGTCTTCTAACTCTCTTCTTCCCTGAGATTCATTAGAAAAGCTCTGTTACATCCTACCAAACGAGATTAACCAATGAAAATCTATCATGTCCTACCCTCCTTCTCTTGAACAATGGCTTGGCTTATACAGTTGCAACTGTAACAAAACTGATTTCCTGCTTATTCGAGTCTTTGCTTCCTGCAAATACTGTGGACAGAGCACAGATAGAAGCAAAGAGAAAATAATCTGGATGCACGTTTAAAATGACTTTCAGAGCCTGTCATTTTCCATCTCATTTAGCACTGGAGAACACATTATATTATTAATGAGCTAGAATCATGTTAGTATTGTTAATGAAGTTAGTTCCTTAATCCTCAAATGTGTCTCCTGCAACAGAGGAATTTCAGGTGAGAAAAAAAAATATATGCTTTTAACTGTGAAAAAAAATGATTTGCATTTTAGATGTAGAAATCGTTTTTGACTGAATAGCCTGTTTTCATTTACATGTCCATGTCACACTGGCAACACATGCCTTGCTGTACCACATTATAGCAATGCACCAAACCCATGCAGTGGTGCTGCATGAAAAAAATGCTAAATTCTCTTACAGGACTGGTCATCCATAGTGTGCCGGGTACACTTGACAAATCTTCTTCCATAAATAATGGTACTTTTTTAGCTAGCATTATTTGTAATGGGACCTCTGTGTACTCTATTCTCAATTGACATGGTATATTTATCTCAAACAATTCCTCATCATCAGAGTCACTGTAGTCAAACAACTCATCATCTGTCAACTGGATCAGTCTGTGTGATGGGTCAAGTGCTATTACTGTGCGCCAACTCACCCCTTCCTCATCAGTGCCATCTACAATCATTCTATCCTCCCTCACTACAGCCATCTCCAGCTCACTTGTAACCAGTTCCCCTTCAGTTACATTTGTAGGTATCTGTGTTCTGAATAAAGAGTCTGTGGGTAGTGTCAATAACTGTCCCTCAATGCGGGAAAGCCGTGCTACATCACTTGTACTCTATAGAAAAAAATGTCAGGATCCACTGGTACACCCCTCTGTACTTTCTTCCCATAAAAGGCTTGTATGTATTATTTTGCTGTCTGGATATATATGCCTGGTGTAGAGCATATTATGCCACCCTCTGTGAATGATATTGACATATTGAGTTTGGCCATAAGATCTTTTCCCAATATGTTAACATGTGTCTCCCTGGAATACAGGAATGGCATAGCTACCGTCTGCTCTCCTACTGTCACAGTATTTTGTTGTCCCAGCGTCAACTAAGAAAGAAGGAGTGTGGTTACCTATAGATACCTCCACCCTATGTTCCTGTTCAGTGTCTGTGGTTACTGATAGGATAGGGCACATCAAACTATTCTGTGGGCTGTCCTAGTCCTATTGGGGATACATGTACAGACCTGTCCCTTTAAAAGGTGTCCCCCCACAACCGCTGTCACTCCTCCTATACATGGGTTCTGTGGCAGAATATAGGTATCCCACTGTGTCAATGCTTGTTGTGATTGCACTGCACTTTGTGGTTGCTGTGTCAGTTTGGTGGGGTTGTTGGGGTGCTATCTGTGGCTGTATCTGTGGCCCTTAGGGTTTCTGTACCTGCTGTACTTGCTTCTGATCTGGTGAACATTGTGTGTAGTCATAATACCCATAGTCTTGCTGTGGTACACCATATGGTGCTAGATACACCATCCCCCCTCTTGGCCCATACTGCATTGCACCTTGCTGCATTACTTCTCTACTTCTACACACTTGTGAAATGTGTCCTTCTTTCTCACATGTCAAACGTACGGCTCCAATACACCTTGGTCCTCCAACGTCCTCTTCCTTCAAAATAACCACCCATGCCCTGCTGTGGCATGACAGCTCCACATCCATTATTTCCGTCTCCTGTATTTATCAATTTGGATAGTTTTTTCTGCACTAATGTTGGCTTTTCCTTTGACCTTTCCTCTATTTTCTTTTGATCCTTCTCCTGCTTTAACCTACGGTGATGGACAATAGTCAATTGTATCTCTGGCCATGGTCTCATTTCAATCCCCACAATCTTTTTTAACTGTCTCTGTACTTCTTCAGGTAGGCCATGACATAGAATATGATAAAACACTGGTATATTTGTATCCCAAGGGTCTTTATTTTCCAAACACCAATCTTCTTTAATGTCTTGAATATAGGCAGCAGGGTCCTCAGTAGGCCCCATCTTCCTAGTCATTATGGCACTCATGTCAGATTGATCTGGAAATAGCACCCTCAGTGCCTTCAAGTATTAGCTCTACAATTATTAAATGGTGACCCGTCATATTTAGTGGTGTTATGATCTGTCAATGCAAAATAGCCTGCTCGCTTCCACACGTCCTCTGCCTGGTCACCCAATATGGATGAAAATAGGCTTTTCATGTCACCTATAGCTAATGCTATCCCAGCTTTCTCTCGCTCTAGCATGTAGATCCACCGGCCCGCCCCTGCTATCAGTGATGGCAGCTTATCCATGAAGTTATTTGTGTCTGTCTGATTCCACAGAGTATGGTGGGGCTGCCCTAATCCCTTGTGGAGCAGTGGGAGTTGTGTTACCCCTTTCTTGCACAAAGGTGATGCTGCACCAGTCCTCCTTTTCAATGTCTCACCTACACAGTGTCGCTGGCATTCTGTCAAGCTTGTTAAGAAATATGGGCCCTCATTACGACCCTGGCGGAAAGGGGTTTACGCCGGCGTAACCCATGGCGTACCTTTCCGCCCGACTACGAGTTCCCGTAGCGCCATGGTGATTTTTACGCCTGCTTTTTGCAGGCGGAAAAATCCATGGCGCTACGGGACTTGTCGTTAATTACGCCACCGTAATTTACGGTGGCGTAATTAACGCCTTCCCCACTCCCATTATACCCTATGGGGCAAAAATGGGAATGGGGAAGGGTAAATGGGGATTGGGGACTTACCGCCCCGCCAAGGTCGGAATGGGGCGGTAAGTCCGCCAACCCCCATGGCGGAGTTGGCAGCTTTGCACCATGGACCATGGTGCAAATTGCACCATGGTTCTCCGCCAGGGTCGTAATGAGGCCCATGGTGATTTATGGTCTTTCTTTATGGGGAGTACTGATGTGATGGGTAGATATAGGCATAAGTTTGGCCCCAACAAATCTGCTATCCCTCCGAAGCCTTGTCCTGTGGTATCCATTTTATGGGGCTTGTGCCGCCTCCTCTCCCCCTCTTCACCATCAATGTTTACCCAATCTGTCATCTCTGTCACTTTCTCATCTCTCGTAATCCTCAATTATGAGATCAAACCTCACTCCCTTAACAGGCTCCCTTATATATGTTCCGCTCATTATCTCTGGCAACACATCTCTGCCACTGGTCTCTGGGGTTACTGTGCCACTCCCTTCTCCCCACATCTCTGGTATCATATTTCTGCTCATCTTTTGGCTCATCTCCTTCCTCATTTTTCAATGTCTTCCTTGTCTCTTGCTATTCTCCTGTTCTCCTCATTTAGCATCTTTACATACTCATCCCTTTCTCCTATCTCCCTTTTCCTTCTTTGTCTTTACTGTTCCTCTCTCTGCATCTTCTTTTCTGTTTCTCTCTGTTCCCTCTCTTTTCCCCTTTGTGCATATTGCTCTATCTCTTCCCGTGTCTCACTCCTGACTTCCTCCCTGGCTGCTTCCTTCAATACTTCATACGCCACTACCTTCACATCATTATTTTCTGTGCCTTTCCCGTCGAGTTTCAACATTATTTTTCCTCCTTCTCATTTCTTTGGTTCCATCATCGTCCCTCCACTATCTCCATTACCTATGGGTACGCTTCTCACCCTATGACCATCTATAACTGCATTCCTCTCACTCTCCAGAGCTCTTCCTTAGCTGCTCTTACCTGCTTCATTCTCCATTTGCACTAATGGCGCCTTTCCTTTAACCAATTTGCCCTTCTCCTACTATCATCACTTTCCTCATCAGGGGATTCATACCTGGGATTACTATACCCTACAGCTGCTGCTTGTATCGGGTATATTCCTGGGATGGTCGGGGCTGGTGGGCTCTCCTCATACGGAGGCGGTACTGTGAATTGTGTGTGAATGCCTGTATCAGCTGGTGATGGCAGGGCTGTTGGCTGCATATAAGCGCTCTCCTCAGAGGGAGGAGGCGGCAGCGCTGTGGGCTGCTCACGCTCCCGCTGACACATATTACACATTCAATCTAGGGGCCCCTCTGTCTCTTCCTCAAAGGCCTTCAAGAGCTCTAATATACCTAGCCTGTTCTTAAGCTTCCTGCCTTTGTGTATGGCGTGTAAGGATGTGCACATATGCTGCAGTACATCTATACAGGAAGCGCCCTCTTGTGGCCATGACATGTACATTTTTCCAGCCGTCTCTTTCAACCAATCAGCATGATACTTAATGATTTTAGTACTATATCTAGGGAACGCTTTGCATAGTTGAATTATTGGGGTATCTGAGATGGTGACAACTTTTAAGCAGCACGCAGCTTGGCACTTACACAGAATAAACAATGCAAATAGTGGTCAGCTTACCAATAATTACAACAGGAACAGTCTTCACAATTCTCTCACACTTTTCACTTACTCACACCTCCTCCCCACTTCAAATATACACCACCTATTAAATCTGTTTTCATTGTCTAGGGCCACGTCCCAATATCCAAATCCTACCTCTGGGTCACAACAACAAAATCTGCTCACAATCTAAATGTTCATACTTACGCCATCAACCTCTACCAAACAATAGAATCTGCTACTCTCACAACACACAAAGAAAAACCCACCTCTACAGGACCTGTCTGACAACACAACACAATGCCGACAATCAACAATTTAATCAATTAAAACACAATACAATACAATAAAATACAGCTGTCTTCCGGTTTCTTTCTTTTGCACTGGGGAATCCTTATCTCTCTATCTCTTTAATTCTACCCCCAAAAGAAGGTTGGGTCCTTAGAGGCCCTCACTTTCACCGTTTCTTAAATACTATACAATAAATTTCCCATCCCCCAAACGTTACCATGAACATAGCATACTCACTTTCCGTGGACCTTTGAGGATAGTGGGCCCCGGGGTCCCCTCAATTTTCCTAGTCCTCCTGTTGCATCCAGCGGGTAGTGGAAGACCAGGCAGAGTTCTACTCCAAAGCCGGCTTCTGCTGTCCTCTTGTTAAATTGTGCACAACAACAACAAAAAACACTCTCATGACCGATCTGCTGTCCAAAAAGAAAGGTGGCAAGGGCACCCCAGAGTCCATAAAATCTAACCGTACTCTGCTACCAGATGAAACAAAGGTCAACAAAAATATAGCCCTCTAACTAGTATTTGCCAATAAAGAGACAACACAGAGTGGATTGTGGTATGCCAAATGCTAGGTAACCCAGCTGTATTTGCAATGTAAAACTGTCCGAAAAACAAGATTAACAGCCAAGCTCTCACTCACGATTTTCTACACATCTCAACAGGAAACAGCAGTTTTTATAGTCATTTTGATGTCATAGATATGAAAACCTATCACTCCTGGTCATTGGTTCCTTCACTACGCTACATATATAATTATGTCCAACATTAATGATTGGACAATCCTTTATCTAAGATCCCACCCATAAAAAATCCCATAAAATGTACTACATCATCATGCTTGAATATTATTAGTAGGCTCTAAATTACTTCTGTGGTGAAAAGGACATGTGCTTATCGGTTAACATGCGGTCACACTCTCCGTGAACTGGCGGCATGATGACATGTTTTATTGTAGATGGGAGGAGAAGACAAGTGTATTGCCTTTGTTCTTAATTAAATAAAACAGCATCTGTTATCTCTGCCATGATGTCGCTGAGTATCAAGGACCTGTTCTTTCAACAGTAACCGCGCCATCCTGCTTTTGACACATTTGGGTATAACTATTTTGAGAGTCATGCTACTTCCATCATGTTAAGATTTCATCATGGAAATTAGTTCTCTTATTAGCCGCATCGCGTTTCTCTGTCACGCCCAGCAGATCCTGGGATGTTCAGTTTGTCCCATAGACTTCAAATAGTCTGCCGTGTTATCTGAACCTGATTTACCTTGACAGTTGAATGCACACAATGGTATTTTGTTGCGCTATGTAACCCTGCCCTACGGAGTTTTGGGCCTTCAAATTCCTTGAACGCAGCTATGACCACCCGCCACACCATTTTCCTGAAACAAAGGTATTTGTTCAAATAGCGTGCTTAGCTGGGTCCTCTCTTAAAGCTGCAGTGTTTAATTCTCTGTTGTGCTAGTGCAGTTTTAAAATGGCAACTGATTGTCATGTTATTTTCTTCTGCAGGACACATATATTTTGCATTTATTTTGCTATCTACCGAGTTCCTGGTGCATGCCTGTCACATTATATTTCTCCCTATTGGTATCAGCAACCTTATCTGTCTTACAATGTCCTGCCCTACTAGTGTAGTGAGTCCCTATCTTGTGTACATGCCTTCCTGCCACCTAATCTATTCTATTTTAAAACACACTAATTGTGCAAGCCAATGCTGCATATGTTCCCTACTTGTGTCGCAAAACTAACTATTCTTTCTTTCAGCTGCATTTCCAGGAGAATTTAAAGTGCAGTTTCAAATGTGTCCTTTCTTATCTTATAATTGTGTTTCTTCTGAGGAAGGCAGGGGTGCAGAGCCTGAGCATGCTCTCTAGTCAATAATTGCCTGACTACAGTACCATTACCTTTTATTAGGCAATGAGTCCCTCACTGGTGAAACCCCCTCCATGCATAGCCAAACTTGGCAACTGATAATGTGAACCTGCAGCAGCTGGCCTGTACGATCATAACCTGCTAAGATTCACTAGAAACAATGCCATCTACGAGCAGTGAGGACAGAGCAGATTAACACCTAGAAACCATCATAATTACTCATAATTCATAATCTGTGGCATGTGCCCCATAAGGTACCAAATACAACCAGGTGGACCTGCATCATTCCATTAGGGAAGCAGTTGATGGAGAAATATAGAGAGGCCAAAAAGCCTTGGCGAAGATACTATGGCTTACAACCAGCAGATCCAACCGTGTCAAGCACTGGAGCAACAGTGTGGCCGCAATATCAACAGAGGAAGAACCCCTTCTTCTGACCACAATGCACGCTAACATGACCGATGATGAGGGAGAGTGCACACCTTTCCACAATTACAGCTGGTTGCAGACTTCAAGCAAATTTACTGAATGGAGTGACATTATCACCAGTCAGCCTATCCGAGTACAAATCACTCGGCACAGATGGAAAGGATAAGTTCTGTCTCACTTCAATGGGGTTGCATGTCAACAGTACACAAGCATGTGGGAGAGCAGGTCAGTACAACACTGTAGAGCCTTATGAGCATGGAGTAGGGTACACAACTTGATTTCAAAGTGAAAGTAGTTACACCTAATCTTCCAAAGAGCAGGGCTCAGAAGAGGAAACTGGAAAGGAAATTGCAGCAGTCTTTTCTGTTGGTGGATACGTTACATTCAACTGGATTACAGTTACGTATGAAGAAAAATAGGATCCATAACTCTACTTCAAGGAGGAAACTGGAAATTAAATGGCAGCAGTCTTACCTGGTGGAGAATACGTTGAAACTTATCAGATTCACAAGGCACTGTAAAAAGGAAATTCTGGAAGCTAAACAAAGGTATCACAATTATTGCATTAACATTGCAACCTCACCTTATAAGGTTTATTATCAAGCTATCACAGATTAATGATCACTGGTGGCATTTGCACTAACCATAGTACATGCTTAAGAACTCTGATTATAATTTCTACTTATTTTTAAGATAACATTTTTAAAATGTAAGCCATTTTATACGAATTTGAAATTAACCGAATTGTACCCTTTGGAGTTAGTTCTATTTTGGAAATGTTAAGCCACTATCTTTGGAAGAACTATGACTTTTGCTGCATATGAACACATGCTCTGGCAGGCAAACACATCCTTGCCCACCTGCTTTTGATAATCTCGGACTTTGCTTAAGGGTGGTCAGTGGCTGCGCATGATGTGTTGTCATCCCATTCCCTGGGCTATGGCTTTCCTACTCCTTTTCCAACTACACCTGAATGTTGCTGATGTGGTGGTTGTCTGTGAGTGGCTCAGTGTAGTTGGTCCAGTGGTGATCCGGTATCGTCAGGCGGGAATCCCCAACTATTTGCGTGCATGAGGCAGACTTTCAGTATGGTACCAGTCTTCAGTGGTATGCCTTCACTCCATGAAATGCTCTGGTGCAGAAAGTCGATGGTGCTCTGCGTCTGTGGTTGGCCCTGTTGGAGTACTTCTCTTTCTTTTTGCAGGGTTGTTATATGTGGTCATGAGACATGTCTTCAGTGTGTACCCTCTGTTACCTGTGAGGGTAAAATAAAGAACTGATAAAGCACAGCCAGTATCTATTTATAGGTTACTCTTGACATTTGAACCAGAATTAGGGGTGAGGTATAGTATCTTGCACAGATGTCTTTGTACATTAACCTAAGAGGACACAATCGTTGTATCAATGTGTCTGCATGTATCTTGGTATCTGACTAACCTCCAATATGCCAGTGTCATGTTGAGAGCATGTAGAGACCAATAGACATGCATCACAGAGCTGCCGGATGATGAGAATGGAGTGACATTTATGACTGTAGTGGGCCAATGCCCTTGTGAGGGATGTATTGATATTCACATGTATGCAGTTAATGACACTGAGTAGCAAGGGGAACTAGCAAATGTAATGGAGGGCCTCCGTTTTGGCTCAGTTTTTCTATGGGGAGTTTGGGAAAGTAACATGCTGTGGACATGATTGCAGTGAGCCTGTTACATAATAAAGCAGAACGTCGAGCAATGTGTTGGCAAAACCTGTGGGGTTCTATTTTTAGGTGTGATGTTGTCCTCTATCACGTCCAGTAGGTTTCTACGAGGTCCATATTGAGCCAGTACCTCAGTAAGGATTTGCAGTCAGTGTTGCGTGCCAGTGGTCTGAGCTTGCAGAATTGTCTGTACCTGTGTATCCAGCTGCAAACAATGTCCACACGTGTGTTTGCCAGCTGCAGCATCAGGGCCATGAGTTCCAGTTTATGACACTGCCTGAGTGCTTCATGGTATCATGGTGTACCTCATATTTCTACTATTTTCAGCGAGCTGGGGGGATTGATCCATGGGTGGTGCAGTCCATTCATGTAGGGGTGTTCTTGGGTTGTGGTCAGATGAGGGGGGCTTCTAATGCAACGATGGTTTTGATGCCTACTATTTTCCCCATGTGTGTTGCTGCAACTGAACATAGTCAGAGTTGTTGTATCGGTTCACTCAAGTGTCTCACGTTTGATCCATTCTTTTCACTACCTTCATCCTGTTCCTTGTATCCATCCGAGACATCCATTGTTCTCTTGATATGTTAACATATGTGTCTTACAGTGCTCGGTGATGCTATCTTATATGTACTTTTGTCGTAATGCATGTGAGAGGTTCATTGCTGATGTGTTCATTGGGTGACTTACGTGTTTGTCTTCGCATAATCGGGTGTTTGTTTCTGTGGGTGTTCACTTGGTGATTACAGTTTGGTGAGTGGCTTTGAAGTAAACAACTCGGCCATTTCCCATCTTAACCAGCTACAAGTAAGGTGAAAACACGGTTTATTCAATGTGGTCGTCTGTTTATCACTAGTGAACAGCACTCTGTCTCGGGAGGATAGCTCAGGGGCAACGTGGTCACCTTAAAAGCAAAACGCCTCAGAGCAACACAGGTTCGATCCCCGGGTCCGCGCTTAGAAACCTCTGGGTGTTAAGCGCGGTTATAAATAAACAATAACAATTACAAGCCTACTGAGAATTTGAATGTATGCATGCTTCGCCTGTACACTGTTTCTAGTAGACGCGGCAATTGTGGTTCTGCAAAGCCCGATATTTGGTATACGGTACGTTTGTAATCAGGGGGAAAAGTATTGCAATGATTTCTCAGAAACCGTTTAAATATATCTACATAGAAGTGTTCATCACAAGCAAGAGTCAGGAAGGACGGCGCTTTGTTAGCAGTATGATGAATCACTGCATTCCTTACTGGGGGACCCTTCACGAATCTTTTATCCCAATTTGTACTTATGACACCAATGCTTAATCAGTGCGGTACTTACTTAAGGGAGAGAGGCACGACAATGGCGCGGAAAGCAGCTGACCGAGGAATAAATGAACGTGTGCTTTATTGAGGGTGACTCCAGCCATTCTGTTTGGGAGCCATGTCACCGTGTTTATTGCAGTCTAATTTATATCTAAAACAGTGTTTAAGATCCACACTAAATCTCCAGGACAGAAGCGCATTTAATGGTCGGCCGCTTGCGCTAGAGTATACAACTCTAAGCAATTTATCAACACCTAGGCCTGGCCCATCAATGCTCCATTTCTCGCTATGAAAACAACATGTTAAATGCTGACAGACAGAGTGATGTCAAGATGATAGTGTTATTTTGCTTGGCTTCTAATGTTTACAGATTGCATTGTCCGATGTGCATTGTGCAGTAAGCAAATAAGAAGTTCCAAACTGTCTTAGTCCAGTTTTAAAATCACAAAACATGCACATTGAGCCTCATTCCGAGTATGGAGGTAATCATGGCGCTATTAGCGCCATGACTACCTCCAATACCGGTACCGAGTCTGCCGTGGTTCAATGGGGACTTACCTGTCTATTCCGACCTTTGAGGGACCGGTAAGTCCCCATTGAAAAAGCCATTCCCCATTCCCATTTGAGCCCCCATAGGGCTCAAATGGGAAGGCGCTAATAACGCAAACTGTGGTACCGTTATTAGCTCTAAGGTCCCTTAACGGGTCCCGTCCTTAAGGAAGGGACCCGCTAAGGGAACTCAGAATAGGGCGCAAAGGGATTACCGGCACCGGTGTCCTTACCGGTGCCCGGTATCTCTTTGCGCCCAACTCGTAATGAGGCCCCTTGCGCTACTTTTGATTGACGTGAGCGCAAATGTTTGGTTTAGGCGATACAATGGGCCTCATTCCGAGATTGGAGGTAGTCATGCCGCTATTTGCACCATGACTGCCTCCAATAACGGTACCGGCACCAGTCTCGTTCAATGGAGACTTACTGATGTAGTCCGACCTTTGCGGGATCGGTAAGTGCCCATTGAAAAAACCATTCCCCATTCCCATTTGAGCCCCCATAGGGCTCATGGGGAAGTAGCTAAAAACGGTACCACAATTTGCGGTACCGTTATTAGCTCTGAAGTCCCTTAGCGGGTCCCGTCCATAACGCCTGGTAAAACCAGGTGTTGAAGGAGGGACCCGCTAAGGGAACTCGTAGTAGGGCGGTAAGGGATTACCGGCACCGGTCTCCTTAACGGTGCCCGGTATCCCTTACCGCCCTGCTCATAAGGAGGCCCAATGTCTTAGCTTTCAGTGTCCCGTCAATTTCCTTATCAGATGGTGGTAATAGAGTGAAACTAACAATAGTAAAACCGCAATGCCTTGCTTGCTTCGCAACACCCTTCACTGCAGCTAGTCCTACCCCTTCTCTTCATAGTGCTGACATTTTAAGCAATCTGCATTCCAACCAGAAACTCCTTTCAAATCACTCTTCTTACCACCCCCTCCCAATTGGAGAAAACATGTCTATTTCCCACACCCCTCCCGACTATACCAAATTGACCTGGTGGGGGGATGTTGGAAGGAAGGTTGCTACTTGGTTTATCAGTAAGTAACCAGGGCATTACACTCACTTCCCTGTTGTCTCCAAGACCTTATTGTTTCTGCCTACTGAAGACAGCAGATGGGCCCATATGACCCCAAGTGGCATACAGACAAATGTTCACAGAAGGACCCAGTGAAAAATTATTTTCTTGAAAACAATGACATTCTTCAGCAAGTGCTGCCTGTAGGACAGACTCACCTGAGCTTAGATTGGCTGCACTAGCATGCTGGAGCCAATATTGATTAACAAATGTTTTATCACCCCCATGCCACCAATGCTCCCCCAAACCGGTTCGCTGCTCTGCAGATTTCCTGCGAGGACAAACTCTCTCCTTATGTCCAGGGAGTGGCCATTCTCCTTGTGCACTAGGCACGTATAACAATGTCTAAAGGAACCGTGTCACAAAGTAGGCCAGTGCAAGGCATATGACTTTAAAGGGAACTCTGGAAAGGCTATGTGACCAGGGTGATGTGCGGCCAGATTAACAAAACGGGGAGACCAAGTCCCCCTGAAACTCTAGGGAGCCATGAGTACAGAGACGCAGATCACCCTTATCTTCAGGTGTACACTGGTGATCAAGGAGTTTGGAGGGGGACACCTATGGAGCAAGTCTAGTCAAGCTATCATCAGAGCAACCATGCCCCAAGGCCCTCAGTACTCCTTCAAAGAAGAGTGCAAATAGATTGTTCCATGTTGAAGAAAGCAGATCTAATGATAACATAATAGCATGAAGGCAAGAATCGGCATGCGAATAAACACTGCTGATAGGGGGTCACATCATGTGAACCTGGAAAGAGTCTGCTGAGGTTATCTGCTTGGACATTGTCTGGCATGGTGATGTAGCTTGCAACAGGGAAAGTAGCTATTACGCCTGAGGGATCAACTGGAAATTCAAAGCCAAGGAACTGGTTAATTCTTTCTTTATTATGTATCGAAGGAAAACAGGGGATTCGGTTTAACTGGGCAGCAGGGCTGGGGTGCTGGAATAAATGTAACCCAGTCGGTCTGCGATCCTCATTCCTTCTCTCTCTGCCCTTAAGAGATCCATCTTTTTGGAAGCAGAAAAGCACATATCTATTGTTGCACTGTTTTCATGGGCTGTTATAGAATCGTTTTTGGCTCGTATAGTATTAATCAGGATGTTGCATTGGTCTTCCAGGACTTGTTGATCACGTGGCACAACAGCTCTTTGTGCCCTGGGTGGTGTGAATGGGGCTCAGGCACAGCAGAGTTAACACAGTTATTTACCCCCTTTTAACAGTCGTGGTCAGCCTCAAATGATTGTTCTTCCAAGTGTTTGAATTTAACTTGGTGTTGCTCCAACACGGTCTAGTTCTTTTCAGGGCTGAGCTTCTGGGGACCACCCTTTTTTCCCCTACTCTCCCCACCTCCCTTCTTTTCTCCTCCCTAAACCCTCTTTCACCTTCTCCTTTTAACGTCCTACTCCCCTTTGCATCTGTCCACCCTCGACCTCTTCCCTCCTCTGCTCTATGCTCCACATGGCCTTCTCGATGATCCCTCTCTTCTATCTCTACCTCTACTTCACTCTCACATGTTTCCACCTCCTACTTGTGACTCTTTCTATGCCCTACTGCCTTTGTTCCACTCTGTCTGCTCTATTTCCTCTTTCCATTCTCCTCCACTGCCCTCTATCACCACTGTTTCTCCTTGCTGCAATAGTCTAGCCTGCACCTCACTCTCCATCATTCTGATTCTCTGGCCTGCGTTTACCTCTCTATGAGATTGGGCTTGGCAAAAGGAAGTTGCTCAATCGGAAGCATATGTGGTTGCTGAGTGTGTGAGCTTCAGGATTGGTTCCCAGCTACACAAAGTATCGAAATCCCAGGCAGCGTAATTGGCCAGTGGAGTGCCACTTGGCTTCGTAGACTATGCTACAAGACATTCTGCTGGCATCTTTGAATCAATATGTGACCAGATTTCATCGTTGTGGCTGATCAGGTGTCTGTCGGGAGGGTTGGTGTCTGTCTTGATATACCTCTATTAAGATGTTTGTGTTCTGAGATGTGCAGAGGCGAAGAAGCTCAAGAGGAAACTGTTGAGAAATCTGGTGCACAACATGTTTTCTCTTGAAGCCTCTAAGCATAAAAAGAAGCTCATTTTACAGGGCTATAAACATTTTATAAAGTCTTTGAAAATCCAAATGTACAATAACAACAATCAAGAAATGTTGGAAAAACTGTAAAAAAAAGCAATATTGCAGAATATTAGTCCCTTCCAAACAACAAGGTGGGCACATCTTATTTAAATATAGCATGTCCTATTACAGAACAGTCTTGGACTGATTATTATTTCAACAAGTATGAAAAACCTGTCAGAGCTCCACTGGCAGACCTTAGGATTGCTGGACCTGTCGCTCCTCATGATTGCACATGTAATTAAAAGGATATTCTATGGGCCATTTCTAAAGAAAAGGTGTCTAGGCACCAGGTTCAGATGGTCTAGCTCTCGTTGTCTAAGGTGCTAGGTCTAGGGTGTCTAGGGTGCCTTAACCAGACGGACTAGGCACTGTTGTCATCAAGAGTGATCCTACATTGTGGACAGACCCATTAGAAGAACTGTTCAAGTACATTCTGCCACTCATTGTTTTCCTCCAATGTTGTTTGAGTCTATCATACAAAAAAGATGGCATTAACAACCCAAACAATTATAGGCCGATAGCGCTTCTGGATGCATCAAGCCACATTTTTGTGTCTCTCTTGCTGAGGGACCTAAATAGCTGGTTTGCGCATCTACGCATTATTACTAGCTTCCAAGTAGGTTTAAGGCCTTGCAATGGTACTGCAGTAAATGCTACCATTATGGGACATCTCCAGGTAGCTGCCAATAAAGAGGCTCTGTTGGTACAACTTGCATGGCATCCATCAACATGAGCCTTGCCTTTTGATAGAGTCAACAGGACTATCCTTTGGAATAAACTGTTGGCTTGGCATGTGCCGCGGAAATTTGTGCAATTATTGTCGGCTATGCAGAATGGTATTTCCATCAGAGTCAGGCTGGCAAGGGAACGTATGGTGTCAGGACCAGTCGAGACTTATGTGGGTCTTAGGCAGGGTTGTGTCCTGGCTCCTATGTTATATTATGTTATCAAACGTATGTAGCGTACGGTCACCCGAAGGTATCATGGCGCTGGAGGAAAGAAGAAGCAGATATCGAATGAGGAAGATAGCTCAATCAAACAGATATGTTTATTAGGCTTTTCTAAAAGCTCAGTGATTTGAAAGATTTTTCAAGGTCAAGGGAAGACTATTCCACAGTTGTGCCGAGGCAACTGGGAAGGCCCGACCTCCAATGCGTGAGGGTCGAAAAGAGGGGACTACAAGAAGAGCCGAAGTTGCAGTGTAGGACAGTAGCGGGTGAGCTTGTCACGCAGGTACTCCGCCCCTAAATCATGAAGGGCACGGTGCACCAAGCATAGGGCCTTAAAGACAATGCACTGTTTGACAGGCAGCCAGTGAAGAGAGCGCAGAACCGGTGAAATGCGAGCCCCATAGGGGGAGCTGGTAGCCACCCGGGCAGCCATGTTCTGAATTCGCTGGACTAAACCCTTTGGTTGGGCCAAAAGTGACACCACAACAGAGAGAGAAAAGACCAGAAAGGAAAGGAGGGAGTGAGAGAGTTTGGGTTGTCTCCTAACCTCTTTAATGCATATATTTGTGACATCGACAGCCTTTTGGCATTGGGCATTACCAATCCGATTTAGTTAGGTCATATCAAGCTTAACTGGTTAGCTTTCGCTGACGACTTGGTCTTTTTTGACAAGAATGCCATTGGATTACAGAGAAAGCTAGACCTATTTTTGAAATATGCTACAGAGAATACCATCCTGGTCAATGGTAATACATCAAAAATTGTCATCTTAGCAAACAGACTAGACCTAAAACCATGTATTAGAAGGTGGGAGATAAACGGGAGATAAACGGTTGGAAAGGGTCTTATCCATCAGGTATTTGGGCTATAATTTAACCAATGGCAGCTCTATATCTGAATGGAGGAATTCACTGAGAGCTAGGTCTCATCCTTTGATATCCCAGCTAAAGGGATCTATGTGATCACTGAGACTACACATAATTGCGATGGCCGAAAATGCTGACTTTTTATTTTTAATTAAACCCTCTTTGCACCACATAGATATGCGGGGAGAACCCCCCCCGCAGTCCCCCATATTACTATAATATCTCATACGCCCCCACATATATATGTGGTGTAAGGGGGGGTACTAAAAAAATTTTGCATTTTCGGCCATCGCAATTCTCAGGTCGACATTTTTGTACGATTCCCAGCTAAAGAGACTATATAACCAGCTGTGTAAATATTCGCTCTTTCCATTACTCTGGTTCTACTTGGCCAAAGTGGAACCAATTATTATATACAGCCTTGACATGACGTTGGTGGATTTAGGCCCATATCTAAATGCTCTACAGGGATTTTTCTGAAAGGAAATCCTGGGCTTATCTAAATCTATCCAAAACGTTGTCTTAATACACAAATTGGGCTTGGTTTTGTTACAATGCAGGGTTTTATGGAGACCGTTGTCTTGCTATGCCAAAATAATATGTCCACCGGCAAATTCCTTGTACATTGATTTGGGGGCAATATCAGAAGTGAAATCCTTGGATTCTCTGGTCAATGTCTTCAAGGGGAATATGACAAGGCTTTTAAATGACATTCAGTCATTGGAGGAAGAACTTGTTTCTAGACCTGCTAAGACAAAGTAGAACCTATTTACTATGGACTAGTATGAAACAATAGAACGCCTAGACTTCTTTAACACCTATAAGAAATATGACACAAGAAAAAGAGATAACCTACCAAAATAGATTAATCTTTTCCCCTGAAACAAGGTACGCACTCTATATCTACACTTCTGCCTTAGCCAACTGCCCACTTAAGACCGTATCGGTAGCTGGAAACTTAGACCAGATCAAGATTTGCACTGTACATTATGTAAATGAATATCTTCACCAGAAACACTAAAATATCTGGTTCTCTTTTGTCCGACACTTACTAGAATACACCCTTTCAAAACTGTTGTGCCAGAAGGAACCAATTGGCTGGGTGAAATGTTTTTTTCATGCCTAATGTGGGGTGAAAGTGACCTTAGGGTCCTTATCATACCCAAATAGCCTCAACACACGAGCCTCTCAGCTGTTGAATTTGACTGCAGATTCACCCTGCCTTCGTGGAGAGAAGTTTGTAATCCTACTTGTTGCTGACAATGAAGTCCTTTTATGGAAAGCTCCTTTTGTCAACTTACCCTATTCAATAAGGGATGTCAAGCAAAAGGCCAACAAATGAATGCAGCAAAAACAAAATACATTGTTTGCTATTTTCGAAAGTAAATGTATTATTGATGGCCCAGACAATAGAACAGGTAGATACATCTAATTATCTTGCACTACGACTAAGCCAGGTTGTACCCCACAGGTGGAGAAAAGCAAACTGATTCTAGCATGACAAGGGGGACAAAACAGAAGTTTGAAAAAGGGTACCTTTACTTTACTGAAACTAGTATGGGAATCTATGGGGTTCAGAGATTAGCAAATTCCACATATGTTGCAGCGATATGGCGAGAAGCAAATACACAGTCCTTAGAAACAAAAGAGAACATCATTTTGAAGAATGTACTCACTCCAGCCATGTGTAACCTGAATCAAGCTGTGGTGTTCACTGACTTTAACTATAGAGTATAAGGAGGTAATAGAGAATGTATGGTCCAAGTCAAAACTATGCCTCTTTTCTGATTTGGTTCAAGAACATCAAACAGCTGGCAATTTATCTTGCCCTCTTAAGGATTATATCATGGCTGGACATTCAGGTCTTACCCGGTCAAACCTGAGTGTCCAGATGGGTAACCTGACCTGCAAATACTTTGATTAAGAAAAATACTGTGAATTTTAAAGGTACCTGAATCAAATAGAATCCAGGATGACAAATGTTTTGTACCTGAAAATGTGGATGGGGCTATTGCCCCTTGGCTCCTCCAAATCAAAATGGATTGCAGGAACCACATATAATTGTTTGTATTGTGTGATATATAAGGAAGAGTTAGGACACTTTCCTCTTAGTTGTCCTTTCTATCAGTGTTTGAGAATGATTCGGAGAACACATTTTATTAAAACTCAGCCCTAAGCGCTTTACTTATGACGTTCCACTGCAAATGATATGATATGATAGGTTATTTAAAACGCACTTATTACCCAGAGGTTTCTAAGCACGAACCCGGGGATCTTGCTCCATGTCGTCTTGCTTCCAAGGCGAGCACGTTGCCCCTGAGCTATCCTCCTGAGACTGATGCCGTAGTACTACTGCTAGCACAGTTTCTGTGGAAAGCTTGACCACTAAGGTGTGGACATCTCAAAACATATAAACCAAACCAATGAAATGAAAATATTGAACAACACACTAGATAGCTGACAGCGGCAACAGCTCGTTTTGGAAGCAAGACGACGTGCAGGTTTGAATCCCAGGTCTACACTTAGAAACCTCTTTGGTATTATGTCCGTTATAAAAAACGAATTATAATTGAAATGATATTTAGATTGCAACTACTGACACAGAGTTTCTTTTTTACCATGAGATGTTTTATCACTAATAAATATTGATGTATTTGAGCTAATGCTCGCAGGATTTATTTCATTGTGTCCTAATGAACGATATAATTGTTATGGTGAGTATCTTAAAAATGAGGGCAAATTGCCCGAAGAGACTGCTTACATTTGCACTTCCTTTTTCAGATATGCAAAAAACAAGCGCTACAAATGGTACATCCGAATTTTTCAATTTTAGTGATAAAACCAATCTTCTATAACCACAGGAGCCATGTTTTGAATTAAAATACACTATAAAACGCACAAATACATACATCATTTAAAAGCTGTCAGTGTGAGTTACAGTGTTTTTGGAGGAATCTCCAGGACTTCGTGAGGTAACTTGATAAAACAAATACTCTAGATATACTTTGCAGGTTTTTTTAAAAATCAAGTGCTAAAGCACAGATCAATGTTATCCGATTTAAATAATACTAAAAGCCATCTTCGTCTAAGGTACCTCAGGACCGGGCAAAGAAACATAAAATGAATTTCATCCTCTTTACTATTTCCACACAGGGGACAGCCAGCAGTTGCCTCAGCAGACCAGTTTTTGTAAAAAGGTGTAATTGAAGAATTCCCAGCTGCAATTTTACATACAAACATCTCTCCAATGGCGTAGTAATCCAGGAGAGGTATTGTTCTTAGCCTAATGCAGGTTTATTGTGTAGGTATTTATGAAACAGGTTCTTTAGTTAATTTCAAACTAAAGAGCGTGCACAGTTGGACGAGTGCTGTGGTGAGTGCTGTCATCACTGTTCCGCTGTGCTAGTTACTAGCACCGTTCAACTTGTATCTCGTATGAACTATCTACTGCTGGAAATATTACTTCTCAAACTACGGCCTGTGATTCGCCTTTGGTACAAGACTTATTCATTCATCGCACACGGCACAAGATTAATTCTATTGGCCCACAATATGAACTCGCCTCCCGGAAGTGAAAGCAGATAAATTGGGCGGCCAGCGCACAGTCGGCCCGCGCGCAGTTGGACGCGTGCTGTGGTGAGTGCTGTCGTCACTGTCTGCGATGGGGCAGAATACGCAATTAAAAGCTATTGGCAAGTAGAATTTGCACTTAGATTTTGTCATTCGATTCCATTAACTGGTAGTTTGCATCGGGCGGTTTGGATTATTTTATAACCGACCACTGTGATACTTACTATGAAGCCTAAGCCTATACAGAGTTTGGGTTTATGTAGTGATACTAAAAGAAAGGGGAAGCGTGTTCAGAGGCCTCTACACACTTGAAGAACACAAAACGATGCACCTAAAATGAAAAAGGGGAAGAAAGACATGGGGACGAATAGTTGTGGTGGGGTCAATACGCAGCCAATCTTTGTACTAAATTGGCCTACCACAGTGTCCCTGACGGGTTTGCACTTCCCGACCCTCAGGCTGATCAATGTGTGGCCACCAGGTGCATTAAAATGATATGTAACAAAGTAGTGGGCACGACTGGAAACCTAGCTATGCAACTGTCTTGCTCCTCTGAAGACTTGGGCAATAACGGATATTTGTTAGTATTATGTAAGACTTTTTGCCGCAATTCCCTGGGATCTGCATTGCCCACACGTGATGTTACATCGACGGCCAGTGTATCTAACAGCCCTAATTTGGAGGCACTGGCAGCCGAATTGGGGGCTGTCTCTGCTACTAAAAAGGATGCTGGGGAATCGACGCAGCTGAATGATGCGTGCAGTCTTGTGGGGGAAGTTGCATGTACCCACTTGTTGAATGCAATGATGGTTAAAGTTGAAGCTTTGTTTGCCTTATGATCTGTGACAGTCTCAGACCAGCAGGATTTAAATCTCATGAGGGCCAAATTGTTGAACTCTAACAGGATCCCCCATGCAACCCCTACCTCTCTTCGGTTGGCGACCCCCACTGCCTATGAGACTGTAGCCATGACTAATTATTTGGTTGGGGCCCCTGAAACAGTATCAGATACATTGGAGAAGGAGGGCGGTACTGATGTCCTGGGTGGAGTGGGCAAGAGGGTTGTAGTCTCTTCCAATGAATCTGAGGTGTCCTGAAGGTCCCAAAACTCAGTAAATATTGCAGCTGGGACCGAGGAGGATGCACTAGAAGCACTGTGTTCCGAGATCTCTATGATGGAAACAACACCGGCAGCCACCAAGCCTAGTCTATAAGGAAAGGAATGCCCTGCCAGTCCTAACCTATCTACTCTTCCTCCTACTGGGGGTCAGGTGCTGTACTTACAGTCAGATGTAAACAGACCTCCAAGGTCTCTAAAGGGGTTTCAAAGGTACAGGCAGGTGGTACTTGGTGCACAGTGACTCTCCAGGGCCCTTTGTATAAGTGGCTTTGCCTAAGACTGTTTTTCCCTTGCTTATCCAGTCAGAGGGCACCAGGCCATGACAGGGTAAGGCGATTGGTAAAGACTGTTCTGGAGCAATGAAACATACACATGAAAGCTCTCAGTACTCCGTACTTAGAGGTACTTGTGGTTGAGGATTTTCCTCCATGGATGTTCCCAAACATGTATGTATATAGTACAGCAACCCATGATCACTGGGTTGCTGGGTATATAGTTATCAGGTTCCAAGTCTGTAGGTCATAGCAGAACTTGGAGCCTGGTGGGTTTGGGGTTCTAGTTCCACATAAAGTCAGTTGATGTTGAGCCTCCCTAGCTGGGGGTCATTGCAAGTATTTTTCTTAAGAACTGAACCAATAAAATACTGATTTGGAACTACAACAAAGAGTCAGTCTCCTCCATCTGACATAACATTCGCCCTATCAAATCCATTGGGCAGGGCCCAGCCCAAGGTATATACTGACCGACCATCACATGAAAGTTCTACAGGTCGAGTGCCTGGTGGGTGGCCCTTGGTAGGAACCCCTCACAAGGTCCCTCTAACAGTTTCTTCAAAGGTAAATAAGGCTAGTGCTCCCTAAAGTGGGGCCTCGGGTAACAGGCTAACTGGTCTTTTGAGGCTTGTGGCCTCAGTTAAGCTTGAGGAGATCCTTAAGAACAGGCAGCAGCCTGTTCTTAAATAGAATATTTCTCCTCCGCCTATGGGCCACGATATTCTAGCTATCTGTGATTACCCATGCCAGTATGCTGCAACTTGAGCTCCCCAGGTGGGGTAGTTGTACTAATTGGGTCTTCATTTGCTTTGCCTCACCGATTGTGGTATCTCTTTTGTGTGCTAACATTGATGTTCTAACCACCTTGGGTTTGAAACAAACAATATGCGGTCTATTGAATTGCCTAAACTTGTGTCATCTACTGCAGACCAAGCCTGCCTTGATGGGACCCAGTGGGGGTCATCCCGCATGCGATGTGGGTTAACACCCTGTTTCTGGGAGTTGAGTATTCTGGTTTTGAAACTGCCTCTTGGGCACTTCCGCAATACGATAATGAGGGCATTATTACACAAGAATGGGTCAATGCATGTCCTGGAGACTTAGATTTTTTTTTTTTTTACTTCGGGAGACTCGGCTCGACTGCCCGCTCCATGTTCAGAATTCAACATCTCTCAATCCTTGGCCAATAAAGGCCCCAAGGGTAGACCATTCGGAGGACTTATAATTTGAGTGAGTCAATAGCTTAGCTCCCACCAAGTTGCGGCTACCATTGTTGGGGATAATGATTTGGCAATGGAGATGTGGCAGGACATGGCTGATGTTTGGAGAATGTTAATTATAAATGTATATGTTTCACCAAGTACGAAATGTATGGATGAAATTCAATCTCGCCTTGAGGAGATTATGATTGCATGCAAAGTGAATTACGCTAAGGACTCTATTCTTTTGGGATGGGATCTAAATGCTAGTTGTCTGGATGATTTGCAGTGCGCTCCCTATAGTAATGCTACTAACAAGTAATTGATGTTACAGGGGAAAGGTAACCGTAAAGGGAAGCTATGTGTCCCCTACTTGAGTTGCTGAGACTTAATTATGCTAAATGGTAGAATTAGGGGGGTACATCCTGAGCCAATATTCAAGGGTCAGGAATAATAGTCAGGCAGTGCTTAATTTGTGCTGGTGTTTGCCAGTGGGGAACACCGGCACTCGTTTTTGGGCACCGGCACAGATGCGCACGACGTAGTGTGTAATCTTTAATCATTATCCAACAGAAATGAGTCAACAAACAAAACTTTTGTTTGTTGACTCATTTCTGTTGGATAATTGATCTCATGCTCAGTGCTCGTCTGCTTGCAGGCCCCGGCCCAGCCCCTGCCGCCTGCCTGTCTACAGCAGCGCAGTGAAAGACAACAGAACATTCTGTGTTACTATGCAGTATTTGATACATTCTGTATAGTAACACAGAATTTACACTTTTCATTTGCCTGCCTTTTTGCCAGCCAATCAAATGGTCTAGTCATGTGTGGTGTGGGGGTTGGCACAGCGCCATCTTCACATCAGAGTTGTTAGGGTGTGGTGGAGTTAGACTCGTTGTCGGTATCCAGTTAAAATTTCGAATGAACAATTTCGAATGCCTTTTTGTCGAAAAAAAAAATGGACATTTTTTTCAGCATTTTTCATTCGAGAAAAAGGCATTCAAAATTGTGACATTCGAAAATGTCACTATAAACACTTGTTGTCGTCTCATGACTGAGCTAGCCCATGGCCCAGTTGCTTGCCTTGCTCTCGGGCCCTCAGGCCTCAGCCCTTGGGTGTCATTTTTTGGAGGAGTTTCTTGTGTGGCAACTGGCCACCCTGACCCCCCCATACCTGCAGAGACAACGGCCGGCGCTGATTCCTGTCTCCGAAAGCAGCCACAGCTTCAAGCAACGGTAAGTAAGTGTGTGACGCGAGGGAGGATCAATGTGAAATGAATACATAACATCATGTAACTTGTCCTTGGCACACAAGCACAACCTCTCATCTCATCAGATCTCTTAATTAATCAGTGCGTGCCTTTATGGTCCGTTTACGCCCGCCGCCCGGCCTTTACACTCCAGTCCACTCAAACAAGCCTTGAAAAATTCAAATGCGACTGAACTCCTGGAGAGTTCTGACTAGAAAACTTTGGCCCCCACATGCTAAAACCGCACGGATATGCAAGAACGCTGGCAAGAGAGAGCCCGCCGATTAAGGCACCTACTCAAGCTGGCAACAATGGTGATGGGTTGTGGGGACTCCAAACACCACAGAGGTGCTCGCCCAAATAAAAGGGATGGCTCCCAAACAACAGCAGGAAACCGGCCCACAATTCAGACTGAGCCAATAACAACCGTGAATGAAACTGCAAGAGGCTATGCAAGCTTGGGGCTCACTCTACAGTTTCGCAGTGTCCCCAGCGAGCAAAATATCAGGACGTCGCATTTTAAGTACAGGGACTTGTGCGCAGATGGCCCAGTGGGGAGTGGGCGTGGAGCATGTAAGCACTTGGCGCCACTGGAATGCACAGTATGCCAGCTTGAAGTTGCCCCTTTTGCAAAGCCCTCCACCTAGTAGCTCCCCCAGAATTAAACCCATGATTCCACACCACCACACCCCAAAGGCAAAAGCTAGGTTGCGGAAAAATACAGTCGAGCTTTCAGTGAAAGCACATTTATTGAGCTGCTTGTAAAGTGGATAACATACATCATACCTCTGAGAGTTTTGCAAGATGTCTGTTCATCTTGCAAATGTATGACTGCTTCATGCGTTAGATTGTATTTCCATGACATGCCTTTTGGGTTACATAAAACGCAAAAGATTGCCACATTGTATAATCACCAGTCTCATGGCAAATGTGTGTTTTTGTTGGAGGGAGGCTGTCATGATGCATACCCCCGGGCATCCAGACCACGTCCATCAGCCTCGGGAGCAGGCATCATGTTGCCTTGAGAAAACCCAGCAACCCCTGCTAGGGGCTGTCTGGGTTCAGTCCTGGCGCCTATGGCGCCAGGCTCATATGGGACATCAGTCCTGGCGCCATAGGCGCCAGGCTCATAGGTGCACACTTACCTGATGCAGACCATGCTGCAAGAAGATCCAAGCCCATGTGAGGTCTGGAAGGGACTACTTTACCTTAGGGACTATTTTGTTATTCGGTGTGGTCGGGGAGGAATACCTACCTGGGACTACTTTGGAGGCTATTTAAACCACTTCCGAAGAGCAGCACACGCTTCGCGTTATTCTGCATCCAGCAGCGTAACGCTCACCGTGCCAGCAGCAGCATCCAGCCTTCTGCCACGCCCGCCTCGAACCTGGAGCACCTAGAAAGAAGGAAAGAAGCAAAGGTTAGAACAAGAGTATTACCTGATTTCTTACCTGATTCCGGATTCATCACATCTTCAAACCAGAGGAAAGACTTTGTTTTAAATGCATCGCATCGCCAGCAGCAGCGCCGCGCCATACTCACCGTTCCACGCAGCATCTCTTCGATCCGGCGCTGTCTCCATCTTTACATCGCCGAATCCCGGCACCTAACAAGGTGAGCAGAGAGAACACACAGAGACAATCTCTTTAGCCGTCATATGCTTACCTGATTTTACCGCCGGAGGTATAATTCATCAGCACGCCACATCTTCTTATGCCGCACCTGTAAGTTAAGGAGAAAACAGCAAGTTTAACCCTTGGCATTATTTACCGGACAGTGTTGGGTAGCACAGACTTTTACCGGAGCGCTTTCAGCTGTCAATCTTCTTATTGGGTCGAAGCTACAAGATAAAAGAGGAATTGGACAGGAGTGAATTCTAGACATTTTGAACTCTTACGAACTATATACTTACGGCTCTTCGCCAGGACCTTTGGAGTCAGGATTCATCTACAACTCGTCCAATATCTTCAGGCCAGTGAAGTAACTGGTCATCAACGCGCCCCTGCGTGCTTCGCAGGATGGAGGGCTCATCCTTCAAGAATATAAGGTGAGATTTCTGAGAGGGCGCTTCAGAGGTGATTAGTGGGGAGGACAGTGGGGGTGCTATCACTTGAATCCACAAGTGGCTAAATCCATCTGTCCACTTGTAGGAGAATATTTCTACGGGCCAAGCAGACAAGATTAGGAGGGCAGATCCAGTCAGTCATCGCTGCACTACGCATCATGTGGGTGAAGGCCGCAGCAGTCCGGGTCCGACCGATGCCCCTATGGGAGCCAGGTGAGCGTAACAGAAGCTGTGGTCATTGGTGAGGTGGAGCATTCTCATATTGAGGGAAACTCGGCTGTTGGCAGTGAGAGGTGATGTGGGTGTTATGCCATTATTTCCTCAAGAACCAATGTATCTTGTTCTTACAATGCTGGGGCCTGGCTGGTGATCACCCAAGATGCTATAGTGAGCAAAGGACGAATCAGTGGTCCTCAGATTAAGAGACAGTGATGGGTTGTTGTGAAACCAATCAGAAATGTTGTTGCTGTTAGTTTTGGAAACTGAACAAATGCGTGAACCGAATGTGGATTCTATGACAAGACTGTAGGCGAGCATTATGCTTCAACGTCTTTAATTTACTACTCTTCAGCAGTTTCAACAAACTCAAAAAACCATAACGAAAACACTGACAACAGTCTGAACAGACTCTTTTTTCTTTCGAACTACAATACCCATAGTCTCTGTAGTCCATCTCCTTCCATGCTCAGCTATGACCAGTTCCTGTCCCTGAGCTCCTCCTCTTCTTTTACTGCTCTTCAAGCAGATAAGTACCTTTCTACCTAACCTCCTACCTAATGTAGATTTCCATTAGTTTCAGTTCAGAAGGATGTAGATTTGCATTAGTTTCAGTTTAGAAGGAATGAATCATATCCCATCTGCAGGCGCAGGGTTAATAGCGCAGGAATGCGTGTCGGGTTTACGGCTCAACAGAGCTTTGATTTTGAATCTCAGTTGAGGTGCACAACTTTTCGTTGCAGAGCGATCGCGGCTTTCTTTGCGCCCAGCCCTAGCAGGCTGGGCGCAAAGAGCAGTGTGCCTTTTAGGAAATGCGAACTGCACCATCGCCTCGGAACGCCGGAGAGGGCTATTGTTGAAAATTGACGAAAAGCTCAGTGACCTAGCTTCATACGAGGCCGGAGAGGCAGCGCAAGGATTGCTCTTCGGTGAGACCTACGGCAAGGAAATGGGCTGTTTCGTAGGCACATACACATCCCTGGAGAAGGCTCAAGCTTCCATCCGCAAGGTTTTTCCCAGCTGTGTTTTTGGTGGGACCAGCCACCACAGGGGTCGCTCGTTTGGTCGCAACCAAGGTGGAAGAAGACCCCATAATCCCAGAGCGCAATACTGGGAGAATAGGCAGCAGGACTCCTTCTTCCTGTCCAGAGGTCGTTTTCCCAGAGGCCGCAGAGGGAAAGGAGCCGGCCGAGAGCAAGGATTCACCCAAGGTGAGAGCAGCGTATTATTCCCCCAGTGCGGGGGAGAACTGGCATGTTCTTGAGAAACTAGCACGCGCTTTCCAGCGATTCCTGTGTGTTGCAAACAGTGCGAGGTATGCAGCTAGAGTTCATGCAACCGCCCGTCCGGGGTGCAGACCGCACCAACAGCGTTTAGACCGCGCAGAACAGGAGCTTCTAGATCAAGCGCTAACATCGCTAGCAGCAAAGAACGTCATAGAGAGGTGTCAGACAGACCCCGAATTTGTAAGCAATATGTTTCTGGTGCACAGAAAAGAGAAAGTGCGTCCAGTGATAAACTTAAGAGAACTGAACAGTTGGATAGAGTACCGGCATTTCAAAATGGAAGGCATCCATCAACTCCGAGACTCGCTCAGGGAGAACGATTGGTTGACGAGACTGGATTTGAAGGATGCTTACCTAACGATCCCAATAGCGGAAAACTTCAGGAATTTCCTAGCTTTTCGCTGGAAAGAACAGCTCTGAAGGTTTAAGGTCATGCCCTTCGGGCTTGCTTCAGCACCATGGGTCTTTACCAAAGTGATGAAGCCGATAGCAGCGGCAATAAGAGAGAAAGGGATAAGACTGATCATCTACCTAGACGACCTGCTGCTTCTAGCAGAGGACCGAGATACCCTCAAGTATCAGACGCAATGGGTCCAGGACCTGCTGTCATCCATAGGGTTTCTAGTGAACAGGGAGAAGTCAGACACAGAACCAGCACAAAGACTGGACTTTCTGGGTTTCATCCTAGATACCAGGATGTTAGCAGCTTCTATTCAGGCCATTTTTCCAGGACCGTTACATTATCGAGCACTGCAGAGACTGAAAATAAAACATTTGCAGTAGGGCCTGGGATACCATCAAACAGTGCCACTGGATCAAGAATCCAGGACGGAACTGGAATGGTGGTTAAAGAATATGGACGCCTGGAATGGGCGTGCCATTTTCGGAGACAGACCGCATCTGATCATAGAATATGATGCCAGTCGACAGGGCTTGGGCGCAAGGTGTGGGGACCTACAGACAGGGGGGAAATGGAGCGAGGAAGAATTCCAATTGCACATAAACTGCCTAGAGCTGCTGGCAGGTTCGTTTGCAATCAGAGCATTCACGAAAGGGAAGACGAGGTTGTGCGTCCTATTAAAGATGGACAACATATCGGCAGTACGTTACATAAATCACCTGGGCGGTACCAAATCCAGGATGCTAGCCGAGCTAGCAAAGGGCTTTTGGCACTTCTGCCTTCAGTCAGAGACGTCAGTCACAGTGGAGTACCTTCCCGGAACACTGAACGTAATAGCAGACTGGAACTCTCGGTACCTCACGGACTCCAGCATTTGGAGTCTGGATCCACAAGTGTTTCTGAGGATGACCGAGAGATGTGGCCCGATGATCATAGACCTCTTTGCGTCCTGGTTGAACACCTGAACAGAAGAATATTACAGCTGGAGGCGGGTGCTCGAGGGACGGATGCGTTTCTGCAGGAATGGAGCGGAGGCCTACACTATGCTTTTAACCCATTTATGATGCTGAGCAGAGTTCTAGCGAAGTGTCGGAGGGAGAAAGCAGAGTTGGTCTTGGTAGCGCTGAGTTGGAAATCGCAAGTGTGGTTCCCGACTCTCATGGAAGTGGTAGTGGACTTTCCGAGGACATTCCCGGAAGGAGAGCATCTGCGCACGGACCCATCTGGGTCGTATCACCCTCTGAGAGCGAAGGGGACTCTCCCGCTCATCGCATGCAGGATATCAGGCGACGCTGGGCGTTGACAGGCATTTCGTCTCAAGCTCCGCAGCTCATTGCTGAATCCTGGGCGCCTTCCATGAGAAGGAGCTATGACGCGGCTTGGGCCAAATGGACTAGCTGGTGTAAAGGGAGAGGTGTTCATCCAGTTTCTGCACCTGTAATGATGAGATGGACTACAGAGACTATGGGGATTGTAGTTCGAAAGAAAGAAGAGTCTGTTCAGACTGTTGTCAGTGTTTTTGTTATGGTTTTTTGAGTTTGTTGAAACTGCTGAAGAGTAGTAAATTAAAAAAGTTGAAGCATAATGCATGCCTCCTAGTCTTTAATAGAATTAATACTCCCTGAGCAGTTAGCAGGGCTAATCTTCATTGTCCTAACCGGAGAGAGTGTTTGGAGGTGCCAACAATTACTTGTTTGGCCTCTACCGCATAAAGGTTCTCAAAGGGGAATCAACGTGTCCATTTCCATTGCGCAGAAGGAGATGGTCTGGGGGATACAGTCATGGGGTGCTGTCATTGCGCCAGCAGGTATGACCAAGAAATATGATATAGAGTTGTGACTGTGGATATGACCGTCAAGTGTTCGGAGAAGAATACAGTTTAAGGTGCACTTGCACTGCTCTTTGAGGTTGCTGGGGTTTAAGACATGAGTAATTCCTCCACAGGTTCTTGCAGGATGATGCAATGGAGGTTAAAAAAAGCTGCATATGTGAGCAGCCCCTGTGATTTGCACAGCTGCTTTATCTGTACTGCTTGGCCCCCATGCCTCTTTTCCGCAACGTCTTCTAAGATATGCGCGAGTTTCTTAGTAGGCCTCCATGCTGCTTTTCGGCAATGTCTAGTACTGAACTGGCACGGCCCGTCCGCCCGCCCCAGGTCCGGCATTATGGGGCCAAAATTGTTTGGGCCCTGGCACTTATTTTTTTACATATTAAGCACTGTAGTCAGGCTACACTCAATTACTATTTTGGGAACAGTGCTTGTCTTATGGTGGTCGAAGACTCAAGTGTCATTCCCATTGATAATAGTGATCATATTATACTGGCCCTTACCATCAACTTAAAACATACGATGCCTAATGTTGGTAGCTGTACTGGTATCCAACCCAACCATGCTGGCAACAATATCCATTGTACATCGAACACTTGCATAAAGTGTGAATGCTCGTCTCAAGGCTCTTGGATGAGGACGTTGAAGTGTTGGGTGCTCTAAGCTGTAACTAGCTATTGGAATGGCTCAAAGCCCTTGCCACTAAAACTGGCAATAGTCAAAAAGGCTACCTGTTGGCCAGTAATAAACCCTGTAATACATTTGACTTTGCTATTTGTGATGCTAAAAGAGCGATGTGAAGAGAACTTGGAGTAGTGCCTGGCCAAGGGTTGCGGCGCTTCAGAAGATTTGTCAGGTGAAAAATTATAAGGGTTGGCTAAAGCGCTGACATATTCGATTCTTAATAACCATTGGCAGAGCATGATTATGGTTCTCAGAAGTGGCAACACTAGGAATATATGGGGATGCTATCCGGGACTAAAAGGACTGTAGGAAAGGCATTCTAAACCCTATTCAGGAACTGGAACGGATTGGTTACGGTGGAGGGAACAGTGCTGGCCTCGTTGGGGTTTCACCCCCTGAATATATGATCAGGGGTTGGCCCTTGGCTATTGGTGAGGATGAAATTCAAGTCTCTTTTGAATCTTATGATTTCTAGGGCCCCCAGTCCGAATGGCCTTGCTAACGTTGTTTTAAAGCAGAAAATCATATAAGTGGCCTAGAATACTTAAAATTCTGTTTGATAAGGTTTGTGTATCGCAGAAAATTCCGATAT